>NW_028324317.1:7500-344166 GCF_058129835.1 Hydra viridissima | reverse complement strand
GCATGAAAAAAATGTAATTTTTAAAATCTTGTCAAAAAAATTGATTGCACTGCGGCGAATTCTTCCCATAAAAATACTTTTGTTTTTGTTTATGCGCCAAAAATTTTGGATGTTTACAGTAAATATTTACCAAAAGTCTCCCTCTAATCACTGTAACTCTAAAGCATATATTGTAGGTATGTGTGCAAAATTTTTAAACTATTCAACTATTTAATTATTATACATCTTTGTAAAGAGCTTTAAATCAGTATTACGATGGTGAAAATTTCATAAAAAACTAATGATTTTACTAAAAGTTATGCCCATTTAAGTGACAAAAATTCATTATAAGGAATGCTTAAGAAAACTTCAACCAACCTAAAAAATTAGCGTTCGGCTTACGGTGGTTTTATAATTGAACTTCATTGTTTAGTTTATAGCGCATTACTTTGCCTCGGTTATATTTTTATTCAACTAATAACAGAATATGGTTTTTTTTGTGTGTGTTTGTGTGTAAATCACGTTTTGAATACTTTAAAAAAATCACCAATATTTTAAATAAAGTTTCATTTTACTAAAAAAACAATTTTTCAATGAATAAAAAATTAAATACACAAAATGCTCATAATTGTAAATCCCCCCCCCCCAACCTCTACAACAGAAGAATATTTGGTACCTTTACTGCGTGCAAAAATAGAATATGAGCGTGTCATTATTTTTTTATGAAATTTGGCAGGTACATAGAAAATAGATATATAAAATTGATTCAAAAGTTAGAGAAAAGACCCATCATCCCTTCAATGTCAATTCACTTCCAGAGCAGGAATGAAGTTTTCAATAGCAATGAAATCACTAAAAAAGTTTGTAAGTGCAAAAAAAAAAAAAATTGAAGTAAACTTACAACACTCTACTTTTAAAATCAATACAAAAATTCTAAAAAAAAGACGAGAAAAATCCATCCATACGACACCTACATCGAGCACGCGGTGAAAAAATGGTCACAGATTTTATCTTTAAAATCGGTGCCGTAAATGGCAGATACGCACATACCTATATATTGTGTTTCATTATGTTCCGAGTTTCTCAAAGCCTAAAAAATTGGTTTCTTCAGTGAGCAAGCAACAAGAAGCCTTTCATTCAAATTTCAAAACTCATTGGAACCGATACAATAGAAATGCAGAGCATCCAGACTTTAAGCAGCTTCTCTCAGGTACAATTGAATCCAACAACCTAAAAGTTTAGTTAAATTTTCAAGTTTCCTCTAAACAATAAATATCATTTTGAAGAATTGAAATATTTAAATTGTGAAGAATATTTATGATTTGGAATTGTGTGCAATGTTCTTTGATAAGAATAATAAAAACTTTTAATGAAAAAAAGTGAAGAATGAAAGAAAAATGAAAGCAAAAAAAAAAAAAAATTATCAGGAATACAAAAATCTCATTCCATACGGCAAAATTCATCAAATTGGCAAAAGGTTCTCAGAAAAAAATGAATAAATAACATACACAGTTCATTCACAAATCATTCGACGAGATGCATACTTCCACAAAGATGCCGAAGGCGCCTCAAAACAAACCTGACTATAAACATCCAACAATCATAAACATCTAACACCCCAATCATAAACATCTAACACCCCTAACATAACAAATCTTTTACAAACACAACATATTAAAAAAAAACACCGCCCTCACAGCAATAAAATGAAGTGGTGGTTGTACAGGTAAACAAAAAAAAAAGATGGTTGTACAGGTTTAAAATTGAAAAGATTAAATTTTTCAAAGTTAAAAGTGATAGTCATTTATCTTACTATTACTTTGTGTTTATTGGTTTAAGTGCATTTATGAAACCCAACACTGCTTGCTTACTATTTTTCTAATCAAGTTTGATTATTATTTTAGTGTACCGGTCAAGTTTTTCTTATATCTTGTTTAAATAAAAGTGTAATGGAAGGAACAAAAAGAAAGGACTCATCGAAAAGATTTCGTCATAATAAAAGTTTAAGTTGATCAATAAAATAAAAAATCAAGATCCTCAAAATCTTAATATTTTAACTTTTATTACGAAGTTTAATTTATAAAATAATTTTATTTAATTTACTAAAAAGAATAAATAATAATAATTTCTTCTACTACTATAGCTAAAAAGAACTCTACAGTTGAACATGGTCGACTTAACCATAAGTGTGTAGGACGTAAGTCGTTTCACGAGCTATTGTTGACTTTTGCGAAATAGATGAAGGATTAACAGCCTTAGAAATATTTTGTGGATTGATGAATATGCAACTGCTAATTAAAACAGGTACAATGCACATACTGTTATGGAGTGTACCATTGTGGCTTCTTTTTTAATCACTTTTCAAGTTGTGGCTTTTCTGAAAATCTTTTTTTAGGGCGAGAAAGATAATTTCAAAACGATAAAAGAAAATGATCCTAAATTTGGGATAATTATTTATTACACTATAAGAATCTACATCCTCTACTAGAATTATTTCTACTTCCTTTTTCATTTGCCATTTTTAAGAGACTTTGCTTCCCCCAAAATTGCCTAAATTTACTAACATACATATATTTCATTTTTTAAAACTTGAGTGAAGCATTCATGCAAAAATCGTTTAAGGTCTTTTTTTACTTTAATTCACTTTACTAGATTTAATATTTAGTCTAGTTAAATCCTAACGGAGTTAGACTTTGAACCGCATTAAGACCTTATAGAAGCATCAGAGCACTTTTTAATGCAGCATTTAAAAAACCATGAGTTTAAAAGTCAGCAACACACTAAGATACCCTAACCCTAAGCGGTGAATTAAGCAAATGCGTGCAATTTTAACAAACTTAACAATAAATCTTTTCAATATTTATTAACATAACAAGTGTAATATAAAGTTGCTATAAATTTCTTAATCTAGACAGAAGTACTTTAATAAAGGAATTATAGAAGCATCGATTAGAGTTTTTCAGAAACGATTTGTAGCACTACACGAAATGCAAAAACAACCACTTAAAACCGCTTATTTTGAAAATTGAATCGAGAAAAAGAGATGAATTCTAAACGTGACTCAAATTTATGATATAGAAATATTCAGCGTAAGCTTAACAATATGCTTTATAACTAACAACTACAATTAAATAAAATATCGACTTAGATTCAAAATTCAATAGCGTAAATACCACAAAGATGTAGAAATATCACTCTGAAAATTATGGCGTAAATCGAAGATACATTTTCTTGCGAAAGATGTCACAACGTAAGAACTATCCTGTGTTTTCAGTAAAAATATAGGATAGTTCTTGCGTTGACTGCCATCATGTAGTAGCTATCAACAGCTCTGCGGAAAACGTGGCCGCACTTATACAAAATTATATTCAAACAAAAAATTTATCTCATTCGGTATTCTCGTGTATCAGCAACAGACATCAGTTCACCATCGAATTCGTAAGAAAGTTTGATATCGAGATCACGCTGGAAAAAAGACAAATTTACTTAAAATTTAACTATTCAAAAGAAAATCAAACTTTTTTCAAACTATTTTAGTTGATATCCATTTTGTAAATGGTCTATTTTCCTGTGCAGAAAAGCAGTTTTAGGTTACAACATCTACTTTCAACGATTAAAATTATATAAATTTAAAATAAAATCCTAAACTCATTGACAGCATTAAAAAATAATCATAGTTGATATAAATAATAATAAATTATTGTAGAGTTAATTTTAACTCACAACAAATTTGGACATGTGAACAAAAATCTTACTTTATTCCTTTTATTTTGCTCAACTTCAAAGTGACCACGAATTGATTCTCCATGCTTTATTGTAATTGAATCAGGCATATAGAACACCGTTTGCTTCCAATGAGTATACCGACTTTCAGGTCCTAAAATAAAAAACAATTTGGAATTGACAGCTAAAAACTGGTGATGGATTTAGATTGAGAACTTTTTTTATTAAACTTTGTCTTTAATTCTTTTTAAGCCTTTAAAGCCTAACTGGGAAAGATCTTGAATTTTTTTTGCGTTATTTCACAATTATTTCCTCCTCATGCCAGAGAAAGGGAATAAAAATGTTAATGCCAGGGATATGGTCCATGCAAGTAACGCTTAAGACTTTCCTTACCAGCTCTTTATTTTTTAAATTGCTTTACAGAACCAATATTATCTCCAATAACCTACAATTACACAAGCTTTTATTAATGTAAAATAACTATATTAAAAAAAAAACACAAAAAGAAGTCTTGAATTACTACACACCAGTTGAAAAGCCAGTCCGTTTATGACAAGCTGAAAACTCAACAGTGAAGTATGTCACAAATGCATGAACATAATCATTTCTTCGAGCTTGGATTGTAAATGGGGCAGTAAAATTCAATTCTTCAACTTTTACTGTTGATAAATCAATGTCCTAAAAGAAAATTTTTTCTCTTCATCTGTATGTTTAAATAAAGCTAATTATCACTTTAATAAGCCGTATGTTTATGCTCATGGAGTATGTACTAGTTCCATGTCTCTTAAGATGTGTTGGCTTTTACAAAAAAGCAATTAACTATCGAACAGCTGGAAAACAATTATACAAGAATCAAGTACTGCGATGCAACCTTAAAGGACTTTTTTTTGAAAGAAATTATTGAAAGTTATTGAAAGAAATTAAAAAGCTATTGTTATTGTAAATTGTGAGCATATGGCTAGCCTTTAAGTAATATGATGAATCTTTTTTATCACTAAAATATTTCTCAATTACAAAAAAAAAGTTTCTGAACAAAAAATTTTTTTTTAAATTTTACCTTCAACATGGAAAAGTGTAAAAGAAATAGTTTTACTTATAGCTAATAACAGAACCTGTCAAAAGTATGTAACCTGTTTGCCTCTCTTTAAAATTATATATTGTTAAAGTTTTTGAGTGGATTTAAACACTTACATTTGAAAAAAGAATGACCAAGAATTCATTTCAATTATTCTGGTCTATTAAAGTTTTTGACGATTCTGATTAGAAAAAATATTTTACACAACCTTAATATTTTCAACATGGATATAAACATGGTTACAATTCTGTTTTAATTTGAATGCAATCAAAATTGTTTCTGTGAATCACTTTTTAACATGATCCATTTTATCTGCATAATTCCAAGAAAGCACTTAACACGATTACTATGGTTTTGCCTCCTACCCTCTGAACACCTTACTTTTCTAACTTTTATCTGTTCGTTAAAGTTTATATAGAGCTTAAGTCATATTTAAATTTTAAGGAACAGATTAACAACTGGATTGTTTAACTGTTTTATTAGGTCTAAAAAGACTAAATGAAGTCTTTATTCATTCTAGATTATTTATAACCATAACATCTTGCAGTGTTAAAACTTATGGTGTTAAGTTTTAACACTTATGACAAGTTTCCCCCCTTTCCTAAAGAAAAAGTTACAGTTTAAGCAAGTCTGAGCAGTGTCTGAGGTGTTTCCCTGACAAAAGAACAAAAAAAGGTGCAGAGAAAATAGAGCACAATTGAAAATTAATTGAGATCAAACATGTGAATTGCTGCTATGAAAAGGTTTTAAATTAGATAATAAAGAGCTTTAAGAAGCCATATGATATTTTTAACAAACCGATCATTAATGATATTTAATTGTTAAACTATTACCAACATTAAATTACATAGAACCACATGTTAAATGTTAAAACATAAATAGTACCTTAATTAAACAAGAATCTGTCACAACTTGGTTTTTTTCTACTACATCAACAAGGGGTTCATTTAGAGCCACAGTTCGGATTGCACTCATATCAAAACCATATACACTATCCCACCAATTAATTTTCTCTTCTTTATAATCTCGATCTTCAATGGCTGTTATAAACATGGAGGCCTTATCAGGAAACAACAATCCACCTGGCTTTAACCATTTATCTCTTGCAAATATAACTGTATCTAACATTGATTCATAAAGTAAGCAATATCCCATCCACTCGCTGATGATTATATCAACTTTATCAACAGGAAGATTAACTTCTTCAACTTTTCCTTTTATAAGAGTGATATCTAAAGAGAATTAACTTATAGAAATTTCTTGAAATCAGCAAGTCTCAGTTTTAATCAAGAGATGTAGGTTGTTTAATCTTTCAAGCTAAGTGTTAGGCTAAATGTAAGAAATTTCTTGAAATTTAGTTTTTTAAAATATAACTGTTTTCAAACTAATTGATAGCACATACCATGCTCAAAACCATTAGCAATGATAATCTGTTTAGCATGGTCAATAATAGAAGACATGTCAATCCCATAAACATGTTTTGCTCCAGCTTTTTTTGCAAACATGCATAGAATTCCTGTTCCACAGCCAACATCCAGTACAATTTTATCTTTAAACAAATGTTTGTTGTTGTACATAGAATTTTTGTATGTCAAAGTTCTGACTTCATCTTTTAACATCTCCTCATGAATTCCAAAGTGGGCATAAGAATCAAAATAATAATCTTTGCTTGTCATTTCTTCTATTTTAGTGGTTTCATTTGAAGGTGACTTTTCATCAAGTGGAGCAGAAAGCTTTTTGAAATCCCCATTAGTCAGTGGGACAGCAGCAGAACTAACAGCCATATTAATCGATGAAGAATTCTACATTATTTAAGAGTGCATTTTATAATTTATTACTTAGCATGATCATCATATTTTCTCTTACTTTACAGGTTACGCTACGTTTAATTTATTACTTTAACAGATAAAAAGAAACAAAATAGATTTATATTTTAACCAGTGAATATTTGTAACTCTTTATTTTAGTCTTTTACTATCTAGCTTTAAATATACACATCCCTATTTATCATAACATACATTCCTATGACAGAAAAAATAAATATTTTTAAGTGACGATGAATTCACTCGTTAAACAATTTTTTTTAAAAAAGGTGTTAAAATCAAGCAACAGCTTTACTAAAAAAAATACAATTTTCAAATTTCTCTTTTTTTATTTATTTCTAAATCAGTTTTGCTTTCGCTGAAGTCTATAATTGTGATACGCACCAAAGATGTATCCAACTTTATGTGCTTTGGCTGGGGTTCATCGGCCATCCGCATCCACATGTGCGCAATGAAGAATGAATCGAGCGAACGTTCTCTGACACACAAAAAAAGAGACCATCCAAAGCTTTTCATTTCTTATATGAGAGAAACAAGCGGGAAAAAAAAAAATTTGAAGATCAGAAAGGGTAAGGTAGTTTTCAGCGTTGTTAAATCAATCCATCAATTTTTTTTTATAACTTAAATCCATGGTTATGGAATTAAGTTAGGAAATCCATTTTGATTTATAGTTTGTTAGTTTAGAGGGGTAAATGATAATGTGCAGGACGCATACATTAAAAAACAGAAGTGTGTGCGCTAGTGTCCGAATAATTCGATATAATTCTGTTTTGACATCCATAGAAAGATAAGCCAAAAAATATAGTTTGATATTAAACAGACAAAGAGAACAAAAATTGAAAAGCGTCAACAACAAAAAAATAACCAAGCAAACATTTAGTCTAAAAAAGACGCCTTAAATATGTCTTTTAGACGAATTAGACGCTTTTTATACCTCTAAAAGACATCTTTTTTAGACTCGATGTTTGCTGGGAAAGCTTGAAAAATGCGGGTGACCATCTAGCGCAACCTAAAGGTTTAAACGATTATTTTCACGAAAGTACTATAAAAAACAAACTAAATGCCGCCAATGTCATCTTTATAAATTCCCCAAATGCTTGCTGTTTATGAATATGAACTCTGTGATCTTGTTTCTCAACCGTTCAAGAAAACTGCTATTTCCTTCATGTCTCAGCGTTTTCTTTCTGTTCTTATTTTCCGCTGTCTAAAACATTCTCACCTCGCCATTTCGTTCAATCAAAATACAAAACGTTAACGGTTCTAAGCTTAAGTTTGAATAGTTTTTTTCTTCTCTTTAGTTCGAAGAATAAAAACAAGGACTAAAGATGTTTTTTCTGTAAAATTGTCGTTACAAAGCTGCAAGTGCGGAAAATAACCAACAGTTATGTGGTTTTTCCATAAACCGTCTGCTATTACAACCCATCCAATCACGGCTAAAAACTAAGTACTAAAAATATATATATATTTTTTAGTGTTGTACCTAATATGCACCTCAAGGAGGTAATGTGATTACTAATTAACGCAGACAGTATAAAATGTCCAAGAGTTTCTTCATGAGGTCATTCTAATTTTAAAGAATATAGAGATATCTTTGCTCATTTATAAATGTATTTTTGTGTGTTCTGAGCGAAACAATATAACCCTTGGTTGGTTAAAACTCAGCTTTGACTGTTGAAGCTTATAGCAAAATATTGATCATTTTATCTTATTTGACACACCATTTAAAAGTATTTGGGGAAAATATATTCATAATATGCGGCGCTACCTACTGTTGCATGCCTTATGATATGAACAAATATACATGCAAAAATATTTTTTTCTTTAAACAAAATATGTGCGCCTTCAAATCTTTGAAACATAACTCTGTAATTTTAATGGAAAAACAAATGTTTTTTTTGCATTTATGTAATTGGATTTTGTAATGGACAAAGTGTTTTGTTAAATTTAACACTAATAATTCACTTGACTCAAGTAATTTATAACTTATATTATATTATTGCCGTCATATACACCAATTGTGAAGGAAACAACAAAATGGCGCGTATGAAACTGCCTGGTAGCTCTTCATCTCCAAACAAACTAGAAAATAAATTAGAAAATGATTATAAAACTGAGACCCATTACAATCAATTTGTAAGTCCAATGGTTATTTCAAAAGACGACTATATATCTATGTTTGGTACATCTTCTGAAGAAGAAGATGACGACACAAAAAATCCGTGGTGTGATACTCGAGTTGAAGAAGATTCTGTCGATAAAAAAGTAGGAGCAGAAATAGGTACCAAAGAGAATAAAAAAGAAAAGGTTAGCATATATTTTTAAATCTAGAATATAAGTGTAAACTAAGTTTTATTTTACAGGGTAAAATAAAAGAATTTCTTAATGATTAAAACTGAAGCTTAGCTTTATCAATATTTGTTTAAACAACGAAGTTCTGTTCAATTTTATCTTTTAAAGTATAAGTAAAGAGTACTTTGATTAAAAAATTATTAACATTTAGTTTAACACAGTTTTCGTTAAAAAAAAACTAAATTCTAATTGATCATCTTTTGAACATTTGTTACTTACAGTAGTATGTTATAGTTAAATTGTGATGAAGAAGACAGTTTGATTTTATTTGCATTTTATTATATATTTGTATAAATTAATAAAAAATCATAATACAACTTAATTTGTAAATAAATGATGGTGTTTATTTTGTAGGGGAAATTGTGTGGAGAACTGGAACACCCCATGTAGCTGCTCATTTTTTCAGTCATTCATTAATGGCTGAGAAAATATGTTTAAGAGAAAGTCAAAGACTGCAGAAATTGGTTTACAAAATTATGCTTGGATAAAAAAATGAACAGCTGTATGGGATGTCCCTGCTCTCCCCTAAAGTTTTTGAAGTATGTTAACATAAATCAGGTTGTTTTCCAGAATTTTTATCCTTACAGCAAATTAGTGTAATTGATAACCTTGCGTGCTAAAAGAATTTAAGTCACACAACTGTTTTAAGAAAATCTAAATTGAAAAAACTTTATTCAGTGAAAATTATTTAAAAAAAAAAAATTGAACAGTATAGGTGTATTATATTTTTTTGCTGTTCATATTCAGTACATAGAGAAAAATATAAAAATGATGAAACGACACCCATTACTTTCAGGATTATTTGCAAACTCGGCAAATATTACAAATTTTAGTATGAAACTTGGCATTGTTTCAAAACTAAACGTGGAAATGTATTATGAATAAAGTAGATCAATATAGTTGTCATGTTTATATGGGAAAAAAAAAGGTTCAAGTTATCTATAATGATCATATAAGACATACGTTGGATAACCCTTTTATAAAGCACTGTTTTGTTTTGTTTTGATGAGAATATGACATTAAGTACATTTAGCAATGAGGTCTTTAATTGGTATTTCCTCCTCTCTCAGCCTTAGTATAACTGGTTATTTTCCCTCTGCTTCCCCTTCCCAATTGGCGCAATAATTTGCGGTTACTCCAAGTTTAAAGAAAAACACAGGTAAACAAATAATTTTTCCAGTCTGTAATTTTAATTCAGTTGGTAGAACTATATATAACCTAGTTTTATACCAAACTTACTTACTGTAAATACATTGAAATATTTTGTAATTTTTGAAGTTGCATTAAATCATTTAAAGTACTATAAGCTACTTGTTTCCCCCCTGTGTCTCATTGAATCATTTTATTAGTTAATTTGCATTTCATTTTAAAAATTGCAAAAATCATAAGAACAAGGTATTCTTTTTTTGTCTAAAAAAATTTTTTTTTCTTAATTATTGAGGTCCATGTATTATTTTAACAGAAAATTTGAAAATGAATTTTATTAATGAGTGCAGTTTTAATTAGACTAGTATCTATTATTATAATATTATTATAATAATAATTTTTAAATGTTTTTTTTTTTTTGTTTATAAAAGGAAAATGTTGCTGAACAACAAAAGCGTCCCTCCAGGCATAAAGCTCAGAATTCTTCACTAGAAAATGATAATCCATACAAAAAGAATTACCACAGTTACAGGAAGGATAGAAAGTTACACAAAATAGATCATGAAAATGATATTAATAAAAATGTTAAGCCAGTCAAGGGGTATGATACATCTAGAAAGCTGACTGCTGTAAATAAAACAGTCAAGTTTTTACTTGAAAAAGCCCATAAACAAACAGCTCATCTACCACAAAGAAGAAGAAAAAAAAATGTAGATAAAGATTTTGTTTATTATGAACGAGGATCATCACTAAAGAGACATTTTATTGATGGAAGAGAAATGAGTTCATGTAAAGAAGAAGTTTTTCTGGATTCAACAGGTATGTGCTTTGAATTGTATTATTGTAATTTGGAATGGATACTTTACAGACATTCAATCCTTTGGTATTAAGTAGGTTTTACCTAATTACTTGGAATGCTATATACTCTCAAACACTTTACTTCAGGCTTACTTCAAGAATCTGACCCAAACAAGTGTTAGTTTTTGTTAAGATTGCCAACTACCTGATTAAATATTACCAGATAGCATCAATTTCAATAGGCAATTGATAATTTAATTTTCCAACTTGACTCAACACCTCATGTAGTATAATTTTTAATAACTGATATCTCTCAGTTCTATCTAATCGCAATCAAATTGCTGAGTCACTTATTGTAGTTATAAGCTTTAACTTAAGCTTCAAAACTGTAAAGATGCCGTGTTTTAAGAATTAAAAAAAAAACTAAAAACAGTGTTTGAAACTATTGGCTCATCTTAAATTAATCAACATGTTGTAGACTAGAGCTGCATTACACCTCATGAAACAATCTTTTGGAAATATACACTATTGAAAAAGACAAGGATTCAGAATTTGTCAAAATTGTTGTAAAAATTTTGTTAGCTTGTTTTATTTATTTTTCCATATTGCACAAGCAGAGCACTTGATGAATGAGTTGATTCAATTTGTGTTTTTGTACTCTTGATTGTTTGAGAAATAAAGAATGCTTCACCAAACATCACTGGTTACTCAAAAAGTACTTTGATGAAATACTCTCATTAAGTACACATTTGGGAATATTACTGTGTACTCTAAGTACATATTTGGGAATATTACTGTGATTTGTTAGATAATTGCAACTTTAGTAGACTCTAAACAATTCTATAAAGCTTTCTTTAGTTTGATAATAAAAATTTGATGGAAAGTAACACAAGTGGTAAAAGTAAACAGAAAAGTTGAATGAACAAAAAATTAGTACTTAGGCTCCTCATTTGTCATTGCCTGCTAACCCAATTGTTTAAGATTTAGGATAGTCTGTGTGAATTGCCTGTTTGATGGCCTTATGGGATGTAATAATATATCTTCCTACTCCAAGTTAATATTTTTAAGTTTTTATTTCATTTAATCGTTTGATAATTTAATTGTTTTCGTTTTACAAATTTATTCATTTGTAAATCGTTTTACAAATTTATTCATTTGTAAATGATAAGACAATTGATAGGACCACAATTAATTGATCTAACATCCAAACTGTGGATTTTACCTTATGTGTTGTTTATTGTATTTTTTTAGACGATACTGAACCAAGATATGGTGAGGTAATAAAATTTCTGTTAACTTTAAAATATTTATCTTCTTTTGTTAACCTTCCATGACCTAAGTAATGCAGCAGGGGTTTTCTTTAAACACTGAAATGTTAAACTAAAAGTTAAAAAGCTGCTCTATTTATTTACTATTAACTCTATTACTTTTATTGTTGCTATTTCTGTTCCAATTTTTTTGTATTGTTAGTGATATTTAAATAATTTTTATATTATTGTAGTTATTATTATTGTTATTATTACTATTATTTTTATTATTATTATTATTATTATTATTATTATTATTTTATTATTATTATTATTATTATTATTATTATTATTATTATTATTATTATTATTATTATTATTATTATTATTATTATTATTCTTGCTACTTAAATGTTGTTTTTGCAAATGTTTTTATTGTTGTTATTATTATTTCATTTATTTTTTTTGTTTTTACTATTATTGTTGCTGTTATTATGGATTGATTTACATGAGCTCATAATTTATGTAAAATATTTAAGTGATGTTGATAAAGATCAACTTATATGATTAAGTTGTTTTTTTTTTTTAGAAAAAGAAAGTCAGGATGAAATATGTGACATCTTATTGTTCTCCTTCACATAAGGCTTCTTATAATGGTTCCCCACCACCCAAAAAAAGGATAAAAATAAAAAATAGTTCCCCTGAGAAACATTTGACGAAGCAAATGAGTCAAATGGATGGAGTTTTGATTGAACAATCTCTTTTGAATGGTTTCACAAAAAACTCAAAAGCGGAACATTTAGGAAATAATTTTATGGATATATTCCAAGGTGAAAGTGAAGATAGAGTTGCTCCATTTTTAAATAAAGAAGAGCTGAAATCACCTGAAAAAAATAACTGTAAAAACACGTTAAACGATGGGAATGTTAAATTTAAATGTAAAACAAACATATCAAATAAAAAAAACCTGAAATATAATTTTGATAAAGAGTTCACCGAGGAAGAGAAAGTGCAAAAACCCTTTCGACCGTCACAGTTTTGGAAAAATCACACTGGCAATATTAAATTGAAAGCTCTAAATATAGGCGGAAAGCTTTGCTTTGTTGACTTTAACAATTGTCTGGTGACATTTTGTGGGGATTGTGCAAATTGTAAAAAATCTGAAGATTGCATGAAATGTAAACACTGCAAGTAAGTGTGAAATACCTAAAGTGACTGGAAATCAGTGAGAGCATGGTCTTTTCTTTTTATACAATTAGTTTAAAAAAAATAAAAATGCCTAAAGTAACTGGAGTGAGTATGGTTTTTTCTTTTTATACAATTACTTTTAAAAATTTTCTTTTTTAATTAGATGTAAAAACTTGTGAATATTTTAACATTTATGTAGGAATGCAAAAGGTCATGCTATAAGATATCTTCCTTGTTAGTAAGTATTGCAATGTTGGTTAGGGTTATAATTTAGCTTAAAGATTTTATAATGTCATGTGGTTAAGCTTTCATCTACTGTCAATTTAAATATGTCCTTGATAGTTGATGGGTTTAAGCTGGTTTTATTTTATGTAAATGTTTGTATTTATCATTTTGATTAGTAAAGTTATTTCTATTCGGATTTTTTTTTTTTAGCACTAGAAGATGCTTATATCCCATTATTGGTAAAGAGATAGTGATAAATAAGAAATTACCCAAAAGAAATGGAGGTATTTGAAAATTGAACTTTTAACTTGTACTGTAAATCCTTGCAGTATATTGATATAATTTATCTATTTAAAATATTTAGAGATATCTAATAAATATCTTGAGACTTGAAATAAATAACTTGAGAAAAATATCCAATAAATGTGTGATGTTAGTTAACAAGCAGTTGAAAAATATTTTATGCTTAGATTTTGTTGCTTAACTATTTTAGTTTGTTCTATAGTTCTCTTGAATGTTTTTTTAGGAAATTCTGAAAAACATATCTTCACCAAGTTGAAAACTCCACCAGCACTAGTAGCAAAAAAAGACATTTCTGAACAAAGTGCTGTTGAAGAAAGTAATGTAAGCGTTAGTAATCTCTCTCCAACTAGCGCCATGCAACATACCTTTACATCTGGTGATACCACACACCATAGTTTTGTAGCAGAGAACACAGATAAGCTTTCAAGACCCTCATTCAAGGAGCTATACAATAATACTGAGGTCTTTACTTGTTCTCCTATCAAGCCAAAACTTCGAAGTACCATGAACGAAATTACTAAACAACCAAGAGAAACTAATGAACACCTGCCTCGTGTTGAGTATGGCTTGGATAACTTAGTTAGAATTCCATGGCCAAATGATAACAAAGAAGATGCAGCATGGATTGCAGGACATCATTTATGTCTGACAACATCATTTGATTTAAATATTAAAAACTTGTGCTTTCTTTGTGGAAGCGCAGGAAAGGAGCGTGTAGGTTGTTTTTTTAGAAATCTCTTAAAAAATGAGCAACTTTTAAAATAATATTTAGTAATGAAATAAAGATTTCTAACTCAATTCAATATTTTTGTTAAAATTAATTTAAAATTTTAAAAGTTTCTTTTAAATTTTTCTAAGTTAATTTTTGATTTAATTTTTACTGAATACCCTGAAGAACTTACTCCTCTAATTGAAAAATGAAAAAAAAAAATCTATTTTTAGATGATTATATGTTCGTTTTGTTGTGAGTCCTTCCATACGTTTTGTCTTGATGTTGAACCAATTTATGAAAAAGACTGGTGCTGTGATCGATGTAAGTGTTGTACTGTTTGCGGAATGAAAGAAAGCTTGTTAATGTGTGACACATGTCATGACTGCTACCATGCTGAATGCCTTGGGCCATTTTATCAATGTGAAACTGAAGGAGAAGAGGAGATCTGGGTAATAGTTTATCTAGTTATTTAGTTCATTTTATCTTTAATGAAAAGTTTGAGTTTTGAGTTTTTAATCCTCCATTCAGATTCCTAATAATTATTTCTTTTCAGGTTTGTGGTAAATGTGTTAAGTGTATAAAATGCAACAGAAGAACTCCTGGTGATGTGAGTTAGTTCAACTTATAAACTCTATTGGTGGCTGATCCTTGCTTTTTTTTTTAAACAATTTTAAGTTTATTTTCTTAATTTATTATTAATTTAAATTTTATTTAGTAATACAGTTGAAGTTGTTAAACAATAAAATGCACTTTTTGAATTTTTTTTTAAATTTTCAGTTTATGAAAAAGAATTAGGCCTTAAATTTCCTAAATTATTTTTCCGAACCATAAAATTATTTATGATATTTAATATTTGACAACTGGTTTCATGAAGACAAAGTAAATGTTCAACTTTGTTTTTTATGACATCAATGAAGCAACATAAAAGCTTTTCTGCTATTTTAATGTTAAAATACACTTAAAAATTTACATTGTTTTTATAAAAAGGTTTTATCTTAGAGTAAGTCATCAAGATGGACGCAAAACTTCACCATGTGTGAAAAATGTGGTTATAACTGGCAGCATGGAAATTATTGTCCAATTTGTTTGGTATTATATAATGAAGATGACAATTCATTAAAAATGATGTACTGTACAAAATGTGAAGCTTGGATTCATATTGAGTGTGAAGGAATAACAGAAGATGATTATGAAATACTGGCAGAGCTTCCAGACAATATTCCGTATTTGTGTAAATTGTGCACGGGGGGTTGCAAAGAAAATCAGAAATGGTTTGCTGCAGTCAGAAATGAACTTAATAATGGCTTTTTAAAGGTATAAAAATAGCTTAAAAAATTTTTGTTTGTCTTTATAAAATTTTGTTTCAAATTTAAATCATGTGCTGTTTAATTTGTTTTGTTTCAGCTATTTTTAAAAATTTATTTCTTTACTTTTGCTGATGGTAAGAGGATTTTCTGATTTATAAAAAATATTTTGTTGATATCAATGGATGTAAAATCTCAAAATTGCTCTGTTTTTCAAGTTTTAATGTTTTTTTTTTTAGGTCTATTCAAGCGTTATGTTAAATAAAGACTACAAAGCCTTAAGAAAAGTATTTGGAGAAAGTAGTGTAATAGTATCTGGATTAGACACAATTTTAGACAACATTCATTCTTCGAGGATAAAAGATGTTAATGAATTTAAAAAGATGTTTTTCAATATACTTAATGAGCTAAAAATACTGGTGAAAGAGATGCAAGTAGTAGACCTGTTTGATTGTTATATTTTCAAACAGGTCAACGAATTATTTGAACAGTACCTAAAGGTATGGTGTAATGTTTTTCTAATATATAAATATATGCATTTATATTATTTTATTATGCAAGAACTTCTGAAGTTTAATATGATATTATAATATTTATGAAACGTTCTTAATGTTACAAGTTAAGACATTTGTAATTAGAATAAATGTTTTTGTATAAGTACTTGAAAGATGTCTTCCCTTGGCATTCAGCTGATAAATCAGTTAGTGCAATAGTTTCAAGCACAGAATCCAATCAAGACCATGAGTTTTTAAAAAGGTATTTCATTTTTCTTTCTTTTTTTAGTTAAAAATATTAATTGCAAAATATTCAACTACTCTAGTAATTTTAAATTCTTTACTCTGATTTCATCTACCAACACAAAGAAATTATGGCAGGTTGATTATTTTATTTTGTGTATTTAGCTGCTCATCCTCTTGTTAGGATAGTAAGTTCTTATTTAGGAATATTCATTTTAATATAATACCGAGAAAAATAATTCAAGGCATTAAACATAAGTAACACCTGATGACTAAAAAATGAGACCAAAATTTAAATTAATTTATGTATGCTATTCATAATCATGCCATTGAAATAAATTAGTATATTTATAGGGAATTTAATTCTCTATTAAAATTATATTATAGTTTTAAAATATTGATTAAAATGGCTCCGTATAAAAGAAGTTTGCAAGAAGACCTAAGAAAACGCCAATTTAGAAATTTGCACCTGGAAAAGCCAAATATCTTCACAGTAAAACACTTTCTAGATGAAGGAGCATCGAAAGCGACCATATATCGTGCTCTAGAACGTGCAGACAATAATTTAGGCTATCAACGAAAAAAAGGAAGCAGTCCAAAGGCAAAAATGGACAAAAAGCACATAGACTAATTGAAAATGGCATTTGATTATTATCACGGTGTTTCACAACGTCAAGTAGCTTGAAGATTCGATTGTGACCAATTGTTTATATCTAAAATTCTTAAAAACAAGACGAATATTAGATATTACAAGAAGAAAAAGATTCCACATCAAAGCGAAAGCCAACTAGCTCGAATCAAACTAGCTCAAATCAAACCTTTGTGTCAGCATATATATCACAATTTAAGGAATTTTGGTTTTGTCTTGGATGGCAAATCATATTTCACATATGCAAATACAACATTGGCTGGCAACGATGGCTTCTATTCTAGCTACGTATCATCTACAACTAGCGACGTCAAATTCAAAAGAAAGAAGAAGTACGAGGAAAAGGTGCTAGTCTCTTTGATTATATCGCCCAAAAGGACTTCAAAACCAATGTTTTTTGAAAGTGGCCAGGCAATCAACAAACAAGCATACATCGGATGTCTCCGCAAGCGGTTAATACCCTTCATTGATGAACATTATTGAAATAAAGAGTACTTGTTCTGGCCAGATTTAGTTAGCTCGCACTATGCAAATGAAGTGGTTTCTTTTCTCGATGCCAATAACATCAAATACCTTCCAAAGGTAAAAAATCCATCCAATGTACCAGAAGCTCGACTGATTGAGGACTTTTGGGGTCAGTTGAAACGCTTAGTCTACAAGGATAATTGGCAAGCAACAAGCATTCCTCAACTCAAATGGCGCATTGTGAATTGTCTTAACAAAATGGATCTGGAAGTGGCAAAGTGTTATGCCTCAATGACTTCTGTTCGTCTTGGTCAAATTGCTTATAATAATGTTATTGAAAACCAATAAATATATTTTTGTAAATATCATATAATTGTTTATAAATTTATTTTAAATTAAATTTGATAGCTATGTAACTGGCTATAATAACAATTTTAAAGTTGTCTCATTTTTTAGTCATCAGGCGTTACTTGGCATGAATTATTTTTATTGGTGTAAATTTTTTTATATTAAAAAGCTGGTTTACGTAAAAAATGAAACTTGTAAATAGTTTGTTTGAGATTATGCTACTGTATTTCAATTTGTTTTTTTTTCTCGCTCTCAGGCAATCAGAATTTAACTGTACATTATTAAAGAATGACTACACTCATGTTGCTTCAAACTATGGTGACCACACCTATTCTGTTGCCTCAAAACACAGAAAAGGTTGTGATGAATCAAAAGAGGATTCGATTGATCATAATGCAATTGTATGTTCATTGTTATGATATATTGGTTAATATTTTGTTAATATTATATTTTATTAGTGTATTTATATGTAATGTAATTATACATTTTACTTATAAATAGTTATTATCATTCACTTATAAATAGCTAGTATTATTCACTTATAAATATTGGGTTGGGGAATATATTCGTAGCGTTTTTATCAAAGACTTTTATTTAAGGGAAATCTTTACTTATAATAATAAATTAATCGATTATGTATTCGCCATCGCTGTTTACGACCTCCTCCCACCTCTGGACCAATTTGTCAATGCCTTTCCGCCAAAAATCGCCCGGTCTAGTATCAAAGAAGTTATTGACCCAGTTTTTAAGGTCCTCTTCATTATCGAAGGTAACGCCCCTCCTATGGTTCGACAGAGATCGGAAAAGATGGTAATCTGTGGGTGCAAGATCCGGAGAATACGGCGGATGCTGAAGGACCTCCCATTGGAGCTCTTGGAGTGTGGCTTTGACGACTTGTGCAACATGGGGTCTGGCGTTGTTGTGAAGGAGTATGGTTTGGCCTTGTCGATGAGGTCTTTTCAGTTGAATAGCTTCATTTACGCGGCGTAGCTGGGCTATGTAGAGCTCCTTGGTGATCGTGACATTCCTATCGAGCATTTCCTAGTGCACCATGCCATCCCAGTCCCACCAAACACATATCATGATCTTCTTTGGATGAAGGTCACGCTTGACTCTGGGCTTTGGCGTATCTCCTGGTGCCACCCATTCCTTCCTTTGCTTCATATTAATGTATAGACACCATTTCTTATCTCCCATGATGATTCGATACAAAAAGGGCTGTTTATGACCATGTGTTGCTCGATGGCGGGCGAGATGTTGAGAAGCAATTTGAAGGCGATTTTCTTTGTTTACTTAGCTCAACTCGTGAGCTACCCAGGCTCCCAATTTTTCAGCAAATCCCTTTGAATGAAGATGGTTGAGAATCGTTTTATGATCACAGTTCATTTTTTCGGCCAATTCACGACTTGTTTGGTGACTGTCCTCCTTTAAAAGTGCTTTGAGACGCTCTTCGTCGAAGTCAGAAGGTCTCCCGCTGCGAGGTGTGTCGTTGATGTCAAAATCGCCATTTTTAAACTTTGCAAACCATTTTCGTGCAGTGGACTCACCTATGACACCGTCTCCGTATACATTGCAAATGTCCCGGTTTGCTTCAGCAGCCTTTTGGCCTCGATGAAAAGCGAAGAAAAGTAGGTGTCGAAAATGTTGTTTTTTACCTCCTGGATATTCCATTTTTAAGCCTTAAAAGTAACAAAAAATTAAATTATTCCAAATGACAATTAGGACAGTTTTGTAGAGCAGAAAGAGCTCTATTGAATGAATATTTACACTTTGTCAAACAGAAACAAATCGTTGTAAAATAAAATAAAATATAAAAATGCTACGAATATATTTCCCAACCCAATAGTTATTCACTTATTGTTCTTTTAATTCTCAAAAAGGGATCAAATGTTGCCAGCTAAAATTGTGTAATGAATGATTGTAATGGTGTTGTTCTAGAAAATATAACAGTAAATATTGGAAAATTGTTGTTTGAAAAAGTTTTTTATTCATGTTTTATAATCTTCAAGTATTTACTCATGGCCAGAATTTCTGTCAAGGCAGATAGTCATCCTAGTCTGATATGACAGCCTTTCATATGTTTTAAACACTTAAAACTTTTAGGGAATTCAAAAAAAAATTTTTTTGACCAATAAAATCATTATTTGTGCTTTTTCAATATTTTAAGACTACTTACCACAATAAATACAATAAAAGTAGTTCATGTAACAGATTTGATTAAATTTAAAAAAAAATGTTTTGTTGCAATCAGCAAAATTAATCAGGGATTTGAATATTTTTCATAAAGAATTATCAAAGGAATCTTTTACATAAGTTACAAAATATTCAAATAGTTCTTTTGATGCTATGATGACTTGCTCTGTACTGTCACATATTTACATAAAAAATGAGTTTTAATAAAATTAAAATGTATTACTAATATAAGTTGTAATAAAACAGTTAAGAAAGTAATAAAACCAACATATCACAGCATTTTAAACACATAAAGTTACCTATTCAGCCATAGCAGAATAAAAAAAGTTTTTTAGAATGATTAGAAGAATTAGATTGTTAATGATTTAGCTTCATGAATCTGTATGCAATGCAATGCAACGCAATGCAATGCAATGCAATGCAATGCAATGCAATGCAATTCAATGTAATACAATACAATTCAATACAATCCAATGCAATGTAATATAATGTAATTTAATGTAGTGTAATGTAATATATGTATGTAATCTAGTTATAACATGTAAAACAACTCAAAATTAAAACTCAAAAGTCAAGTTTTTAGAGTAAGTTTTGAAAATAAAGAAATAAATCTAATAATTTAACACTAAAAAGTTTCAGGATACGCGGCGATGTTTGTTTTGCGGTGTCAATGGCGATGGTGATGTCTTTGGTGCAGGTCGACTTCTTTACTCTGGTGACAATGAATGGGTTCATGTGAACTGCGCGCTGTGGTCCGCTGAAGTATATGAAGATGAAGAAGGAAGGCTGAAGCATGTCTATGAAGCTGTTAAGCGTGGAAATAAAATAGTATTAAAAAAGTTATTATTTCATTTTTTTTAGAAAAAAGTAAAACACAGTTGTTAATTTTATTTTATTCTCTAAATCAAGATAAATTCATCAAATTATTTTATGAAATAATTTTTTGTTCAGAAATGTGACTTATGTGATCAGTTTGGAGCGTCTGTTGGGTGTTGTTTTCAAAAATGCCCTAAAAGTTATCACTTTCTCTGTGCTAAGTGAGTTTTAACTATAAACTGATTTGTTTTTACTCATAGTTCTAGTACTAAGGTATGATACGGTATTTTGCAATGTATTGCATGATAATTATGTAATACTATTTTAAATTAATTTACCTTTCATTAAATTTTCTTCTGTGTACTTTAGTAATTTTAAAATAATACTTCATACAAAAAAATGCTTTAGGCAAAAGCAAGTGCTATTCTTAGACGACAAGAAAATATACTGCAACACACACAGCAACAAAGCTAATAAAAATGTAAGCTTGTTTAATTTGTTCTTCTCAAGTTATATATTTTTTTCTATTTTAGTCTGATTTATTTCCTAACGCAGGGATGAACTTTTGTCAATATATAAATCAAATAGTTGTATTTTAAACAAAGTAAAATTCATAGAAAATTATACATATTTATGTGTATAATTTTCTATGAATTTTATACCATTTGTGTGCAGAATGATGGAGTTTTTGCATTAATCCTTATTTAAAAATTTGTTTATAATTTTTTATACAAAAGTATCTGTTATTTCTGATAAGAAATTTTTTAAAATTTGTATTTAAAGTAGACTAATGAAATTAAACCAAAGTAAATTTAAAGTAGAAAATAACATCACAAATCACTGTGCTTTTTTTTTTTTTATCTTGTAGCTGATTTTAAAGGAAGATCAACTTATTGTCTCAAGAAGAGTTTTAGTTGATCTTGCTCGTTATAAGTCATTGAAAAAGGTTCAAAGGGGATTTGATCCTAAAGATATAAAAGTTTACTGTGGGAATTTTACTTTGCATGCTCTAGGCTCTCTGTTGGATAAATCTGATCTGCAGAGAGTGTTGGTACCAGTTAGTTACAAGTAAATATTTTTTTCACATTATTTGCTGAAAGTGGTGAGATTTTTCATTGAGATTAAAAAATTTTAAAGCTTTTTTTTTAATGAATGCTCTTTACATTCTCTAGAGTTTTTGTAGTTATTTGAAAACATCCACAAATGTGTGTGTATTGTCTCAACTGTTTTACTTTTATGGCTCTTATTGAACAGAGGGATTTTTAAAAATTTATCTAGAAACAGTTTTTTTTTGCCAGTTTTTATTGTAAGTTTTTATACATAATTAAATTCATTTTTTTAAAGAATGTAAGTCAATAAAACATAATTTAAAAACTGCTTTGAGTTTTGATTCTTTTTAGATTTTCTACAGTTTTTTTGTAGTACGAGTGTTATTAAGATCTTCTAATGTTATAAAAATTAATTTGTAGAGTAACAAAGATCTTCTGGAGTGCAAACAATCCTAAAAATCGTTGCAAGTACACTTGTGAAGTGCATAGTTTAAATAATACACCAGAAAATTTAGTAAAAGAAGATGCTATTGTTCCTAAAGATGATAATATGACTTTTTGTCATGATGGAGCTGAATGGCAGCAGTTAAAACAAAATTTGAAATGTTGTTGCAAAACCAATTGCAGTGATGAAAATGTGGAGTCGCTTGATGCCCAAATAAAAATGGAGTCGCTTCATACGGAAAATTGCTTTGTGAAAAACAATTTTAAATTTTGCGTCCATGAAGAGTTTTTGACATTTTTAAAAAAAACATTTAGTTTAGCTCAAACAGAGCTTTATACTCACAAGGACCACAACTTTTACTCAATTGTACAACCAGAGCCAGAAAAAGAACCAGCGTCTAATGAGCAACCAATTGAGTATACAACCAACTTAAAACCATACAAAGATCCAGACATTTATTTAAGTAAAAATGCATATGAAGAAAAACACATATCTGCAAATTATACACAATATCCAAGTGTTTTTACCTCTGAGTTTTCATCCTGCTCATCTGCATCTACTTTATCAGCAACATCACCCGCTGATGTTTATGACTTTCATGAATCCAATAGCGAATTAGAAGAAGTAACCTCACCAGTTCCTAAAAACTGTGATCTTGAGCAAACAGAGCATTTATCGATCCAAAAACAAAGTTTAACAAGACAGATTTCTAATGAAATAGAGCGGAGGCTTCATCAACGCTTGTCATTTACAAATGATAAGAGTTCTGTTGAACTTAATTCTTTCTCAAAATTGAAAAATCTATCTTGTTTATCTAAAAATAACTCAAACGATTCCCCAGTGTCTCCTGATTTTTATCCTCATTTAAAAACAAAGGAGCTGAATTTTGATAGAAGTTCTATAGACTTAAGCAACTTCAATGAATACAGTTGTGATACCAGTGTTGATTTATATGTTTCTGAAGTTTCATCATTTGAATCGTTTTTAAATTCAGAAATGATATCTTGTACTTTTCCTAACAGTATGAAATTATACAACGAAAAACACGATCAAGTGTTTCCTAACTCAACAAATCAACAAAAACATACAGAATTCCAAAATCCAGTTGGCATGTTCCCATCTGTTAATCTAAGTCAAGAAGAGACAGAGTTAAGTTTGCAAACACACGAAGCTTTGCTTTGCCGCCTTCGTGAATATATTCAGACACATCCTCGTATGGTTAACTATACAGACAAAAGTTCAATAAGTAAAGATATTCCAGTGATTAACTTAACAAGCAAGCATGATGATGTTTGTTGTTACTCTGTTAATTTACCGGAGGAGTTGTGGGGAGAACTAGTGCATGCTGGTATTAAAAACTGTGAAATTCAAAAAATTCTTAACATAAACAAAAATTGTTTGGGCAAAAATTTCTACCCTATGCCCCAAAGATGTTTACCAGTGTCTAGCGAGATAGCTTCAGAGATTAATACTGACAATGCAGTGTTTGATACACAGCATCAGAGTCTTACACCCACACAGGAAATCTTTAATCCTTGCAATTTACACAACGCAACACTATTTCCTAAGCATGAAGATAATGAAACTTTTATACATTTGGACAAAATAAAAAAAAATCCATCCTTATTGCAGAGAAATAAACTTAAAAAGAGAATTAAAATGGCTGATAATGAGGCAAGTCCGAAAAAACGACTTTTGTCAAAGTATTTTAATAATCTTAATGATGGATTGGTTGACAATCCAATAAGTTTTGATAGTGACATTCAAATAGAACCAAAAAATTGCAATAATGAAGTTGTTGATAATGATATTATAGTAAGTGAAGTAAATTGCATATCAAACAACGATATTATTTCAGATGATTATGCTGAGATAAAGCTTAAAAAGAGAAAAACCTCAGCTGAACAAAAAGAACCAAAAAAAATTGGCAGAAGAAATTACAGTGAAGTTCTTAAAAAGTTGTTAGATGAAAGTGAATGTGAAAAAGTTAAAAAATCTGAAACACAGTTAGTTTTTATTTTGAAGAATGACGAAGGATGGCTCAGAGAAAATAATTCACTGGAAGGTAGTTTTAGGTTTATAGTTAATTAAAGGTTACAATTCTCTTTATCTTTTGATAATATTAAATATTGTAATTCGGTTTTCTTATAGAGATTTGGAAAGATTTACTTAAAGAAATTAACAATAAAAGGCTTGACCTCAATATGTCTCCAATAACGATTGAAAGTAGGTGTGCGTTTACTAATATTGATTTATAGATGAGTATAAAATTTTTTTTTTTCAAATACAGGTTTATTTACAACTGACTTTTATTTTTTTATTTTATTTTTCTCTCTCTCTTCCTTAATGGAGAATTAAATTTAATAATTTTCATGCAAATCCATCAATCAAAATCCATCAACCAACATCCATCAATCAAACTCCATCAGTCAAAATACCATTTATAGCTCAAATCACAAAAAAATTAAAATGTATTCATTGTGGTTAGTAAAACTATTAAAGTAGTTAATTGTATACTTAGCAAAGTTAAATAAGCAAAATTAAATGTGCAATATCAAATAGCAAAAAGCGAGCAAAATACTTCACACTTCACACCCTTTTAAACATGTAAAGTTTAAAAATGGAGATCTCAAAAACTAGACATTAAATTTCTGAAATTTTTCACTTTTGGTGTAAAGTGGTCAACGTGCTTTAAGAATTGAAAATTTTGCTATTTATAAAAAACTTGTAACTGCAGTGTTGAACAAAAATAAAGATGGATCAGTTTTGCAGCAGTGTTGAACACTGGCCTTTGTTTTTTTTTTTTTAATATTTTCATTTTGGTCCACTATTTCAAATAAAAAAATTATGGAAAATCTGCATGAAAGTGACGCTTTTTATGCAATCCGTAGTTATCATTTATTTTTCGGTTTATATAACAATTTTTTTTAATAATAAATGGCTTTTTTTATCACTGCATAAGAAAATAAAAAAAGCATCTAGATTTTTTATATTACCTAGGTCATACATTGATTTTACTCTTGCATTGTTGTTGTTGTTGTTGTTGTTGTTGTTGTTGTTGTTGATATGTTCGTCAATATTAGTGTTATTAGTGATCTGTTTTCATTTTTTTAAGCAAATGATGTTTATGACTTTATTGGTGTCTCAAAAGATTTTATTTCTTATCTTGTGGAGCAACTATCTGGCGGCCACAAGTGTCGTACATATAAGTTCCAGTATCATCTGCCCTGTGTGGGAAAAGAAGATCAGGTACCTGTTTAAAGCTTTCTTTTTTTTAATACTTTCATATATTTTATTCTACTTTTGTTAATTTGTCTTTAACAAGCCTTTTCTTGAGGTTTTATTTATGCTTTTTAAGAATATATCAATCAACCCAAGTGGCTGCGCCAGGTCTGAAGTTTTCTCCAGGTAAGTTTTAAAATTTTAAGCCATTGAATCCATAGCAATAATGCAACAGTTTTTATTCTGCATTTCGTCGTGTTTTTTTGCACTCACTTCATGTGTTTTTTTGCACTCACTTCACGTGTTTTTTCAGAAAAAAAGCGAAATTTAAATTTCACTGATTTACAACGAATTTTTATAAGAATATAAGGTACACGACAGTAACGTGTGACTTTTTATTTAGAAAAGCTGAAAAAGATATGTTTGCTTGGCTTGCCTCCCCCTATCGTCAGCCGCCTAAATCTTGTAATAACGATCCAGAAGAAGAATCTGTTTTTGGTCCACAAGAGCTACCTGTTGCTATGAAGTATCGGCTGTTAAAAAATCTAGCTAAAGATAACGTCGGTGTTTATAGGTGTGTTTAAATAATCTGTTAGATGTATTCATTACAAATAATCTATCATGCATGTATTACAAAGTGTTTAAAAAATACTTTTATGTGTTGTAGATCAAAAATACAAGGGAGAGGTTTGTTTTGTAAGAAAACGATCGAAGCAGGGAAAATGATCATTGAATACAGCGGGGAAAAGATTCGCTCGTCACTTACGGATCGACGCGAAAAATACTACGAAAAAAAGGTTTTTTTTATTTTTAAAACGAAACGAGTTTTACTATATGAAAGTGGTTTGCTACTGTGTTCACTTTTTATGAAATTTTATGAAGCTTTTGTTAAATAAATAGGGCTATGGCTGCTACATGTTTCGAATCGATGACTCTGATGTTGTTGATGCAACAACAAAAGGCAACGCTGCTAGATTCATCAATCATTCTTGTGAGGTATAATTTCGATTAAGCTTTATTTGAGTGGAAGAAATGAACGTCGCCTCGCCATCGTTTCGCATCATAACATAATTTTCACTTTTTTTTTCAGCCAAATTGCTTCTCGCGTATCATATCTATAGATGGTTGTAAAAAAATTATTATATTCGCTCAAAAAAGGTAAGTTTTATTTTCTTAAAAAGATTGCAAATCTTGTTTTACTACAAATTTGAAAGGAATTCGTTTTTAAACGCAGGGTTACAGTCGGTGAAGAATTGACTTATGACTATAAGTTTGCGCTTGAGGACGACAAACTACCGTGCTTCTGCGGTGCAAAAAGGTGCCGCAAATATCTTAATTAGCGAATAGAAGACAAATGCGTAAGAGTAATTTTTTAATTTTAGATTTTTATTTTTGTTCTTGATAAATGAAATATTAAGTGAAAATTTAATTTATCAAGATTTTGTAGTTTTTTTTTTTTAAACAACTTTTGTTACTTCCTAATCATATGAAAATTCTTTTCAGGTCCGAAAAAAAAAAAATCCTAAAAAGAAGAAATGCTGAAGATTTAAACAATAAATTTGGCTCTACGTTTTTTCTCTAGATATTTAATCTGTCTTATACTAATATAAATATTCATGAAAGCTCATAAAGATTATTTTAACATTTAAAACAGTTATGTTTTACGTCGTGTGGCTCGTACTCTTTCCAACTAAATTGCTATTTAGCAATAAAAATCAGTTTCAAATCAGCGTTGCCTTATGGCATTATGGAACATTAAATTTTGGAGAATTGACACTTTTATTTGACCCAATGGAATTTTTTGGCATTTTGACACAAAAAAAATTAAAAATTCTTGAAAAAATGTTTGTTTTGGGAAAAAAGTTAAAATTAAATTTTACTCCTCGTGATTTTTAAGGTTTTTTATTGGTGATTTTTAAGGTTGGTACCTATCAATAAGAAATAAAAATTGAAATAAGACAACGCACAACATGTTTTTATATTTTTTTCATTCAAAATAAATTATTTAGAAATAATTAAATTAAATCAACTCTTTTTGCCTCGATTATTACTGAAAATATGATGTTTTAATGATAGATTGTAAACACATTTTGGGAAAAAAGTTAAATTTAAATTTTACTTTTATTTTAAATTCTTACTTTTTTCCTATTCTTTCGATTGGTTGAGTCTCTATATCGCCGTAAATTAAATCCAACTGAAGAGCAGCACCGGTCAATTTTGACGTCAACTTGTGGAAAAAAAAAGATCTGATTTTGAGAAAAGGTTTTTTAAAACTTTTCCTCTATTTATCATTTGTTTACTCATTTTAACCTGATAACTATGACAACCAATGTTTAACACCAACACAATCAAACAACAACATTTTAGTTTCGTTGTGCAAAAATTAAATAAGTTAATTTCGAGTAATTAACAATTAAAGGCTGCTGAAATTAATCGTGTTCAATCGATAAACAGTTTTCCTAAGAGTTTTTAGAAATTCCCTACGAATTTTTAATGCTCTAAGTTCCTAACGCTGTGTTACTTAAAGGATGGGCTTTAAAGCGAGCTTCAACAAAATGTATACTTTTGTTGGATATGGTATATTGTGAAGGTGGGGTAAGGGGAGGGGGGGAGGAGAAAGAAATTATAAACATAATCTTTAAGCTTTACTCAACGAATTCGTTCGACAGAAAGTGGAAGACACCCGAAACACTTGGTGGACATGTTGCATGTACAGTTGCATGAAACGTAAAACAGTGGGCTGTGTTAAAGTTCAACACTGTTTTAATGACAACCAGAAACTCAGTTCTAACTTCACTGTTAAAATGATAATAGAAGGAAATAGTTCATTGAGTATGACACGTAATAAATCCTTCTTTTTTTTTTTTTTAAGTGACATTGTTTCATCCAGATGAGAGAGCCAAGAACAAATCGTTTTAATTGAATGAAGTTTTCATCTTATTTATTGTCACACATTTTTACGGACGTTAAGAATATAGCAATAGGAGCGCATATTAAACCAATCAAATTAAGTTTTATTAAATACAAAGTTTCATTGCATACTTTAACTTAAACGCGATAATGATTGCTTTGCAGATTAATAAAATATGTCACGTGAAATTGGGGAGTTGTTTTTGATTTATGCTTTATATTTAGCTGTAAACCTTCAAATATGTAATGTGGGCTGTGTTTGACAAATCAAAGCCCATCGCGTTGTCATCAACAAATCAAATGTTGCATTAATATTTGATTTACCTTGGGTTAACAAAACCTTTTAGACTTATGATTGGTACGTTTGTCATATCGTGCTGATTTAAGTCATTTTGTCAACAACACATAGTCAACAACTTGTTTGAGACTTTTCACATGTTTTCAAAAGGTTTAAGTTATAACGCTGAGAGTTTATACTGAAATACAAGTTTTTATGCTTTGACAACTCAAAATGACTACAGAAAACGAATATTGGGACGTAATGGTGTCTTATAATTGGAGAACTGGTAAAGAATGCGCTAATTATCTACATAAAGTTTTGACTGAAAGCGGTTTAAAGGTTTGGATTGATGAACAGAACATGGGCGGTGATTTAAAACAAGAAATGGCAGAAGCAGTAGCAAACTCCAAAGTTATTTTGTTGCTCATCTCAGAAGAATACAAGAACTCACATAACTGCGAAAGAGAATACACGCATGCAGATGAGTGCCGGAAAAAAATCATACCTATTCAAGTTGAAAACTACCTGCCTCCCAAATCTTCCAAGTTAGCTCTTATTATATCAGGGAAGTTATATTATCAACTTTATGAAAATAAGGAAGAAAATATGAAAAAAATACTAAATGAAATTAGGACTCATATCAGGAAAAGTTGCTCGATCGAAGGTACGTAAAAGCATTTTTATAAGAAACTTTATAAAATTCTCTTGTGAATTAATTTTTTCCATAACTGTTATTTAATTCCAAGATTGTTTCTCCTAATCTAAAAGAAACTATATCAATTACTCAGTTTTATGTAAAACAGACCTTCTTTCAATTAGTTATTACTTAGGCGTTGAGTGGTGTAAGCGAGCGCGCTCACATACATGTTTGTTTTGTTTTTCTTTGCCGCTTCCAACTCTCCTCATTAGAGACAGTTTAATTTTGAAACGAAGGAATTTAGAATGGTAGTAATAGGAGAATATCATTTTGGTTTTATATCAAGGCGTATTTCACGACACAATCCTGACTCAGACGACTTCAAAATACAAAAAGCATGTTAATTACGTCGTCCTGCTTACTTTTTAATTCAACTAACTGCGTCTTCTTTTTTTAAACATGGCGAGAAATATACATTTTTTTAAGTGGCAAAATATTTTTCTAATTGAAGTTACAGAGAAGTTTTTCTTTACACTCTCATCATCCACGTTGTCGAAGATGTATAAAGTTTTTTCATTTTCGAAATAGTGATGTATTTTTTTATTTCAGATTAATCACATGCATCTCCAGAGATGCATCTTTAGTAATCATACTTCTTATGACTCATACTCTTCGATCTCTACCAAAAATGGTAAGGAACAAAATATAAAAAAGTAAAATATTAAAAGATATTTACAAATTTCCTATAAAGTTTTTTTACTTCAAATAAACTTTGTTGGGTAGTTTATTGAAAAAATCGTTTTGTCGAAAGTAAGAGCATACTCGACTTTTCTTTCTTTCATATTATCTTACATCGAAGAATGTGAGATGTTAAATGCCATTCTTAATAGTGGTTCTTGAGAAGTTCTTAGACTTGCTCAAACATAAATTTTAGGAAATGGGGTAAGCAAGGAGATCTGTTTTCTATATTCAAGGAGATCATTTTTATGGGCAAAGCAGAAAAAGCTTTTTGTGGTTGTTTACAGATAAAGTTGTCAAACAGGTGTTATACGTTGATTTTCCGCCATAATGTCAGTGCTGGTTAATCGATTTCCATAAAAATCAAATGCCGCTAAATTCACCAGTACTTAAAAAACTCTTGATCATTGCTAATACATAAAATAAAAACGTGTGAGCAGACAGGATACTCTCAAAAGCAATATTATTCCATTCACAGTGCAATAGAAAACAAGGTGATTGTTAACAATTTATATTTACCTGGTCAGTGCGAGCATCTATTTTTGAAAAAAAATGAACCTTTGAATGTTTTTGTATTTGAATCAAAAAAAGGTTTTGCAATTTACGATGAAATCAATAAGAAACATCGTGAGAATGCTTTTAATTGAAGTTATGTGAATTATTACACATGGCTAAAAGACTGGATTCGATTAAAAAATAGAATTACTTGCCTTTAAGCAAGTTGCACGATTTTAACCCTTAACATTGTTTAAAGTTTAGCTTAACTAAAAAAATTTCATGAAAGTCAGTTTTATAGAAAGTTTAGTGAAAAAAATTTTTTGTATTTTTTTAGCAGCAAAATAAAATGATTTATCTTTTTGTCTTGATATATTACTGATAAAAAATAAAAGTTATCCATTACACATACATGTTTTACACCTAAATAATAAAAACGTAAAAATCTATGAGTATCCTTCAATTTTTATTAAATGTGCTTGTTTAGATAAATCGTTTGGAGATGAAACAGAAAGTGCCGAGAAGCCTCGTGAAGATGTCAAAGCCGGTAAGCTGTTAGCTATGTGTTTAAATTTTTGTTAATATGCACATTCCTAATGTATGAATTATGTTTAAATCATTTTTAACATAACAATCAGATAATGAAAAGAGACATTGTTATACAAACTTTTTATTTTTATAGATATTAGGGAATTTCCTGGTTTTAAATTCACACCTTTTAAGTTTATACCTTTTCATTATATTTATTTATTTACCTTATTTTGCTAATCATTTACAAACTTTCATCCTAATCAAAATTTAAAACAAAGTTATTTGTACATTTTTAGGATTATTACATTAAAAAGCAAATTAAAGCCATTATAACCTTTACTATAGCTTTCAATATTAATAATTTAAAAATATAAAGTAAAAACTAAATATGTGACATGAAAATAATTTTTCTGCCTCGATTTACTTGTGGACCATAAATTTCTTCAAATAGACATCTTTTTCAACTTTTTTTAAATACTTTTTTCAAAAACGCGGTTTTGAATTCTTATGATTTACAGCGATTGCTTCTCAAATTAAACTTTAAATATTCCACTGGGAGTATTTTACGAGTCAAACACTTTTGTTAAAAAACCATAAGAGTTTTAAATATGATTTTTAACTGCAGTTGAAACTGAAGCAAAACTAATTTAAAGTCAAATTGCATCACCATTTGAAAACAAGGGCATCAAAAATTTTTTACTAAAAACTCGGCGTTAAACTTGAGTCATGTGCAACGTTTTTTTACAAAATCGTCGTCCTAATCCTCTCTTAAGTCTCTTGTATTTCATTTTGTTTTTTTCTATCAAAAACTAAAAAACAGCGAACAACAAAATGTTGACCGTTCCAAAATAATTTCTAAACAATCCTCAATAAACTTTTTGCGTAATAAGAATTAAAATGTTTTTGTATTTTAGAATTACCATACCGACACTCCGTTTTCGGACTCCTTTCTCCGACAAAAACCTTCTGTTCACGTGATGATGAACTTAATCAAATTCATAAATACGTGGGTCAAACAAACGATTCGGGTAAATCAATCACGGTTTTAACTGGAATGTCTGGAATAGGAAAGACTCAGCTCGCTAGAAAGTATGCAGCAATTAACAACGACCACTTTGAACGTATTGTGTGGGTGGATGCAGCATTTGACAAAATACAAGTGTCTGTGACTAATATCTGTCTCCAACTAGGATTAACCGTAAAAGATTCTCAAGGCGATCCGTTCGATATTGAAATAGTTTTTAGAAAAATACATCACTTTTTCGAAAATGAAAAAACGTTATATATTTTCGACAACGTGGATGATGAGAGTGTAAAGATATTTGACAAATATGTATCAAATAAAAAAAAGGCATTTACTTTGGTGACATCCCAATTGAAGTCTTGGTCTGCCGATGTTAATCAAGTGCAAATTCATTCTTTCTCGCCTCAAGATGCGTTTCTTTTCGCAAAACGTAGCATTAAACAAATATTAACAAACGATGACGAAACCCTGAAAGAAATAACCAAAGTGCTTCAATATCATCCACTCGCCATTAACCAAGCCATCCTCTATATAAACAACAACAACGTTTCTTTGCAGGAATATTTAGATCTTTTTCGATCGTATCCCTTCGAAATACTCGAGGAAAGTATCCCAACCGAAGCGCAAACAAAGTCTGTCATAACGTCAATTAACTTAGTATTGAATAAAATAGAAACATCGAATGAAAAATCACTAGAACTTTTAAACCATTTATCTTATTGTGATGGTCAACACATTACAAAAAAGTTTATTCACAGTATTTCAAAACACCTGCAAATAAACGAAGAGCTTTTGATAAATAGAGCAATAAGATTATTAGTCAGTTATTCGTTGCTTGATCGTTTCGACGATGACAAAGACATTTACACGATACACGAAATGACACAGTTAACATGTAAATGTCATCAAATACGCAAAGAAATCACGGAAATATGCAAAAAAAACATCGTCGATTTTTTGAGATTGCAATTGGAAGGCGTCAAAGAACACGTTGACGATGGGAAGCACTTCTACAACCATTTTATCCGCATGTTTCATATTAACGAATCGAAAATGTGTGAGGGGTTCCATCTACAAAGTGAGAAAATCCGATGTTTTCTATCAAATAAAGGTATTTTTCAAGAAGCAATGAACATACTTAACACCATTCAAAAGTATAACTCAAAATGTTATGGAGCTGAGAACGAAATAGTTTTAGATACGAAAAGTAATATAGCACTCTGTTTGAATGATATGGGAAAATATAATGAAGCTTTAGAAATTTATTATCAAGTTGATAAAATACAAACGGATATTTTAGGTATCAATCATCCATCAACATTGAATACAAAAAATAATATAGCAGTCTGTTTGAGTGATATGGGTAAATATAATGAAGCTTTAGAAATTTATTATCAAGTTGAAAAAATACGAACGGATATTTTAGGTATCAATCATCCATCAACATTGACTACAAAAAATAATACAGCAAACTGTTTGAGTCAAATGGGAAAATATAATGAAGCTTTAGAAATTTATTATCAAGTTGAAAAAATACGAACGGATATTTTAGGTATCAATCATCCATCAACATTGAATACAAAACATAATATAGCAGTCTGTTTGATGAATATGGAAAAATATAATGAAGCTTTAGAAATTTATTATCAAGTTGAAAAAATAGAAACGGATATTTTAGGTATCAATCATCCATCAACATTGACTACAAAAAATAATACAGCAAACTGTTTGAGTCAAATGGGAAAATATAATGAAGCTTTAGAAATTTATTATCAAGTTGAAAAAATAGAAACGGATATTTTAGGTATCAATCATCCATCAACATTGACTACAAAAAATAATACAGCAAACTGTTTGAGTCAAATGGGAAAATATAATGAAGCTTTAGAAATTTATTATCAAGTTGAAAAAATAGAAACGGATATTTTAGGTATCAATCATCCATCAACATTGAATACAAAACATAATATAGCAGTCTGTTTGATGAATATGGAAAAATATAATGAAGCTTTAGAAATTTATTATCAAGTTGAAAAAATACAAACGGATATTTTAGGTATCAATCATCCATCAACATTGAATACAAAAAATAATATAGCAGTCTGTTTGAGTGATATGGGTAAATATAATGAAGCTTTAGAAATTTATTATCAAGTTGATAAAATACAAACGGATGTTTTAGGTATCAATCATCCATCAACATTGAATACAAAAAATAATATAGCAGTCTGTTTGAGTGATATGGGTAAATATAATGAAGCTTTAGAAATTTATTATCAAGTTGATAAAATACGAACGGATATTTTAGGTATCAATCATCCATCAACATTGCGAACAAAAAATAATATAGCAAACCGTTTGAGTGATATGGGAAAATATAATGAAGCTTTAGAAATTTATTATCAAGTTGATAAAATACGAACGGATATTTTAGGTATCAATCATCCATCAACATTGAATACAAAAAATAATATAGCAGTCTGTTTGAGTGATATGGGAAAATATAAAGAAGCTTTAGAAATTTATTATCAAGTTGATAAAATACAAACGGATATTTTAGGTATCAATCATCCATCAACATTGCGTACAAAAAATAATATAGCAATCTGTTTGAAACGGAGAGAAATGGAAAATCGAAGTTGTCAACTTTTTTAATCGTTTTTCTAAATGCCGATTTGAAATGAAATATAATTTATTTAATTGACTTATTTAAGTTAATTTATTAGAAATGTGTAAATAGATTTATATGATTTTTACATCTTTTTTTTATCGGAAGTTCTTTATCCAATGTACGATAAAAAAAGTTTGAAGATGATAGAAGTTGTAACTAAGTAAAATTATAATGGAGGAATTCATAAGAAAAAATGAATATCTATTGAGTTAATGAATGAAGTTTGCAAATGAATGAAAATTCGTTCGAAAGAGTTTCAAATTAATAACAGTTTTTTTACAGCCGGAAAATTAGAAACGTGAAGTTTCAAACCCTTGGGAGAAGTTTTAAATAACTTTCGAGTGATGTTCTATGTAAAAGTAAAATATAAAATTAAAAGTTCTGTAGATTTTTTATAATTTTGTTAAACTATTAAATTTTTTAAGCAATTAAAATGTCGTAACATTTAATTCAATTATATTAATGTCATAACTAATTACAATTAATTATTTTTCTCATAATTAAACTTGACGTCAAATAAGTATGAGGCTGGCAAAATTAATTGCTCTTTAAGTCAGAAGTGAACGTATGCAAGCGTCAATATCAGAATAAACGGAAGAAAACGCCTGAAAAAAATGTACGCGCCATGTGTAAATCAAATCAGATAACTATCATTTTACAAAACATTCAAGCATTTCCACATCCGTACGCACAAAATCATTCAAAACCCAAAACCCTTCACAAAAGCCTTATAATTAAAAAATGTGAAAAATATATTCGAAAAAACAATAATAGTCACATAAATGTATCAATCGGATCGCTAGTTTCGGTTTAATAGAGAGAAATTTGAAATTTATTTTCAAAACTTATTTTAGAAATTTAATTTAGAAATTTAATTTAGAAATTTAATTTAGAAATTTAATTTAGAAATTTAATTTAGAAATTTAATTTAGAAATTTAATTTAGAAATTTAATTTAGAAATTTAATTTAGAAATTTAATTTAGAAATTTAATTTAGAAATTTAATTTAGAAATTTAATTTACAAATTTAATTTAGAAATTTAATTTAGAAATTTAATTTAGAAATTTAATTTACAAATTTAATTTACAAATTTAATTTAGAAATGTAAATGTCAAAGAAGAAATTTAAATTAGAATATCAAACTAGAAACTTAAGCTTGAAACTTGAATAAGAAATTTATATAAGAGGATTAAACTAAAATTTTGAATTAAACGTATTTTATTATATTTAACTTAGAGAATTAAAAACTTATGTAAGAAATTATAATAGAAACTCAATCAAGAAAGTTAAACTAGAAATATTAATTAGAAAGTTACATTAGAAAAATAAATTAGATATAATATCGTGAGATTTAAATTTTAACATAAAATATATTTTTAATTTTAATATTAGAAATGTAAATAATGATTTTTACTTAGAAATTTACATCAATAGGTCGAATTATGAGTTTAAATTATAAATTTAAATTAGAAATTTAACATTTTAACAATAAGTTTGGAATAAAAATGTTAATTATTCGCTAAACAATTATAATAGAAATTTAAATCAGATATTTACTGAATTAAAAAAGAAAGATAATAAACTGAAAGTTTAGCTTACAAATTCATGTTAGAAATAAAAACTGTAATGTTAAATTAGAAACCTAAATTTCAACAAGATCCCCTCCCCTCCTCTTAGCACATGGCTTCTAAAAACAGTTTTTTGTTGTTTTACATTTTACTAGATCAAAATATCGACAGAGTTCAAACTTCTTCAAAAAAGATTTTCTCGTTTAAGAGTGACGACCATTCAAAGTTATTAAAAGGCCTAGAAAAGGGAGGTGGGTGGGAACTTTAAAGTTTGAATGGTCAACTTCCAAAGCCGTTGAAATATTTTGATCTAGGGTAGGGCGGGGCAAGCTGAGCATAGGGACAAGTTTGGCTACTAAAATATCTCAAAAACTACGTATCAAATGACAAAACATCTTAAGGATGAAAGATAGGTATATATAATGGTAATATAATGCGCATCAAATGGTTGTTGGACCGCGGTCAAGTGAGATGCACGGGTACTTATTCGATTTTTATTTTTAAAAAATGTAAAAAAAAATTTTTTGCTATTTTTTTCTTAGATTCTTAAAAAAACATTTATCTGGCATCACTTAAGTGTTGATATTTTACCCATTTATTTGACTTTCGATAATAATTAGCCATTTTTCTCTAAGTATTGCAGCCCTTTTTTTATAACCTAACTTTTGTGTCACCTAGTCTAGCCGGGGTAATTTGAGCAGGTTCGAAAAAAGTTAATAAAACGGCATTATCGGATAAGGAGAAACAAATTTCGTTGGGTAAACATTTTAAGGTCCAAAAACACTTTTAAATTAATCGTTATTAAATACTCTAAACAATTTAAAATAATATCTAGTGTTGTTATCGACTTCGACTAAATCGACTTAAGGTCGACTAGTCGTAAGTCGAAATTAGTCGACTTTGAAAAATCGAATAGTCTATTTAATCGACTATGAGTTTCCTACTAATCGACTAAAAGTCGATTTAGTCGGTTAATCATCCTAACATCCTTATTTCTATTTTTTCACTTAATTTAATTTTATCAATCTTTAATATTGTTATGATGTTAACCAATGAGTAAAGGAAGTCTTTATAAGTAGTTTATCTTGTAAATATAAATTACTTATAAAGATTGAGCCAACAGTGGGCTAGGGGTGAGCAAAACCCCCCAAAACCAGGACATTGGACCTGGGCAAGAGGTTGCCAAGGTTTGGCTGAAGAGGTTCAATCGTCGCTGGACCAAATCTGGTTGGAAGAGGTAAGAAGTTTTTTATGGACAATCGGTACTGGTTGCTGGAAGAGCTGGAGACAGTGGAGAAGATGGAAGTTAATGAAGGAGGTAAATCAAATATAATATAGTCATAATTTGTTTTTAAAGTGATTAAAAACAAATAATAAACAGATGGTATCTGAGGATGTTGAGCTAGCCAGCATAGGACTAAAAGAGTACTTGTTCCTCACCTGACTGGTTCCCCTACAAATCTGGAGCAAGGAGGCATATGACGTTGTCTGGACAAACCCAAACCCTCCTCCACACTCTATTGCAGACCAATCAGATTTCAATAAAGGAGAGCAAAGATGTTGTGGTGGAGGAGAATAACATTTTCAAGGTGTTCTAGGCTCTCCCTTTAAGGTTGGATGGATTCATGGTCTACCATGAGCTGAAGGAAACCATGGTTAATGAAAAAGTTGCCATCATTCTTAGTGCAGTGATTGATGCAACTACTTGTTGCAGCATCTGCTACCTGAGCAGCTCCAATCTGAATGACCTGGAGAAGGTTTATAAAATTGTGACAGTTCTTTCAGATATTAGATTTAAACATGGCCTGTCCACCTTTTATTTGTGGGTAAGAAGCATTGAGTGCTTCCTTCACATAGCCAACAGGCTTTGTTGAATTTTAAGAAGTGGCAGGCTATGGAAGGAAGTAAGGAACTACTAAAACTCAAAAAAAAAATTTCCAGATCCTTCTGACTTTGGAACATCAACTTTGATGTTCCAAAGTCAGGAGGATCTGGAAACTCCAATTATTATAATACTGCTGGGAGGTTTTTTAGGGGATACCAAAAGTCAGTAGAGAATCTAGGTGTTGATGAAGAGCTGATGAAAAGGTTTTACATTAGCCTCTGTATCCTCTCCAGCAATGAAAAAGTAAACCCTAGCAAGCTGCATCACTATAACCTGGAGACTGCACAAATGTACACCAGCCTGTACAACTGGTATCATATGCCCCTGTTGTGCAGGCTGGTGTACAGTCTTCTCACAAAGAATACACCGTCTTGACAACCCCTAACCACCTTTGCGGTCTCGACCACTCCTAGAGACAAAATAAACCCAAATTTCAATACCCGACCTCATTTACCTATACTTTAAACATACAAAATGTCCCATTTTTATTATAAAACTGTCAAGACATCCAATGACCCACAAAATTTTAAGTAATGTGTTATGGTATTCAATTAAGGATGTGAAAACGTTTTGCAAATCTGCCACCCCCAAACAAATTTAGCCGTCTCATCTGCCCTGATCTGTTTTTAATTAATAAATTTTTTTTGTTAATTATTGGCTTTAATTGTTGTGAAAAATGATACAAAATGTCAATCAGTGTTTTTGTTTTTTTACTTTGTAATTGTAACTTCCGTTTTATTTTGTTTGTTTATTCAATTTTAATTCATCTAATAGATTAGATGAATTAAAATTGTCAAAAGAAAACGCTCTTGATACAGCAACAGCATGTGCTATTATAACAGTATCACACACCTAGTTTATTTGTTTACTCTCTAAAAGTTCTAGTTTTTTCATAGTGTCTAAAAGATAATTTGTCAAGCAACATTAAAGTATATGATTTTAATAAAAATTTTTATTCAAATATTTCGACTAAATCGACTTTTAGTCGACTTAGTCGATTTTAAAAATGTATTAATCGATTTTAGTCGACTTTGGAAAATTCATTAATCGATTTAGTCGACAGTCGAATAATTTCATAGTCGTAACAACACTAACAATATCTGAAATCCTTTTTTTTAAAAAAATATGTGATTAAAAACTATTAAATTGTTGCTTCTTTTAAAAAAATTTTTACTTAAATATTACTAAATCAATAAAATATGTCAAAAGTTCATAAATAAAAGTTTTAATTTTATCTTGAATTCCGTTTTGTTTTCTATGTTTATTATGATGGTACTGCAAATCTTATATATAGAGTTATATTATAAATTATTTCACTTACTATTGGTATATAACTGTAATATGTGTGTGTATATTACACAAACACATAATTGAAGACATAAGTGGATGAAGGCGTTATATCGCAAAAATACAAAATTCAAAAACATGTACAACACATTTTTTTCATGAAATTAATAATTACATACACAATCTTAAGTGTTTGGTTACTATATTCCTCCATAAATATTAACTTATCTTTGCTATATAAAAATATCTAGAACAATATGTGTTCAAAACTTTAACTCCTGATATCTCAGTTCCATATTGGTGTAACATAACACCTTCACCCACTTATGTCTTCAATTGTGTGTTTACAAAGCTGTAGCTATACAAACAGACGCAAACACTCTCTCTCTTTCTCTTTCCCTTTCTCTCTCTCTCTCTCTCTCTCTCTCTCTCTCTTTCTCTCACACACACACAGACACGCGCACACAAACACGCAGATATATATATATATATATATATATATATATATATATATATATATATATATATATATATATATATATTACAGAATGCGTAATTATAAAAGAAAAATATCAAAAGGTGCTTTTACAAGTCAGCAGCAAAGTGATGCAGCAAGGTTTGTTTTGGAGGAAAAAAAAAAGCGTAAGTGCAGCTGCTAAAGAATTCAACATCAAGAGAGCGAGATTAACAGATACATTTCAAAACTAAGTTCTGGTGGTTGCCCATCCATTTATTATTCAAAAACCTAGATTGATTTTTTCCCAAGAGCAAGAAAGCTCCTTAAAAAATTAGTTATTGCAAATGGCATTTATATTTTATGGATTTACTCCTAAAGATGTACGTTGTTTTGTCTATGAGTGTGCTGTTCAATACAAAATAAAAATACCAGAATCTTGGACTGAAAACAAAATGTCTGGTAAAGAGAAGATGACAAGTTTCATACAAATTCGGTGCTTCACAAATATGGAACGTTGATGAAACTAGTGTATCTACAGTGGTAAGGCCTTGTAAAATTGTGGCTGCAAAGGGGCAAGCGAAATGTTTGTGCTATGACATTCTGGGGAAAGGGGCACTAATGTCACAGTGATGACTGTTGCATCTGCCTCAGGAAATACAGTGCCACCAATGTGTGTTTCCTCGAAAAAAGTTACAAAGATTATTTTGTTAACAATGGTCCACCGGACTGTATTGGGGTGGGTAATGGAAGTAGCTGGGTTACAGATATAGAATTCAATAAATTTATGTGACGTTTTATTAAACATGTGAAGCCTTCAAATGAATATAAAGATCTGTTGATTTTGCTCTTTAAGTCAGAAGTGAACGTATGCAAGTGTCAATATCAGAATTAACAGAAAAAAACGCGTGCAAAAAGTGTATGCGCCATATGAAAATTATATCAGATAACTATCATTTTACAAAACATTTAAGCATATCCACATCCGTACGCACAAAATCATTCAAAAACTAAAACCCTTCACGAAAGCCTTTGATTTTTATTTGAAAATGTTGATTTTTATGATATACCAAAAGTTGTCTCAGGTTCATTGCCATTAGCTATGAATTGTACTAACATTACACACGGAGCTTTATCTGAATCACGTTTAACATTACCTTAAGGTCAATCTGTCAAAGATTGTATTAATAAAGAGACATTACTTATTCCTAAAACTCCTGAATCATTTTCTCCAGAATCTGTGCGACATAACCTAAAGGCATCCCTAAGAAAGATAAATTCAGCTGGAAGAAGAAAAAGAAAAGCTGTTATTCTAGCAGATACTCCAGAAGCAGATTTTTTAAATCAGCAACAAACTAAAAAACTTAAAAAGTTGAGAAACAAAAAAAATTATCTACCTGTAAATCCTTTGTAGATCATGGTAATAAACAGACTGTTACGTAGTGTAAAAAAAAAAAAAGTTAAATGAAAAACAAACAAAAAAATGGATCCAGTGTCACGGTTGCAACCAATAGTCTCATGCAAAATGCGATTCACATGCTGGTCTAAACTATATTCGTATTCACTGCAAAATGGACATTGAAGACAAACCTTAAGTATTATTATGTTGTTTATAATATTAACAAGTTTTGTTAAAAATTTTTTTAATTATTATTACTAGCAAAAAGCAACCCGTTATACGGGTTATGGTCGGTCTGTTACTTAATTTATAGTGGCTGTTTTCCGCAATTTAAAGTTGCGAAACCTTAACTAATACCCAATTAGAAAAACGCCTTCAAATAGAAAAAATTAAACCATATGTAAAGCTATAATAAAAAGTATGCGGAGGTAAAATAATTTGCCAATTATTTTTCATTGTTTGAGTAATTTACAACTGACATAGGTCATATCAGTGTGAGGCAGAACCATTTTCCTCGACATTACTAAGTTCAAAACAATACGTTTTTAGTTACTAACACAAAATAATAACACTTCATCATGCTTTAAATTGACGAAACAGTAAGGCTAAATTCTTGTTCCCAGTGGGCATCGACGTCAATCTTACGTCGGTTCGATGTTAGTTTTAGGTTAGCGACGTCGCCAATGTAAATTCAACATCGCACCAACGTGAGAATGACGTCGAAAATTAACATCGAATTGCGATGTTAAATCAACGTCAAAACGACGTAAAACATCGCGATTACATCGTGATTACATCGCGATGGCATCGCGATGACATCGTGATAACATCGAATATTAACGTTGATCCAACTTTCCATTTCCAACGTTAATGTGATGTCGCACTCGACGTCGCCTAAACGTTAAACCAACATCGCCGTGCCCACTGGGTTATATTTTTTACAACATGAACTTTAATAAGATTAATAAAAAGCAAACGCAAATCATGCACGAGTTATTAATTTCTTAATATCCCCTTGATACATGTTTATTTAAGAAAGGAAATTGCCTTTAAAACGTTAAATGCACACAACTAAATAAATTTTCTAAAAATAACTGACCATTTGACCATTACTATATATGGCACTAATCTGACCATTTTTATATATGCCCTCTTTGTTTCAATAGTTTTTAGTAAACGGTAATTTACTACCATTTACTTAAAACGGTAATTTGCTACCATTTACTTTAAATTCGTTGTTACTCGAAATTTAATTCTCTTAAATTATTTGTTACTAATAAAAGACCTCCCTCCCCCGTTTTTGTCTTAATGATGATCAGGAGAATAGAGTTAGTTTTATTAAGAGTAATCAAGTTTTTGATGACCTTTTACCAGAAAAATAAAATGTAAAACAATGATTTATACCAATTTTTTCTTTTAAATATATATAAGAATTTAACATATATAAGAATTTTTTCTCTCCTCAAAATTGTTGCAAATGCAAACTAAGCTAATAAATTAGTTTAACACCTTATAAAATTTAAGTAACTCGCTATTTGACAAATGAGCAAAACTACAATATTCACCCCTTGTTTAAAAAGATCCCCTAAGTTACATACAAAAAATTATTAGGCATTAAATAGAGAAAATTAAAAAAAAAAATTGCATATATTTATACCATTTTAACTGACAAAAATTTACAATAAAAGGTAATCAGGTTTTTCTTTATAAATGCGTCAATCGTAAACCCTAAAGAAAGAAAGAAAAAAAAAAAAAAAAAAAAAAAAGAATTATGATACCATAATTACAACAACAACAAAAAAAAAAAACCACATAAAAACTGAAAATCAATTTACCTATTTATAGTAACCTACTTTGACATGGCTGTTAATATAAACATTTATCGAAAATGTAACTATAAAATCTACTTCGAAGTACAAAAGGATTAACAATACTAATATATATATATATATATATATATTAAAAAAAATCAAATTAAGATATAAATAGCATTTTTAGCATAATGTTGTCTTGGCTTTTAGTAAATAAATAAAAGTAGTAAGTTCCAATAATGAAACTACCTATTATTCATTTTTACCAATAGACACCAACATGAAGGTAAGCCAAGCAGTCTATCAACACAAAACATCACAACAATAACACATAACAATAGAATATTTACACCCTTGATCCTAAAATCTAGTGAAAATAACAAACCAAATTAAAATATGAAAGGCAAAATTAGAAAACCAATTTAAAGTTAACTATATTTATCTTTTTACTAAACATATAAATACATAAAAGTATATTTGTTTTTATATTCAATATTAGTTATTCAATTACTTCAAATTTAGGACATTAAAACACCCTACATTTAAAGATCAAGGTTGCATACTCTCTCATACACATTACGCTAAACATTAACAGTCATTATTATATGTTTCCAGAATAGTTAAAAAAGGCTAGACAACACAACCTAGCTCTAAAGCAGTAACACCACCTGGCGCTAAATGCTGCCAAGTCACACCTCTGCTATAAGTACATCGCTTGGCTGGCAAGGTTATCAATCTTGCTCAACATAATGCCAAGTCACACCACTTTGAAAACATGGAAACAACATAATTTAAACATATATACAACTATAAACAAATATGGTTTTATATAACACATATAAACACATTTTATAACAATATTAAATGACAGATATATTTATCAAGAACTATGAAAAAAATATTAGAATAATAAATAAAGTTATACATGCAAAATGAGCTTAAAACCTACAAAAATTACAATAAAAATAATAAATTTTTCATATATGAGTGTTTTAATGCAAAAGTTTTAAAATAAACTTTATAACTTTTTAGAGTGTTCAACCAGACTCTGCATCACCTGTTCATGTAAGTTTTATGTAATTACTAATCCTGGTTTCTTTTATCACCTCCAAATTTTAGTTTAAATAACATTTGAACCAATAAGTTTAAGTAAATTTTTAATAATTTTTTTTTTTCTCATGATGTTATGGGGTCATTATTTATGAACTTTTGACTGATATGTTTTATTGACTAAATAATCTTGAATTCCATTTTATTTGTTTTCTATGTTTATTATGATGGTACTGCAAATCTTATATATAGAGTTATATTATAAATTATTTCAATTGGTATATAACTGTAATATGTGTGTGTATTACACAAACACATAATTGTGTGTTTACAAAGCTGTAGCTATACAAACAGACGCAAATACTCTCTTTCTCTCTCTCTCTCTCTCTCTCTCTCTCTCTCTCTCTCTCTCTCACACACACACACACACACACACACACGCAGATATATATATATATATATATATATATATATATATATATATATATATATATATATATATATATATTACAGAATACGTAATTATAAAAGAAAAACATCAAAAGGTGCTTTTACAAGTCAGCAGCTTAGTGATGCAGCAAGGTCTGTTTTGGAGGAAAAAAAAAGCGTAAGTACAGTTGCTAAAGAATTCAACATCAAGAGAGCAAAATTAACAAGATACATTTCAAAACTAAGTTCTGGTGGTTGCCCATCCATTTATTATTCAAAAACCTAGATTGATTTTTTCCCAAGAGCAAGAAAGCTCCTTAAAAAATTAGTTATTGCAAATGGCATTTATATTTTATGGATTTACTCCTAAAGATGTACGTTGTTTTGTCTATGAGTGTGCTGTTCAATACAAAATAAAAATACCAGAATCTTGGACTGAAAATAAGATGTCTGGTAAAGAGTGGATGCCAATTTTTTTAAAAAGAAACCCTAAATTATCTTATAGGAAAGCAGAAGCAACTGTCCTTGGTAGAGCAACATCATTTAATACTGAAAATGTAAAAGTATTTTATGATAAATAAGGTAAATTTATGGATATATACAAATTCAGTGCTTCACAAATATGGAACGTTGATGAAACTGGTGTACCTGCAGTGGTAAGAACTAGTACAATTGTGGCTGCAAAGGGGCAAGCGAAAGGTTGGTGCTATGACATTCTGGGGAAAGAGGAACTAATGTCACAGTGGTGACTGTTGCATATGGCTCAGGAAATACAGTGCCACCAATGTGTGTTTCCTCGAAAAAAGTTACAAAGATTATTTTGTTAACAATGGTCCACCGGACTGTATTGGGGTGGGTAATGGAAGTAGCTGGGTTACAGATATAGAATTCAATAAATTTATGTGACGTTTTATTAAACATGTGAAGCCTTCAAATGAATATAAAGTTCTGTTGATTTTGCTCTTTAAGTCAGAAGTGAACGTATGCAAGTGTCAATATCAGAATTAACAGAAAAAAACGCGTGCAAAAAGTGTACGCGCCATATGAAAATTATATCAGATAACTATTATTTTACAAAATCATTTAAAAACTAAAACCCTTCAAAGTGTTGATTTTTATGATATACCAAAAGTTGTCTCAGGTTCATTTCCATTAGCTATGACTTGAACTAAAATTACAAAAAGTTTCCAAAAAACTGGTATCTGCCCGTACAATGCAAACGTCTTTGCTGATGATGATTTCTTACCATCATTTGTCAGAGAGCGTATAGAACCAGCAAAACTCTGAGCTATCACACGGAGCTTATTCTGAAGCACGTTTAACATTACCTTGTCAATCTGTCAAAGATTGTATCAATAAAGAGACGTTACTTATTCCTAAAACTCCTGAATCATTTTCTCCAGAATCTGTGCGACCTAACCCAAAGGCAGCCCTAAGAAAGATAAATTCAGCTGGACAAAGAAAAAGAAAAGCTGCTATTCTAGCAGATACTCCAGAAGCAGATTTTTTAAATCAGCAACAAACTAAGATACTGTGAGGGCGGTGGATTTTCTATTTATTTTATCTATTACTTATTTATCTTCTTAATTGTTTTAAGGTTATGTTTTCTTCTTTTGCAGTAAAGGGTAAGGGGAAGGTTCGGATTTGGTATTGTTGTCTGGATTAGGTATATGGAGGTTGGGAACTAGGTTGATGGTCTGGGAAGTACTTGGTTAGGTAATGGCGAGGTTTGGGAATAGTTTGGTTAGTAATGGGCAGGGTCTAATCAAAAAGGCTTAACTTATATTTGCCGTCCTCAGTATATTTTATAATATAAAACTCAACAAATGTTCTATTAACGAGTAATGGTAAGCACTCTTATATTTGTGTGACGTAAATCTAATTAAGGGTTCTACTTTTCTTATACGGCTCAGAAAAACGGAATGAACGATTGAATTGTGTGTTTTTGGGTGGAAAATGAGGTAGCTGATATGAAGTAACTTTCTTTAGAGTTAGAGGATAAAGCTTTTTCACTGGTTCAGAAGTATACTCTCTTTCTTGTAGAGTCTCTAATTCTTTGTAGAATCTCCATTTTGTAAGGAACACATTTTCATCTTTGAGGATTCTGATATCATGATTATCATTAACTTTCAACTGATTTGTGTCTTGGTTTTCTGAATTTGTACTTAAGTCTTTTAGGGAATTTAAACTAATTTGGCTTGTGATACTACTTTCTGTATGTTCTTCTATTGTCGTGCAATACTCTTCTTCAGGTGTTGGATTCAAAATACCATCGTTAAGAGGTGTTTCAATAATTTCCAGCTGATCTTCATTGTCGTGATTGTAATTATCGCTTTCTGATTGAATTTTAATGTCTAACTCAGAAGTTGTTGTTTTTCTGCTACTTATGACATTTTCATTAAGATGGTCTAATAATTTTGGCTTCGAGGAAATATCAACATGTCTTTGATTTTTGTAACATTTTGTAACAAGTTTTGTATTTCAATCGGAGTTTCATCAATTATATGCTGTTGGTGTAAATCTACTATGGTAACAGGAATAATTGTTTCTTCTTCTTTTTTTTGGTCAATTTCATCGTTTATTTCCTCGTTATGTTCTGGAGTGAAATGTTCAAGTGAAACGTAATCTCCTGTCTCAACTTTAGAATTATCACCAAGTATTTCGGGATAGGTATTTGTGACTATTTCGTCGCTGTTATTTTGATCAGTTTCTGCATTAGTCTCAATCTCAAGGGAACTGCTTACTGAACTTATTTCATTTTTGGTAATTTGTGGTTCTTCACATTTGATGGCTTTCACATTTTGGGGTTCACAAATTGTTGAATTAGGTTGATCAAAATCTTTCTTGTTCGTTTCCTTGTTCTCTTGTTGCGGTAGATTTTGTTCAGTAATGTTTTGTAACAAATATTGAAACTGGTCTTGCAGACAGTTTAACTCATGGTTGATCTGTTTATTTTCCTTACGTATATTCTGAATCTCCTGTTGCATATGTTTATTTTGATTTTGATTTGGGGTGTTGAAATGTGGACGATTCATTCTATAAGACGTATAATCTCTTGCTGATGCATTATCGTAATAATCGTTGTTGGTTTCATATGGGTAACTTTCATCAAATGTTGACATCTGATTGTTTGTGTTGGGGTTATATCTGCAATCGTAGGAGTCATCCCAATAGTAGTCTTCTGCATCATCATATTGCAAGGTTGTATTATCTCCATGTTGAAAATTGTTCTTCTGATGTTGAGTCATATTATCCATTCCCAGCATACGAACTGGCAAATCATTCTTTTGATTTTGATGGGTGCCTGTTCGTGTATTTTCACCATTATTCCAGTTGTTACTTCGTCTTCTCGGTCTGAAGTAATTATCTCTATAATTTGGTTGTGGATTATTTGAGGTAGTAGATCTCCAATTTTGGTCATTCGAATCGGGTTGAGTGTATTTATTTTCATTGTTTCCGTTCCAGTTATTGAAATTTCGTGGTGCCCTGTTTCTATTGCTTCTCCATCGCGGTTGTTGAGTAAAGATTTTCCTGTACTGATACTGCGAGTTGTTATTTTGTGGAATTCTAGGATCTTGGTATTCCTGTCTGCATTGTTTTGCTAAATGTCCTGCCTTATTGCATATATAGCAGATTGGTTGGTTTACTGGGGTTGGATTACGATCCTGATTATTCGTTTGTCTCTGTAGACGCATTTTTAACTTTCTGTTCTCGTCTTTGAGCCTTGCTACTTCTCTAGTCGCATTTTCGGGATTAGCTAAATTCGCAGGTGTTGTATTATATGCAACCACTGGTGGTGCATCATTCTCAGCGAATGTTACAGTGCTAGGTTTAACCAACTGGTTGTGTATTTTTGTCATGGTCTTTATTACTGTTTCAATTATGCGAGCGTTATCATCGATGTTAACTGAATTATTCACTCTTGCGATTCTGACTGCTTGTGTGTATGTCTCTGGTTGGCTTAAAAGAAGTTTTCTCTTTAAATTAGAATTAACTTCTTGAATAAAAAGATCTCTTTTGGTTTCTTCTGGAACATTTAACTCTTGTGACAACTTCTCTAAATTTGCTAGGAAATGTTCAAGTCCTCTTTCTCCTTCTTTCAATTCATAAAGTTGGGTTTTCTTCATCCAAATACGTTCTGGTGGTTCGTACTCGTTCTGAAAAGCTTGTTGAATTAATTGTAAATCTTGTTTTGTTTGGTTTTGAAGGGATTCATAAAATATCGAAGCAGATTTACTTAAGCAAAGCGGAAAAGCGCTAAGTTGTTCGCTATTGTCCCACTTGTTGAAGGTAGCTGTTCTCTTAAATTGAAGGAAAAATTCTTTAACGTCATCATCTGGTCCTCCATTAAACTGTGGTAAACTAGACTTATCAATTGTTGGTCTAAATGAGTTTGCAATCTTTTCTAACCAATTAAGAGCGTCTCTCTTATCACTTCGTCTAACCAGAGTAGCTTCCGCTTCTTGTTTTGCGGTGGAATTTAATGGTTTTCTCGCAACTTTTTCTATCATCTTTTCACTTATAACTTTATCGATATACTCATTTCGCCAATCATTTTCCTCATGTCCTAGTGAGTCTCGATCAAAATGTTCAGTTGGTAAAATTTCAATGTCGGGTGTGGTACAGTTGGGTGCAGGTGGTGTTTTTGAGTAAAATAGTGGTAAAACATTAGGATTATTGTTGTTATGAGGTGAGCCTGAATGACTTGCCATAATTTTTTGTGTTGAAAAATGATGTTTCACTGATTTATGAAGAAATTAGTGAATAGAGTGTATCTCGGTAGGGAAACTCCAGTGTGAGGGCGGTGGATTGATGTGTAACGGTAAGCACTCTTATATTTGTGTGACGTAAATCTAATGGCGCGGATATGTTAGGTGCGCGGTAAAGCATCAAACTTTTCAATAATAATATTTTACGCATATAGTAATACCAACAATAATATTAACAATCGAAATGCAAACAAAAGTACTTACTACTGGTTCTTCTTCTCTTACTTATTTTTCTTAACAAATATTCTCAAATATTCTCATCAATATATATTCTCTTAGAATTAACTCATGCAAATATCAATAAATCAATACAAGTAATAACGCTTATTTAAAGTTACTCAAATATCTTTTCTTACCAAATCTTCTCGTAAGTTTCTCTTTAAAATCTTCGTAAATACTTCTCATAAAATTCTCTTTAAATCTTTAAAAATCCTTTTTTCATAAATTCCTCTTTTAAATCTCTTAAAACTCTTTTTATAACAAAATCCTTTTTCTTCCTTAAAATCCTCTTTAAATCTCTTAAAAACTCTTTCTCTTAAAATTCTCTTTTAAATCTCTTCTTCAAAAACTCTTTCTCTTCTCCCAAAAACTTCACTTAAAAACTCTAATTCTTCTTCTCTTAACTCTCCCAATAAAAACTGAAAGATTCTTTCTTTTTTTGAGCTTTTATAGTTCTCCATTATTATTTGTTTCGTTGCTATATCTACTTATCATTAGTTTACTTGACAGGTAAATAGGTCTGTGTGTGTACGTCTTTTCTTAATCGTTGCTTTTTTTTTATTTTTTGCTTCATTAGTTTTCTCGTGTTTTATTATATGACATGATGAACAAGTCTCTGTATGTATGCCTTTTCGCTGTTTTTAACTTTTCTCCCTCCTCACAATACTTAAAAAAGTTGAGAAACAAAAAAAATTATCTACCTGTCAATCCTTTGTAGATCATGGTAATAAACAGACTGTTACGTAGTGTAAAAAAAAAAAGTTAAAAGAAAAACAAACAAAAAAATGGATCCAGTGTCAAGGTTGCAACCAATGGTCTCATGCAAAATGAGATTCACATGCCGCTCTAAACTATATTCGTATTAACTGCAAAATGGACATTGAAGACTAACCTTAAGTATTATTATATTGTTTGTAATATTAACAAGTTTTGTTAAAAAATGTGTTAAAAAGTTGTTTTAGTTTTAAGATTGAAAAGTATTATTTTGTTTTCCTTTTAGTTATCTTTTGCCTAAGAATTATTAATTTTTTATTCATATCTTAAATATTGATACCTTAGATAACTTCTTGAAAGTTAAAGTATATATTTATATATGAAAGTATATATTTAATTTATAACAAAGCTATATTTTGGTTTTATACAGGGCCGGATTAAACAATTGTGCGGCCCTGGGGCACTGAAATTTGTGGGGGCCCTCGAGAAAGATTTTCAAGCAAGCATAGCTAACGTTAATAAATGCTATCCAATAGAAGTTTGACCCAAATGTTGAACTTTTTATATGGATAATAACTTATAATAGCTGTTAAATGCGTACTAATTTAGTTTCTTTGAGCCACAGTACACATTTTACTTTATTCAAAGATTAGATCTTTTTTGACCTTATATAACTTAAAAAGTAAACAAAAATTTTTGATAAAATAAGTTTAACATTTAATATAAACAAAACCATTTACATTTAAAAAAAGATTATTCAAAAATTTAAACCAATTTTTTCTAAAATGACACAAATTTCAACTTAAACCACTATTTTTAATAAAATAGATTAACATTTGATACAAACAAAACCATTTACATTGAAACAAATAGACCATACAAAAGTTTGTTGTTATTTATTTGCTACCATTTTTATTTTTTTCCCTAAAAACCGCGCGATATGACTTTGGCTAATATACCTAATATATATAAATTAAATATAAGTAATCTCTAAAATACAAAGTTTACATAAACTTTATATTAAATATAATAACTTATACATCTATTTTTATCGTTACCCTTATTTAAGGCATGTCATTGAATTTTTTTTTCATAATTTGTGGGGGCCCCCCTTTTGTGGGGGCCCCGGGCTAGCGCCCCGGTTGCCCCCCCCCCCCCCCCCTTTATTCCGGTTTAATAACAGAGTTCATAGTAGTCAGAGATATGCATTAATTTGTTTATTGTCCGACTTACCCCGCTAGGGTAGCCTCTTGCCTCTTAGTTACATCTCATTTTAGTTATCTTGAACAACAAAATTCCTGAGGACTCCACTAAAACAAGTCATTTCTCCCCAGGTCCTCAATTAAAATATTTGTTTTTCGCATTTTTGCAATGAGAAATTGTTTCCCGATGCATATTTTGAAAAATAATTCTGAAGACGTGTTGCAAGATATTAGAGTAAGTTTCTGTGCACCATGCTTAGTAGACTTAGTTGCTTGTTTGAACTTTCTTTAAACATTTGAGCGATCTTTTTATCGGATCTTAGAGTCATGTTATTTAAATAAATTTTAATCGTAAAAATTTACCATTTAATACTAAAGTAAAAAAAATATAAATATAAAATATCTTTATTTTTTGTGTTTAACAAATTTAACTCAAGTTATAAAGATTTGAAGATCAAAGCAAAAGTTATAAAAATTCGATATTTTAAGTATTGCAAAGTGTTTACAAACAATAAGCGCACGTATTACAAGTAGTGGGAGTATTAATAAGTATGTTCCTTTAAGTCGTCACTTTGCGATCCCATTCACTAGGTGAAAGTTCGGTGAATTACATAAACTCTCCTTTAGAATGATAACGCAGGTCGATCGATTGCTCTGCTGAAAGAAACAAAAACATCTAGCTGAAATACAAAATCAGAACTAACTTTAAAAAAAACAAAAAAAAAACAAGAAGCAGGTTTTATTCAAAATTAAATAAAGATAACGTCAGCCGGAGGCTTCTGCTATAAACTTTTATTATACAAATACTAAACATTGCTATTATCATAGCCATGTTTAGTATTTGGCATCAACATTTTCTTTGAACTTTTAAGGGGCAGATTAAAAGTATTTCATGATATTACATCTTACACGGTTTCTTCTTTATATGTTTTAAGAAAACCATCAAGAAAAAGCATTAGATGCAGTGAGCAGATATTGTTTCAATGCCCACGGTTTCAAGCCGTTTCTAAACGTGAGCCATATAAACACAGACTTGCCAGAGTATGATGCGCACAAGTAACTTTTGAGAAGAAAGCGAAGTTTCGTCAAAATGTAACGACACTTACCAATCCGGTATGTATTTGAATGGAGCAAGATTTCTAAATGATGTTTTCTTTCGTTTTTGATGATCGATTTTTGTATGATGATTGAACAGCAAAAGTATTGATGACATCACAAAGTTTGACAAACTTTACTAGAAAACTAGAGTTGTTTACTAGAAAAAAGTTAATGTCTATAAAAAATACACACACACAAAACGACTTTACGATATTCTACCGCATGGATACATGCCCGTCTTAAAAAAACTTCAGGGTCCATTAAGGGCAACCCTTTAAGAGACCCTTATGAAAATGTCGCCAAATTTCAGGGTCCCTTAAGGGCTAGGCCTAAAACGGTCAAAAAAAACAACTCATCCTGTATGGGTAGTGAAGCGTGGTTGTTTTTTTAAACTAGTAGTATTCAATAGCTTAACACAGTTTATGGAATAATATTTATATAAATCATCATTACATGATATCTTTATTTATAAAAGTTATTTCTAAGTCTTTTGCTTTTTTTGTCTTCGTTTTCACTGTCGTCATCATTTTCTTCATAGTCGTCGTCTTTACTCTCTTCCTCAATCGAAGCGTCAAGTGTCTTTTTCTTGCAGCGCTGCAGACGACCATCAGAGCGATCTCTGGCGTTATTAAAAAGTCGTGCTACTTTCAATTCTATCTTTTTAGACGTGATGCCAGGGAAAATGTGAACAGTTGAAACTATAAATTTTTAAATAAATAATTAAAAAATAAAGAGAAAAGATATGTAAATAAATAGTTATCTAAACCTATAATTATATAACCAATTACTATAGTTATACCTAAATATATGGATTCACATGTATTAGAGATTCCCATGTATTAGAGATTGTATTGTTTGATATAGTCGCATTGACAATATAAATTAAATCTGCATATAAAAAGATATTAACAGATTTACTTTATTTTATTGTTCAATCAAACACCACGAGTGAAACTGTTGACTTACAGTCAAACAGATTCAAATTTGTACAATTGTTCAGAGTAGATGTAGATTACACTAATTTTCTTATGCTGATTTTCCAGGCTATCAAAAAACTTCAGCTTCCCATGTGTTCCAGGCCTAATGATCTTTTGCTGTAAGTCATGCGCTAGCAGTTTGTTAAGCACCCAGGAAATTGTTCGTAGACAGTCAACCCTCATACATACTTCATCAATGCTAATTACAAAAGATCAGTTAACAACTTAAATATATTGCACCATCATTCACACTATGTTCCCTTGTCAAGAGCAACACATCATGGCTATACTTACATAATCAGAAATTGATAAAAACTTACCATATTATTTGGGTGCTTTTCAATCTCAGAATATTGCTGCAGAGAAGTAAAGATAGGAAATTATGTATGACAGACATTCTGATCAACAAGATCACTAGCAACAAATGCCTCCAATCTTCCCTGTTGTTGATCAAGATTGGCCAACTTATATTCAGTTCACGAAGAATGAACGTATTCATAAGAAACTGTCCTGTTATGATAAGCCATGTGCACTAAATGGTTCAACTTTAAGCCGGCTGCAAACCCCAAGCATACTATCATGTATACGTAGTAAACTTGAATCAGAGGAATTATGGAGACTTAACTAAAGTCACAACAAATATTATTTTCCATAGTTTATATAACTTTAGCAATTTATAAATACCCTTTGAAAAATTAAGTCTAAAGCAGTTTTGTACCATTATAAAACTAATCCTTAGCTAATATAAATGTATATTTCTAATTTAATTTAACAAAGATATGCACACCAATACATATTTTATATGTACTCCTTAGGCCATATGTACTCCTACATGTGGACCCTGAGATTCATATCAAACCTCATCATCATTATTTATATCCAAAGCTTTAAGAGCATTGAAGTCTTATATATCCAGATATAAATAGTATTACTATAAATGCAAATAACCTATACATGAACAATAAATAGTTTACAGCATACAATTGACTGAATATCTGACTGTGGAATGCTTGCAACCTATAAGAAATCATTAAAAAGTTAAAAAACACAATCAAACTTTTGTGTACCTAAAATACAACTATATCCCAATTTGCAAAAACTTACAATTAACTGAATAGGTACAACAGGTTGTTGAATACTGGGAACCTTAAAAAAAAAAATTGTTGCAACAAAACACTTTCATGTAAGAACAAATAAATCATCTCATCACAATAAAAAAAAACTTAAAAAAAAAACAGTAGAAAAAGTAATTTTTACTTACATCAGATAATTTAAGAGATGTTCTTATGTAATCAGACTAAAATTAAATAAAAATCATATTATCAAATGATATTTACTTTAACAAAGAAATTTAGCAACCGATAACATACATTTATGTATGATTAAAATCACATTAAAGAAATTTGATAATGTTAATAACTTACATTTTGGAATGGAGATTGAGACATTTGAATTTTGTTTTCACTCAAACTCAAACAGACATATAACAGCCTCATATGAAGAGATAAAAAATGAAACTAGGATTCTTCTTTACTTTCATGACTTTCTCTTAATGAAACTTCACCTGAAAAAAGCAAATTTTTTAAAATAGGCCTTTAAGCACTGTAAGGTACAGCGATGTATGAATTTGTTCAATTAGTTTGACTTATTACACTTAGTAAAAATACTGACAGCAGTCTTTTTTGAAGCAGGTGTTTGATGAGTATTAGTCTCAAAAATAATTAATTTAGATTAAACAAAGGAAATCCTAATTTACATTCATTGCTTTTGTGCTCCATTTAGTCATATAATCCAGCCGCACCATCAAAAATAATATTCACACTTCTATCAAAGTTATCTTCAACAATTTTAATATTATCCTCTTCTGTAACAGACTCACCCTGCATCATATAATTGGAAGATTTTCCTAAAATAAATAAATTTGACCAAAAATTTTTAAAAAGAAGTTACACAAATTTAGATAAAAAAAAAGGTTGTCAGATGCTTGTCTGACAGTTTGTAAATAGGATGAGATAAAAGCAATTACTTTACAACGCTACCTGGATATTTTTTAATTATCAAGATTATTAGCCACCTCTATTGTTGTATTAGCTTTTCATCTTGAAACAAAAATATCAAGTTGATTACGACTTTTTCTTCTTTCAGTTCTTGAAGCCATTTTTAATTTATAAAACAATTATTTTGTTTCTATTATAGAACTATAACTTTATTATTTCAAATAATTTGTTAAAAAAAATTCCAATTAAAAATGATCATCATGATTAATGTCTATCAATACTTAGAAGCTATATGAACGGACAAAAATCTTAGCAATAGGATTTGACAAAAATCAAATTTACATATGAAGCAATAAAACTTTTCTGTACTTTCACTATACTTTCTTATTAGCTACTATCTACTAATAATCTACTATATTTACTAATAAATGATACTTTGATCCTAAATAACTTAAAATCTGTTTTGTCAAATTTATTGAAATTTTCAGGATTCATTTTTTACATAGAAGTCTATGTTCTGAACTAAAAAAATATTTTTATTTTATTTTTTTTTACTTATTTTTACTATTTTATAATTAAACATATTAATTAAAAATTTAAGTAGTATATTTAGCCATAAGTAAAAAATATTTTAAGCGAATAGTTTCATTCTCTAAAACTTGTTTATATTTTTCTACATTAATGCATTATATTTTTCTAATGACTACATTAAGTTAGGTAAAATCAAACACCAATGGCCTTGTAAAAAACTTAACACAATGATGTTTAATGATAAAAGAAAAAAAAAAAAAAAAAGACTCCCCTCACTAAAGTGTTCGTTTCATTGATAGACCGTTTGGTTTAATGAAACAAAAATAGGAAAAACTACTGTGCTACTTAATTGTTGAATGATCAAATTATACATTAAAGTCTGTTCAAGTGTCATAAAGATAAATATCCATACAATAACATAGATCTCAATAAGAACCTGGTTTATGGTAAAGTTGCTTTTTAAAATACTCGATGAGAAAAAAATATAACTAAAATTCAAAAGGTCAGTCCTGCAATTGAAACAAAGATAAAAACTTCTGTCTGAAACCAGTATAGTTTAGAAGTAATCAACTATCCCAAGCTTATTTGTCACAGAAACTTATAGAACCTCGGCATGAACAATCAATCAATATCAATATATTTTGTGTTAAGGATGTTACAAAAAAACACAGGTCATTGCAAATAGTAATTTTAAAAATAGTTTTTAATTATATTAAATGTTAATTATAAATAACACTTGCTTTTGCATAAATTTTGTAAGCATTTATAGGCACAGGTAAAGGTACCTGAATAAGCTGTCTTAGGACGCATTTCTTGAATTTTTTTCACTGCTGGAAGTACATGAACGGGCCTTAATAAAAACTGTTGTTCAAATAGTTTTTCAATTTGAACAACAGTTTTTATTAAGAATAACTTGCTAACGAGGTTTCATTTAAAACAATTATGGAATTAATAACATAGAAGAACAAAGATTTTTCTTTTTCTCTCGATTTAAAAAATTTCACCATATAATATAGAAAAAGAAAAAAATATATAAAAAAATATAAAAAAATATATTCAAAATATCTTTTTTTGTTTTTTTATCATTTGTTGCATTTTTTTGTTTCAGAACTTTTTATATTTAATTAGGGCTGCTTTACACTGCCGTAAATATGTAGTAAAAAATGTCATAAATAACGTCATAAATATGTCGTATCTAATTCAAGTAACTAATTTCGACCAAAATTTGACTATAAAGCGGTATAATTTTATTACTTTCCTTAAAAATAGAAAGTATCATTTCAATTCTACATTATCTCTTATACAAAAAAACTCTCCTCTACATAAGTTTTGCATACAATTTATACTTATTAAAATCCTTAAAAATATCTCAATTACTTTCATAAAAAAAACCACTCAAACTATATTAACAATATTTTAAGGAAACAACATCAATATACGCTTTGCAGAGTTTCTTTCTGAAGTGTGCAAAATTGTTCTGTAATGACGTTTCTTTCTGAGTTTTAAAAATCAAGAAAATTGGAGCCAATTTCGGCCAAGCCCAAATTTAGCCCTAACCAACCCCTTTTTAGGGTCTGCCCTAAACACAACCTAAATAATCAAAAGTTGAAAATAAAAGTATGTATGAAAATAAGTAAAAAGAAAAATATAAACAAGTTTTAGAGAATGAAACTATTCGCTTAAAATATTTTTTACTTATGGCTAAATATACTACTTAAATTTTTAATGGAGTACAGATCTTCAAAAAGAAGCTCCAATCATTTTAATTAAGTATATTCAAAAGAACATAAAGTAGTCCCTTAGGCATAAACCTTTATTCAGTTATAGATCCAGCTATCATCATTAAATATGGAAACTGAAAGAATGATCTTTTGCTAAAAAAAGTATTCACAAAGGAATAGACTAAAAGAGATCAGTGGTCATGAGAGAACATTATTATATTATCTAAATAATGTTACTTTATATTATCTAACTGTTGAAGTATTTAATATTTTTATATTTTTATATCTTCTATTTATATCTTTATATTATCTAACTCTTAAAGAGTCAGATAACATAAAGTAACATTACTTAGATAATGTAACAACTTTACTATACATAATTAACTTAACGACGTTATAGTACAAGGTCAACCGCATCACAATTCTTAGATCATAATTGAAGACTACACTAGAAAAACCAAAGGTTTCCAATGTCACAACGTGCATCCTTTTTATCATATACTTATGCTTACCTATTACCTCTGACAATATGCAAACAAGATATCGCATTGATCAGGTATCGCGGTGTTTAAAAATGTTTAACACTAAAGACTGGTGAACTCTTTAAACAAAAAACTTTATTTTTCTCAAAAGCAGAAGAAGTAGACACTGTGAGTCCTCCTGTAAAGTCTTCAAATATGGCTTAAGAAGTGTCATGCTTATGACCTACAAACATAATTGTCCCAGGCTCTAATAAAGTAACTTTACCATACAGAACTATGTTATAAGAAATGTAATGCTGATGACCTAGTAGCAAATTGTCATTAAATTTAGTGTTTCCTTTTGTAGTGTTAACTAAATATAAAATCCAAGGTATATAACAAAATGAATATAATGATAAAAGTTTAAACCTACTCACGAGTACAGCCATCCCAAACTCGTGCAACATTTGCTTTAATAACAAACCTTTGATACCTTAAAAAAATGTAGCAATGCTTTTAAATAAACTTGTGCAAAAAAAGTTATGGTGAAAACTATTTTATTATTAGAAAACTAAAAAACTACAAGTCTTATGTAGAAAATTTATTTATTACAAAATTTACAAAAAAGTATAAATTTCAAAACTTATAGTTACATATCAGTGCAATAACTATGTTTAAAAAATGATTTTAATGCTGCCCCCTAAAGAATGGAGTTATAGGACACAATTGAGTCAACAATAATCACTTTCAACTGGATAGTGAAAGATTCATACTAAAAACAGCAGATGGTGACACAATTATCTTGAATATAAGGTAAATAAATCAAAGCTGCCTGTTTTGGAGCCACTGATATTACTAATTTATTTTTTTACACTGTTCACAGTTTTATCAGTTATAGCAAAATTAAGCTGTTTTATATTTTAAAAAAAAACTATAACTATTACGTACTTAAACCAGCAGTACTGAACCTGTTGCCAGCTGGCCACATGTAGCCTGCCAAGCTTTTTGTGTGGACCAAGAGACATTTGTCAACAGGAAAGTACTTTTTAGAAAATTAGGATGTTACTGGTAAAATGTAATGGTCCTTAAAATAAAATGTTTTGTTTTGCAAAAAAGTTCCCATTTTACGTGTTTGCAGTTCTCAGTTTGCATTTTACCAATAACAAATATTAGATACCACTAAACTAAAAATTGTCAGTTGCTGGTAAAATTTAGAATATAATATTTGTAATGTAATAATTACAATACTGAAGGAGTGTAAGAATGATAAAAATGACGGGATTTTCTTCTCATGTAAAAAAACTGCTTTGAGTCATTTGGCAAAAAAACATTTTGTTGTTGCAAACAAACATGGTTTGGTAACATTTTGATTTGTCATGAAAGTGTTATTTTGTAATTATATGACCAAATACAAATCATTTAATAACACTTTTCCTAATGGCTCTTTACTATGATGTGAAAACCTGAACTTCTTAAAAAATAAAAAACATTCAGCTCTGTTTCTGCCTGTGTTAGATTTATTGAAGATATTGCAAAGCATACATCTGATCATTTCATAAAAGATATGAAAGAATTTTTTAATATTTTAATTTACCATTCGAGTCTAGCACTGATATTTCATTGACATCTCAATGTTCAGTTTTTGTTAGATACTGAATTGAAGAGAATTCTATTTAAGAAGATTTGTTAAAACTTCTGCCAATGAAAATTGAAACCAGAGGTCAGGACTATATTTCTGGAAGAAAATGACATTGACATTAAAAAAATGACTGGATTTGAAAAGAAATTTATTTCTCTATTAAAAAAAGAAATAAAAAATGATGAGAAATACAAAAATGATGCAGTGAAAAGATAACAGGTTTTTAAAAAACCACTTTTCATTTCACTGCATCATTCATCAAAAAAACTTAGCAGCACATGTATCTATTGCTGAAAAAGCCAAATTATTGAAAACTGCTATCAGTATAGTTAATTATAACCCAGCATGAGAACTAAATCACAGACAATTTAAAAGCCTTTAGGAAAACATGAGCAGTAACTATAGTGAAGTTCTTTTAGAATTTCATTCATTTTTTATTACTCAAAACAAAATTTGACAAATCGATTTGGTAAACTTTTTCTATTCAAAACAAAATAATAAGATAATAAAAAATTCAAAGTTTAAAAAGGTTTAAAAGTGGAATTGATAACTTTCAATAAATTATTTAAAAAAAAATTGAATTAAATAAAAATCAACCATCAAGTTAATTGTTATAAAAATCAAATTTATTTTTACATTAATTATTGAATATAAGGTTCAAATGAACAAATGAAAAGTAAGCATTATGATAATGACTATCAAATGAGCTACTTGCACTTTCTTTCTGACTTTTTGCATGCTTAAAATGCTCAATAATGCTGGATAAAATTGAATTTATATTACACTTAATCGTATATTGGGCTCAAAAATTCCATTTAATCAACAGTTTCAATTTCATTTTCAATTTCAATTTCATTTAATCAACAGCTTCAAATCAATTTCTGTCAATTGTTGCAATTATGTCATTTGCTTTTGCTGCAAAATGTATCATTAACAGGTACTAACAGGTAATCAAAATAACAGGGCTTAGCTTTGATTGCATTTTAATTTTTCATAAACAAGATTTGAACTTTATTTGATTTAATTGATATGAATTTAGTGAGGATTTATCCTCATATTTAGTGAGCATCTTGATTCAAAAACTAAAGATTAACACAATTAGCATGTTAATTACTCTGCAAAGAGTACTGACTGCAAAAAAAAGAGATTTTACTTAAAAGAAAAATCATGCTAATCAATGCTAGTAGAAAATATTTCTTTGAGAAAAAATCAATCAATAAAAAAAACATCTTTTTTATATCACAGAACTAAAAGCAACTTAGTGTTTTCATGAAAAATTTGTAAAAATTGTGTTTTCATGACAAAAAATTTTGTTTTCAAGAAAAATTTTCTCAGTTTCTACCTAATTGTCTGCTTTTTTAGTTCTTATTGATTTTAAATATTCAATTTGCAGAAGAATTATTGTTGAATTCATCATTTTGAAGATTTATTGTAAAACTCAACTTGCAGCAGAATTATTCAAATTCTCTGACTACTTCATTTTGAATTTAAACTGAGTAATAAAGAAAAATCTTTACATTTTTACAATTGAAAATATCATAACTATGTTAAAGACACATTCCTTATTTTCTTAAGACATTTGTAAGTTGTGTGAAAACCAGATTATCTCATTGGCTGCTGACAATTTATTCACTCCAGTTACAAAAATTGTCTACAAAAACTTAAAAAAAGCATTTTGCAAAAACTTCACCTTTATGAAATAATAATTACTAAAAAATAACTTAAATAACAGATTCTTACCAAACAAAGCTAGTCTGCACAAAACATCTGCTTGTTACATTGAAAGAATTAACAGTCAACTTTTTATAATGAAAAGGATCAAGTTAATAGAGCTTATTGAGGAATGCAACCATTTTTGATGATTGTTGCTGCAATCACGGTCAATCTGCTCTACAACACTGTCAAATTCATGCAAACAAGTGTAACATGCCAACCACTTCCAATAAGCAGATGCACTCTCCACTAAGATGAACTCAACTGTTTCATCATTTTCTGAAAAAAAGAATCATACCTGAAATTAAATCATTCATAAAGTAATAACGAACCTGAATCTAAAACCATTTAAAAAAAAGCACAAACCTTGTGAGTTGAGGTGAAGGGAACTCTATCTGTTGATTTGCACTGTATTGCAATCAGAATATAGAAGCCTATTTCATCTGCTGATTTATTTTAAAGTCACAAGAAAAATACCCTATGTTAATGACAGCTAACTTAATGACAGCTATTATATGCTTATTAGCACCAATTAAAACTCCTCCATGATCTGGACACCCTTTTATAAATACATTTCATCAATTAAATTAACACATTTAGCACTAAAACTATCATTTACTAATAGAAGTAATAATTCTAATATCAGATCAATACCACCTTTTGAATGTTATTCTAAATAATGAAATGAAGAAAGTGGAAACTCTTGGAACAACAAAGTATATGCTTGTTTTGATGTTCATCAGAGGAAATTTAATTATCACACTTGAGTAGACCGGACGCCCTTGTGGTTTATAAAGAGAAAATATGTCTTTGATATTGTACTTTTTGGAACCTTTTTTACAACTTCACGCATATAGGAAACAAAACTAACACGCATGCTGACACATATTTCTATGAGGATCTAATCAGCTCCGTCGACAAACTTAATCTAACATTTCGAAGATCTAGATGACTTACAACACAACACTTTTTCGACGTTTCAAAAACATCTACATCATATATTTAAAAAACATATAATTTTAACTATGCAGATATCGTTAAGTCTGTTTATTTGTAAATTCTGAAGTCTTAACATAATAGGACAAGATTTCTTCGTGAAATATCGTTCAATTTTTTAGCTAAATAAATATGAAAAAAGTGTAAGATGAAATGCGGTTGTAAGTTGTTTAAAATTTCCCGCATTATCGAATTTACGTTTCTGTGTCACGAAAGTACGCAGTTGGCGGAACGTTTTTACTGTGAGTGTTTCTTGTTACATATCACGGCTGTTTATTAGGGTTATGACAAGAAAAGCTTTTTTTTTTTTTACCTTTGATAATAAAACTGGTCAACACGAAATTTCTGGCAAAAAATTTTAAGCTAAATTTGAACTGATTTTGGGCTGCTGATGACGAACATGATCTCAATTTTCGTTTATCACGTAAGGATATCGAGCATATATTGTTTATTAATTTTAACCCTTTGTGGTCCAATGTCCCGCGTGACGGGACATCATGAAATTATTGTTATGGTCTAATGTCCCGTGCCACGGGAAATCTACTTTGTTGGTGTTTATACAGAAAAAAATTATCTTTTTAAGCTAACTTGGACAATTTACTTGTGATTAACTTGTGAATAAAAATAAGCGCATTTTACATATTTTCGTTTTTTCTTTCTTGTTTAGTGCTTGCACTTAGGTCATAGTGTTTTTGGCAGAATAAAGTTAAACAGTTTAGTGCTACACTCAAAACCTGTTTTTTATGAAAAAAAGAGAAGCCATGGGTCAAATATACTTTCTGTTATATTTAAGGTCAATTGATAAAATAAAAATTTTGACCTGATAGGCAAAAAAAAAATCTCTTTTTAAAGACCTCAGAAGGTAAAAGAAAATTACTCATCGGCAAGATAATATTAAAACAATATTTTCTCCGATTTTTTTTTTCGAAGATTAGCTTTTTATGTGACGTTTCAAACGGTTTCATAACAATTCCATTTTAGTACTTATTGATATTTGATTGACAGATTGAGAAAGCGTTCCGTAACATTTATTACATTTTTTAATTTTGGGATAAAAATTCGTCTCATGCAGTTCTTTAATAAGTAATAAAACTCAAAAAATGTTTAAATAAAGAATTTTATAAGAAACGGAGATTTCATGATAAAACACTACCTGATGTCCCACTAATGATAAAAACGGATATGTAACGGATATGCGGACATGTGCGAATTGCGGAAATCAATGCTTTATCTTATGGAGGAAATGGAGTCTCTTTTACTTCCATTAAAGTTACCATGGACGTACGCAATTTGTACTTGTCCGTGTATCCATAACTTACCCGATTGTGAAAAAACGAGATGCGATTGAGAAAATATAAGTTCAGATTTATATTTACCGTCCTCAAATCAGTTTAAAACTGTTCTTAAATGCCATGCCAGAGAAAAAAAAAATTTTTTTGTATACCTGTGAAATCAAGCAACTTTTTTTTTAAATGGATTTCGAAAAAGTGAACCAAGTTTATTCAATTCCAAAAAAATGTTTCGAACCAAGTAAAAAAATTTTTTTGTATACCTGTGTAATCAGTCAACTTTTTTTAAAATGGAATTAGAAAAAGTGAACCAAGTTTATTCAATTCCAAAAAAATGTTTCGAACCAAGTAAAACGAAGTTCTTTAAAAAAAAATCTTATAAGGAGTACAAAAAGCAAAATCAAAATGCGTTACTTAGAACAAACTTTAGAATGATTTTTTAATTGATCAATTTCTACTGAAGTTTTTCCATTAATTTGACCGAACATTATTCTAACATCAACTTTCGACACAACTGTTAGTTGTGACATCTTTAATTTATTTGTTGAGTTTGTGCTTTGAAAATCACTTGATGGCTCCAAAGTTACTTAACTCAGTTACTGCATCGAAAAACTTTGGTTAACTTTCTCTGTTAACATTTGGTTTGAAAACCAGATTTCGACATGGTAGTCGCAGTGGCACTCTTCATTATAGAATGAAAAAGTAAGAAAGAAGAGCATATCCAAGAAGACATTGAACATCGTTAACCGTCCACCGGACGTCTAATGTTTACTGGGATGCAGCCTGTGAATTCCGTCTGGCATCGTGGATAGATAGTAACTTAAGTCATTAATAATTATTCATTTTGATAGAATTCTCAAGACAACTCAAAAAGGAGTTTTTCGACCGTCTTTTTGTAAAGTTTGCTATTAATTTTAACTTCTTAATTTCAGAAATTCGCGCATCACAAGCGATAAAATTTGAGCTCTTAAAATTGTGCGTAAATTAGTTTATTGTAATAATAATTATCATTTAGTGAACAACATATCATTAGTTGTTGCTAAAATAGCATCATAACAGGTTTTTGTCAAATTTCTCTTCGAGAACATGTGTTTTATTTATTTTTTTTCCTGAAGCATTGACAACTTTGCACAGTTGGGAATTTTCGACAAACCTGACCAAAAGTCAAAAAATGAAAATCGTTTTTTTGAATTTTATATTTTGTTATATACACAAAGGCCAAATGCATTTTATTCCTTGAGAGAATGTTTTACAAACTCTCTAAGTCTCTATATCCTCGCAGTCAAAGTTTTTCGGTTTAATAAACAGCGAAAATTTTGTTTACAAAAAAGTTATTATTGAGAAAAGTAAAATGATGGATGACGCTCTTTAAGGTATTTACATAATTTGAAAACTTTAAATCTTCTTTAAATTTGATGAGAAAGGAGATGTCAAAAATGCTTTTTTGAAATGTTTCAAGAATTTGCTTTTTTCCTTAAACGTAATTTTTAGGCAGCTAAAAAGTTCTGCCCCCTGCGAGATCTCAAAGATTTTGAATATTGCTCATTAAAGTCTTTTCCATAGATTTGTTAAAAAAAAAAAGCAAATTGGACCAATTTTACCAATTTCTTCGTAAAGTCTTTTTTCTTATTTTTTTCTTTTGATAAAAGTTTCTTCGACATTCCACGACAATTACAGATATTTTTTTTAGTAAAAGTAATATATCACTTTGTAATAACAATGCTTAAAAGTTTACCACTTGTTAATGGTTGTTCAACGGTGAGCGTTAAAAAATTCATTTACAATTACTCACAATAGAAAAATTTGATAATTCTGTTACAATTGTATTAAATGACAAAATTATATTATAGTTGTTCATATGGTTAAAATATAAAGATTTGAAAAAATGGTTAAACTGTAGAAAGTCCACATTTACCCATTAGGTAGTAAATGGGCAGGGGGAGGGGAGAGGGAAATTTAAGCTTTGCATAATCAAATTTTTTCGTTTTGATTTGAAAACAAATAAAAAGTTTTTTTTTTAAAAAAAATGACCAAAAAGGATTAATCAAGTCAATTGGAAAAATGGTTAGATAATAAGATGTCGTAACGAAAGAAAAGATGTCAAAAGATGAACGGATGTCTGAAAAGAAAGAACTTGAAACGGAATGAATTGTCATATAAGAAAATGTTTGAACAAAAAAAAAAGGAAAAAAAAAAAATAGCAACAAAATTTAGTTTGAAACAAACTTTATTATCTACAAGCTAACGAATTTTCCTTTTCTTCTTCTCCTTCTCTTTTTATTATTTGACAACCACAAAATAGTTTAGAGATTTTCAAGCCAAGTCATCGAATTAAAAGTAACTTTGGAAGACATGCTTATAATGAATGGTTTTAATGAAAAATCCTTTCAAACTGCAGTTTCTAACTTAACGTTTGTTTTGAGCAAAAAACCTCCATGTATAAATGCCTGATATAAAAAGATATTGGAATTAAAATTTCGAATAAATTATTGAAATATAAATTAAGGACGTATTAATAGATGGACGTTCAAAGCATTGTTATAGATCAAAGGTACCGCCAATTAGCCAAAAACTATGCGTGTTACCATCAATTTTCTTAATTCATGATACAGATATTCCGACTTCTACCCGTCAAATTTGTTTCAAAAAACCTCCCTCAGTAAACCTATTATAATTATGCATTTACTGAAGCTTATGGTTATAAAAAACAAAAAAACTAATCAAGACCAAACAAAGCAGCGAAAAAAAAAAAGAAATAAAAAATTCAGAATTAAATCTAAATACACATTCAAAATGACACAAGCTCGCAAAATATAAGCAAACAAATAATTCGCAAAGCACGGTGCATAGGAACATACTCTTAGACCTTGCAACACATCCCCAGAAATTTTATTTTTGATTATCGTTAGAAAACATTTCCTCATTCAAAAAATGTAAACGACAACTTTTTTTATTGGGGGCCTGGGGAGAAAACACATATTTTAGGGCAGTGCACAGGAATTTTGTTGTTCAAGATAGGTAACTAAGAAGCATGTGGCATACTCAAATTTTTAGTATGTTGATACTGGTAGCAAATGAGGATGACTTGCAAAAAATTAGGGTAATTGGAGCTAAACCAACCCCGCCCCGATCCCTAACTGCCCCCTTCCTAGAACTACGTCTCCTTTAATCGTAAAATTTTTTTTTTGTTCTATCATAAACTAGATCAAAATTCATCGACAGATTTCAAATTTCATCAAAAAACCTCTTTTCGCTTAAGATTTATAACAATGCAAAGCTTAAAATTACCCCCTGAAATAACTTTAAATGGTCTCAACTTTTAAACGAAAAATTTTTTTTTAATGTAATTTGAAATCTGTCGATGAACTTTGATCTAGTTTAATATAAAACAAGCAAAAAATTGAAAAGTGTTTTTAGGAACCATGCCCTGGGGAGGGCTATTAGGGGTCGAGAAGGGTTTGCTACAATTATTTATTACAGTAAAAAAAAAAAAAAACTCTGATTTTTATGGTTACATTATGATTGATATTTTACATTTTAAAGTCATACTAAAAGTTTGTTCATAGGAGATTTAACACTTTACTTTTTACAAACTACATTCCTGCAAATAGAAAGCTACTTTAAAAGTGCTTGTAGTTGTAAGCAACAACAGCGTTTTTCAGCGCCTCTATATAGTTTGGGCTATGCTCTCCAACATTTTCTCATTCGCCAAAACTGATTGAAATCCTGATGAATGGATTCGAGAGCTTGTTCAGTCCAGTAACCTAAGCCTATAGAATAGTAGAAGTACAAAAGAAATGCAAGTTTATTTAATAAATATTCGTCGTAAATTATGCAAATTCTCAATTCAACTGTTGAAATAGAGTATTTAATTACAAAGATTATAAATTATTTTTAATCAAATTTAAAAGTTATTTATCATACCAAAGACTCCACCTTTCATGTTGATAAATTCAATAACATGTTGCTCAATTATGTGTACCTTCAAAGGAATTGTAGCCCTTAGATTTCTATAGCTCGTAGAGAACTCCTCTAGATCTTTAACATACGTGGAGCTTAATGATTTTCCAAAACAACCATGGACTATTTTTTCAAAATCTCTAAGTACCTTAATATATTTGGCAGCGGAAACTCCAAGACTAAACTCTTGAAAAAACAGTTCAAAGCTGTCTATGCTTTTAAGCAATTTATGACAAACATTGCCTTCCAAACAATGCTGCCCTTGGTAGGACACTCTGCAGATGTTTATTTTAGACAGATATTGGTTAACAAACTGTAACCCAGACTCCTTGTTTTCAAATAAATTTTTTTCAATCTCTTTTAAAATTTTGTCTACAACACCTAGCAGTATATGTAGACCAAGAATATTTACAAGTTCTAGTATTTTTTTGTTTTTGTTGCCTGTTAATAAAGGGGGGTTAACAACATTTGTGTACTTTTTTGCTTTTTTTAAATTTGCACCACCAGCCATCCATTGGTCGTACAATATACACAAAGACTCTAGAGTATAATGATCAGCTTTTTGAAAGTCAGGAGATGACGTCATGCAATACGGACTTAGGTGTTTTGATGTTGCAGTTTGTTTTCCAACCATTTGAAGCAAAACCTTTAGATCTTCAGATACTGTGTAATCTAAGGATGAAATGTTTAGCTTATCCAATATTAACCGCAAATTATGGTATTTTTTGTTCAATGAAGGCAAAATGGTCAATATAATAGTTTTGTGGACGCTTGAATCTTTAAAATCTTTGCTCGCATATCCGTCACACTTGCTCAGTTTCTCTGGAATTTTATTATTTTTTAACTCTGGTTTTAGGGTTAATGACCGTGTAACTTTTAGGAATCCCTGCCCTCCATCTACACCTAATTTGATATCAGCATCATTTGTTTCTTGACTTCTGTGATGAAGTACCATTGCTACGAGTTCTTCAATGTCATTGCAATACACAATAGGAGTATCTTTTTCTACTAACTATACATTCATAAAAAATCAAAATGAATAATACAAATTGCAATCTAGCTATAAAAATTTTTTTTTGGAAATAGTTTACTTACCTCTTCGCTTTCTATTAATTCTAATAGCAATGGGAGTTTATCACAATTGAATAATTTTCCAATTATTTCGTTGTTCTCAATCAGTTTAATATTGAAACCAGATTCCACACTTTTTCGTCCTGCCTCACTTCTCAGAAATCGTGCAACTTCAATCATGTTGCGATTACTTAGAAATCATAATAAAGTTATTACAAAAATTGGCTTTAAACTCATAACAAATTTATTTTTAAAAGTATTTTTAAGCAACAAAAACTTACCTGGAATGTAGTTTTAATTGAAGTTTGTTCAATTTATCTAAAGAAAAGAAAGGTTTCTTAACCTCAGTCTTTCCGAAAGAGACAGTGAGTTGCTTCGGACCAATGGTTTTCAAAGCTAAGGTGTTCTCTGAGACATTTGTGCTGAAATCTTTGATAGAGCTGGACAGAACTTTTCCTTGCGTTGTTGGGGATGTTGATTTTACAATGGCAGTCAAATTCTTTTGTCTTTCTAATTTCGTACAGGAATGTGGAATTCCTTGTCCCACTTGGGCATAGTAATGTTGACAAACTAGTCTTTCTGCAGGTTTATTTGAAACATCTTCAGCGCCTTGATAAACAAGCTTTCCCGAAACTCATTCAACCATAGGGGCCAATATTTTTTCCTTTTTTGATTTGCGCCCATTTTCACAAATAAAACATTCACATTTTTTCCCTCTAATAACTCTGGTATTTAGGTCTAAATTTTATAGCACATGTATAGCAACTATAATAACTAAAATAGCGAAACTAAATTTTAAATGAAGTAAATTAAACATCAATATAGTTATAATTACCTTCATAACACGGCCGCATAATGAAGTAAGGATCAGTCCCTGCAAGCCTTTTTCTACATTTTGAGCAAAGCATGGTAGGAAGGTCAGGATTATCCGCTGAATAATCTTTCCAGAATATAGTTTTGATAAGGTTTGAGTAGTCATTTTTCTTTTTATTTAGATTTAAATAAGTTGTTTCAGGATTATTTATTGGTCATAAATCCGTGCCTTTCCTGAAGCAGCAAATGCAAAACTTTTTTACAAAATCACTATGTTCTTTTGCATGTTTAGGCATTTTAAATGAATGCTTCAAATAAAAACTTCTGATATGGATTGATAATATTAGCATGATATATCGGTCATATCAATCAAATGTCAATATAATGGCTATAAACACATGTCAATATAATGGCTAAAAACATGCTTTCAGTTCGTATATCAACGCGTGCAAAGAGTTATTATGCAACTGTTAACAATTAGCAACTGCTAGCTTTTACTAATTGTTAATAATTACAGGTTGCTTTGCTTCGCTTTTATTTCAATAAAAAAGTAAATAGAAAGTAATAAAAATTATTAATCCGTCTGTAAATTTCAATGTTAAACAAAAATTTTTAAAAACTTTAAAAAAAAAATTGATAAATCTATCACAAACATTTCTGAAAACCTAAATATGGGGCATGGGCTCGATTTTGTGGTGTTCGAGAAGATCCCCCAAAGCCCTCCCCAGGATATGGTTCCTAAAAACACATTTAAATTTTTTGCTTGTTTTATATTAAACTAGATCAAAGTTCATCGAAAGATTTCAAATTACATTAAAAAAAAATTTTTCGTTTAAAAGTTGAGACCATTTAAAGTTATTTCAGGGGGTAATTTTAAGCTTTGCATTGTTATAAATCTTAAACGAAAAGAGGTTTTTTGATGAAATTTGAAATCTGTCGATGAATTTTGATTTAGTTTATGATAGAACAAAAAAAATTTTACGATTAAAGGAGACGTCGTTCTAGGAAGGGGGCAGTTAGGGATCGGGGCGGGGTTGGTTTAGCTCCAATTACCCTAATTTTTTGCAAGTCATCCTCATTTGCTACCAGTATCAACATACTAAAAATTTGAGTATGCCACATGCTTCTTAGTTACCTATCTTGAACAACAAAATTCCTGTGCACTGCCCTAAAATATGTGTTTTCTCCCCAGGCCCCCAATAAAAAAAGTTGTCGTTTACATTTTTTGAATGAGGAAATGTTTTCTAACGATAATCAAAAATAAAATTTCTGGGGATGTGTTGCAAGTTCTTAGAGTATGTTACTATGCACCGTGAAAGCTAAAACATTGACTATAAAAACTGACTTCCCGTGTAAACTTAAAGGATATTTTACTATTAAAGTTCCGATGGGCAACACAGGATTTTATGATGGGCACCACAGGATTTTAAAACATTAAAGATTAATTTTGATTAAAATGCATGTGATTACAGCAATTCCAAACTTTGTTTTGTTTTGCTATAATAATAAAAGTACAAAAGCAGAAGCCTCAATTTTTTAAAAGTAAATTGATACGAGTTAAAATTAATTAATCACTTGCAAAAGTTTTACTTATGATCAATTTCTTAAAAAAGGTAAAATTTTGTATATTAGAGACATTAAGTTGCACTGATTCAAGACGTATAAACTATTTTAAAACTGATGCCCTTTAAATATTGGAGTAATAAGAAACGCAAAAGAGTCAACAATAATCAGTTTCTATTGTTATTGAACCCCCTGTTCACACTTTTATCAAAGTTATAGGAAAATGAAGCTTTTGATACAAAAAAAACAACAACATATTTTACATACTTGAACCAAGAATCTGAACCTGTTACCGGTGGCCCTCATGCAGTCAGCCAAGCTTTTTTGTGTTGCTCGGGAAGCATCTGTCAGCAGGAAGATACTATCTAGTAAAACAAAAAATGTTTTTGTTTGCATTAAAGATTGCATTTTACCAGTTATCAATTCGTATTTTACAAGCAACCGACAAACACAAGAGAAGTAAGCGTTTAGAATGTGAGACTTTAAAAATGGCAGGATTTTCTTCCAAATGTAAACGTAAAGTGTCTGATGTAAAAAGCTATTTGAAAAAAAAGAACATGTGGTTGTTGCAAATAAATATGGTTTGGCAACATACGTACCAAGTTATGGAGACTAAAAAGAATCAACTGCTGAGAAAAGTATGAAAGTTGTCAATAAAATGCGTTAATCGTTTTTTTTTTAAATGAGTTAATTTGTAAATTTAATTATTTTGTCACAAGTCCTTTTTGTGAACAATTCAGAAAAATATTACTAAAAATTAACTAAAATTATTAACTAAATTATTGACTAAAATTCTTTCACTAAAAAATATGGCAAATCTTGCTTCATTTAACAATTTAAATGGCAATATTTACGCCGATTCTTACGCCGAAAGAAAAACCACGCGGTACGAAGAAAGTATCTAAATGGTTTTACAGAGAAAAAATCGATGCTTCAACTCAGAGTAATCCTAACAAGAAAATGTTAAGTTGAAAAATGAAAAAGTTTAACAAATCTGATGATGAAAATTTTAACACGAAGTTTTAGGGTTTGAGCAAGATTTTATTGACGCTGTGACGTCGCTTAAATCCAAACGAAAAAATGGTGTTCTCAATGATTCAAATGCAAAAACGTAATTGCAAAAACAGTTCAAATAAAATGGAATCATGAAGATGGTAACTCACTTCGAAAAAGGCTCATGGTATTTGTCTCCTAAAATTGTGATGTTATCCTTGAGTGGTCGTCATCTAAAAGCACTTGCTAAGTAATTATTACAAATTTGAATAAAAAATTTTCTTCTTACATTCCACAATGTGGACCAAATTCAGAATAATTTTTTGGCAGTCAGCGTAGAAACAAAGATAATAACAAAAGGCATGTACACTTGAAATCTAGGTTCAAAAAATTGATGTAAGATTGTGGTTCACTGAAAGATATTATTTAATCTATTTGATTTTAAATAAACAAAATGACCTTGCTAGTAATTATTTAACCTATCCAAATATCATGAAAATTGGTCAATACTCAACATTTGCAAAATTATACGTAGCACAACCCTCCCTCGACCAAAATAGATAACCTTTTGTATTTAATTTAAAGGTGGAAGAAAAGGAGAAGCAACTACACTAATTAATTTTCTGAAAGTTTCGATTTTCGATTTTTGTTTTGTAATAATCTAATACTCAGTATTTATCATTTTTTGAGATTCACATGAAGACGTGGAATAATCATGTTGAGCAGATGCTGATTTATCGTTAACATGATAAGAGGGAAAAGTAAGTCACTGAGTGCAGTCTTGATGAAAGTTGACTTAAACGTCACTAAGTGATTATCTTTTAACGTTCTATAATATGAAAAACTCTTGTCTGTGATAATGTTTAAATGAGAAATTTTTCCGGGTTCCTTCTTTCAGATTTACTTGCAAGTAAAACCTTGTTTTCTCCAATGTGAAAAATTTTTACTTAGTTAAACCTTTTAACCGGCGAAACCTGATATTGAAATAAACTTATTTCTAATGAACTGCTAGAATTTAAAATAAATATCGAATTGAAAACAATTTTTTCGATTTTCAGAATTCAAAGTCTTTTTTTTCTTTCGATTTTTTCACAAATTTCACCAAAAAAAAAAGAATTTAAGGCACAAAAATTTGTTCATCGCTGTTGCCATTGACAACGAGAACATAATTTTTTTTTTATTTTAAATATAATTTTGATTATGCTTAAAATATAAAAAAGTTATATTCTTTAAACAATAAGGTTTTTTAAAAAATTTTCAAAGTTTTAATAACAAAATTTCCACTCCGATTAAAAAAAATAACTCGAAATTAAAATTAAAAACTCTTCAAGAGGATGTGGGTCATCACAACTTCTTAAAGTTCGTGGTTCGAACCTCAAGAAGTTGTGATGACCCACATCCTCTTGAAGTTTAATTTAAAAAGCCATTCACAAATGTCGTCGTTAAAATTTGTTTTGTCATTGAGGTAAAACTGTAATAGTTCAGGGAGTAAAACCGTAATAGTTCAGGGAGTAAAATCGAAGGTTTTGTCTTTTCGAATCAAAGACAAAACCTTCGATTTCTTTCGTTGATTCGAAAAGTAATCATCATGGTTATCAACATATCTTCAATCATTTGCTCAGAACTTCATCCATTCATTTGCAATAGGTTATTTAAGAAGATACAACCGACGTTTGTCGAACATTTTACGAGAAGATTTTTCTCATTTTCAGATAAATTATTTTTATAAGCAATTAATTCATCCAACGTGAGTCCTGCGTCCGTAAATTTCTCCTTGAAAGATTCCGTATGTGAAACTTTACAAGCAGTTTTTCCATCGCATATTTCAATAGTCCACTCTCGTTCATCAATTGATCTTTTCAAGTCTTCTGTTATCGACGCCTGCGCTTCAAAGAACCATTCCGTGAACATCTTTTGGTCTTCATCTGGAGACGAAAAATATGAGCGTAAGATTAACGTTGTTTTTTTCTAACTTTCTTTTTCTTTTTTTTACAAAGGTATTTAACTTGACCTCAAATATTCAATAGTTTCGTTCTTCTTATATTTTATATAAAATGTAAATTGTTATACAATTTTTCCTATAGAAAATACTTTGAAAAATCTAAGGAACTTTGTAAAAATTTGGTCCATTTGATATAGTGACTCATCACTCCCCAATTAGTTAGTAATTCCTAAAATATGTAAAAAAAAAAAAAAATGTAGCTCATTCCTAAAATCTTTTAGACCTTTTAATCTTTTCCACTTTCTTCTTTTCACTATTAGTTATCATAGATGAGTCAACTCCAGATGATGCTTGTCAGTTATTATGGAGATTGATTTGTTTGCATAAAGATGATGTAGTATCAAAGCTTGCATATGATGTTCTCTTGGATTCTATAGACAATGTAAGCCTTTTTTTTTTTTGACTGAGTAAAGGAGGACCTTCAAGAATTTTTGCCTTTTTAATGACAAAATTAACTTTTTTTTATTATCTTAATAATTATGAAAACTTCGAAGAGAAAAGAAAGAAATGCTAATTACACAAAATAATTCGCAAAATATAAAAAAATATAAAGATATAAAACACTTTTGTAACAATATGTAATAAAACACTTTTTTTGAAATTTTAATTTAATAGTTAACTCTTTAAATAACTGATCTTTTATTTTATTTTTCCTAAACAATTTAAAGTATTACGAAATATTTTAAGTTTACAATACAGTGATTCTTTATTGCAAATTAAAATTTATTTTTAATTGTAAAAACATGCAAAATTACGATGAAAAAACTAAAATACTTGATTTCAATTTTATCAAAATTTGGCTAACAGAAGCAAACAGATTTGTTTACGTTCTTGTATTTAATATGGAAAAAAATGAAGAAAATGAGTTGCGCGTTGAATTCTCTAAATAATTTGCTTCTATCTGCTGATTGGAAAGAAAAGTTGTCAAACGTAAGGTATTCTAAACATTTCCTATAAAATACAAACTATAACTATAAGAGAAACATTATATCTTCTTTAGCAATATTAGGTAGCTGCACAAGAAAAACACATCTTTCTCTTTGTTAACTGCTAACGTAATATCACTCGATGTGCGAAAAAGATTTACGTCTAAAAGTAAATTTGATGATGAAAACAGAAAAGGAAATATGAAGATGAACGAAAAGAACCTTCACATTTCCTTAATCTATATTATTCTTTTTATTCTTATGTTTGATATTTAAAACGACTTTTTAAGCGCAGCGATTTGTTTCAGAGTTGACAGATACAATCTTGTTTTAGTTGCTTTCAACAAAACATTTAATTCGAAAGGAAAAATAATTTTTTGGAAATGTTCAGTTTTTTAATCAGATATTTTATGAGACAAAATTTCTCTAACTGAAAGATTTTTTTGTGTGAGTTCTTCAATTTATTGTTCGTTTTCAGAAGTTTGTTCCAGAGGTCGGTTTTTTTTGCGCACTTTTTTGTTCATCTTTCATCACTTCTATATTTAGATATTTTGTAAACATGGACCATTCATCTCGGTTAAATCTTATTTCTCGAATGTTTAAAGAAGATATGATGAAAGATTCAGTTGATGTGAATGTGTGGAGAAGATATGATGAAAGATTCAGTTGATGTGAATGTGTAGAGAAGATATGATGAAAGATTCAGTTGATGTGAATAATTATTCTGAAAGAATTGAAAAGTCCTTTTATGTATATATAGAAATGGTATGTTTACTTTTTAGCATGTTCAGCTTGTATCTTATGTGATGGAAGGTCATTAATATATCTCTAAGAAAATAACCAACGTTAATTAATGGCCTAATTGATAATCAGATAATGCTTCTAAGGGCCTTGGCCTAGAGAGTGTCATCGGTTCCCGTTCGGCCGCCGAACGGCTAATTTCAAAAGATTTTTCGGGTCCCGAACCCGTTTGGGTATAGACCCGTTAAACACCCGATTACCAGAATGAATGATCGAACGGGTTAAAGAGCACCGACAGCTTAGGAACCGAAACCCGAAAAAAAAGTATAGCATTTTAACATGCGAAAACCCGAACCCGTTCGGTTTTTGGCTTTATAATCGTTCGGGTCCCGATACTTAGTAAAAGATTTAAAAATCACAAAAATCGCTGAAAGTCACAAAATTTTGCTACAAGTTATTGCTTACAGTAATTTTAGCATCTTTGGAAGAGCCTGTAAAATTTATAAACTAAAGTTTAAAAAAGGTACTAAATTAAACTTATTTAAGCTGGGAGTTAATTAAAGAAGTATTTCATTAGTTAAAGATGTATTTCATTAAACAGATTGAGTCCACAGTTAATTAAATAACATGAATAAATGAAAGAGGTTAAATGATGTGAAAATAATGCAGTTTTGGTACCAAAAGTTAACTTCTAAACACATTAGTTGCCTTAGTCATCATAGAAAGAAAGCACTGGCAAATAAAGCATTTTCACCTTTAAATTTTAACCTAACACTGATTACAAAACAACCATTTTAAATTTGGAGATGTATAGTTAGTTTTCATGAACTTCTTAGCATGAAATAAATTGAAAGAAATTTGAAAAAAGTTTTAAAAAATCATTTTTAACAAATTCATTGTCTTCTTCGATTTCATACATGTCCATAACGTTAATTGCATCAACAGGGGCTTCCTAGATGTCATCATCAGGCTCCTCATTTGGAATTGATCAAGAGTTTTTTTTTTCTGAGTAGAATTTGAGCAGCATTTTTCTCTCAAACTAAGAGTAGTTGCTTTTGATGAAAATCAGTTTTCTAGCCCTCAAAGGATCCTTGCAATTTTGTGACTGTCAGACTGACGTGACTGTCAGACTGACAGCGCTGAAAAAGTGCTCTGAGGATGCTAAACTTGCAGGAATGCTCAAGATAGCAAAAGCAGCTTTGGAAAGAAATGGATAGATGTTCCGTTTTGTCACCCAAAACTTCATTGGCTTTCCTATCCATGCAGAAACTGCCTCAACATTTGTTACCTGATTTTTCAGCTTCACTTTCATGGGGAGGCAGGTCATCTGGATCTGAAGATATTGTTGGATTTTCTTTTTCACGTTCACTTCCTTCTTCGTTTCAATATCAACATTGCTTAGATATTGTGATGACAGAGCACTTCACTGGTTATCAAATATTTTCAAAATGTTTTTCTTTTTTACGTCCAATTTTAATTTCAAAAGTTTAAAATTACAACATTTCTAACGTCATTTCAAGAAACGGAAAGGAAACAATTCTGAAAACACACAATGGTGAATTATGATCGCTTTTTCTGGTTTTGTCTTACCTTGAATTTTTCGTTACAACCAATCAGAGCCGAGCATTTCAAATAAAGGGTGAGATACAGTAATTTTTTCAACCAGATTGCGTGAATAGTATGAGGAAATATATTAAATTTTGTTTAACTGGCATAACGCGAAGTAAAAATATAATATTTACGATTATTACGGTTATATTTCACTTTTTTAGAAATATCAATTATTTTTTAACTAAATGGACCTTTATCACTGAATACCCGATAGTACCGTTTGGGAATTATTTTTTTAACGGGTAATCGGGTTTGGAAACCGATAGGATCAAAAACTTTCGGGTACCGGTAATTTAAGTTACCCGAAAGATTGAGCCGGGTCGGATATGAAAATTTTCAACTACCCGATTTCATCAGCATTATCGGGTAATACCCGTTCGTGTAATCGGAGTCCGATAAAATTATTTTTATTAGTGTCCGATACCAGTTGGGTTCCTATCGGGACCCGGACATTCCCTACCTTGGCCCAATTATGTACATAATGCATCGAAGCATCAAAGTTTGATTTTATTTTTTAATGCTTTTGGTTTTCTTATAGGTCCACTTTGCAAACGAAAAAAAAATTTCTTCAAATAGGAATGGCAATTTATTGCGTTTATTGCAAATATAAATAGCATTTCTACGAGCAAAACTATTGCCCAAGCATGCTCGAGATGAGCAAACAGATATTGATAAGTTGAAACTAAACTGAGATTTTTTAATTTCCTTTTGGGAGAAAAAACTTTACTTTGAATAACCAAATTTCAAAACACTTTACGAACGTTTAAAAATATTGTTTGCTACTATCCTTATATAACAAACCTCTAAATAAAAAAAGATATTTCTGTACTGGAAAGTTTTTAAAACATTAAAACAATTACTTGGCAAAAAATGCTTTGAAACTTTGGCAATTTATTTAATAAAAATTTAAGTGAATTTAAGTAAGTTTATAACACATGAATGAAGATAGTCTAAGCTTAATCAAGAGTGCAGCTGCAAATTACTAAAGATTTTGACATTTTCACTAACTCAAATAAAATTTACTTTAAAAAGCATTCATAAATTCTATTCAATTTTGTAATTTTGTATTTAAAAACCTTTTTTCGCAATATGGATTTTTGTTTGTATGCAAATTCTTTTTTTAAACTATGACAATTTGAATACAAGCAAAAAATGTCACATGTAGCTTGCAACAACAAGCTGCTATGGTCTCGGAAGTTGGCTACACATGGTTTTCTCTCTCAAAAGCTTCACAGCCATATGATTACAAGTATACTTATTAATAAAAAGCTTAAACTTTTTTCATGTGGAAACCATATCGAGTGAAGATCAACTTGTAACATTTATCATTAATAACAGAGATCTGTTTTAAAATCTTTTGATTTGATTTCAAAAGTTTTTAAACATTTTAAATGCATCAGTAAATTTTTCTGCTAAAGTAATATAAAATTTCACTAAAATTTCTTAAAAACTTTTCATAAAATTTATTTCAGCTAAACTTTAACTCTGAGATTAAAAAATTAAAAAAAACAAACCAACTAAAAATAAACAAACTAAAATTGAATAATTATTAAAAGACAAACTTTTAAATCTTAAAATGGCGTCATACTTGTCTGTGCTTCTTACTTTTTATTGAATTTAATTCTTTGCGTCACATTCAATAGATGATGAGCCAGCAAATGTTTCCCATGCTAGATGAAATATCTACTGTGGAAAACACTTGCAGACTATTCCACAAGAATAGAAATATGATTGTTTTCTCTTCCACATTATGGTGATGGTCAACAGCTACGTTTTTTCAAATCTCTTTATTTAACGCTAAGACAAATGTTGCCTCATTAAGAATGTCATCCATTGGGGAGTTTAACATACTTTTCTTAAAAAAATAAATTTCCTGATTTTCGCACACAACCGTGATTTCACCTTGTAAAATAGTATTCATATCAGAAGACAAGCAAAAGTGTTTAGAGATTGTTTTATAAATATGTATTGTGGAATTTGTTTGTTAAATTTTTTTTTAGTTCTTTTTTTTTTTAATTTAATAATATTTCACTTAACTTTTTTAACTTTCTTTCGAGAAAGAATCACGTTTCACAAGAGTAAGATGTTTTTTTCTATTTTGTATATCTAATTACACTCGAAAGAACTTTCGCGCCTACAATAATCCAAAAAAATCAATTTTTTTGATTTGATATGGTTTTTTTTTTTGTTTCTTGTTATTAATGCTTTGCTGTTGCATAATTAAGATTTTTTCTATTTAGCGTTGAGGTTAAAGCTTCAATTTAAAATTCCTGGTTTAACTAAGTTCAAGAGAAACTGCAGAAACAAACACTGGCTTCGTCAATCAACCATCTGTTCACATAAAGAAAAGAATATCTGCAGTAAGGAAAACGGAGATGCTTGAGCAAGAAATGAACCGGTACATCATCTATTTCTGTTCTACTTGTGTTCATTGTTACTTAATTCTAAAACTAATTTTTTCAATATTCTAAATTTTACAAAATTCTTTAATAGTTTTACGTTCATAATTAGAAAAACTGGGAAAAAAGGAGAAACAAAAATGATTTTGCAGAACTGAATAAACAAGGCAAAAAATGATTTTGCGGAACTTAATAAATAAGGCAAAATGAAGAGAAAGCTCCTAAATAATAACAAGTTTTGTAACTGAATATCAGTACTTAAATATGAGAAATTTAATACCAGAAACATAATATATGAAAACAGTTTCAGAGAAAGTTTTTTAAACTGTATGAAATAGACTGCAATTTCTGTTCAATAATGAAAGATTTAGTCATGTTATTGGATAATAGCATTCCCAAAACACTTAGTAAACCCTTTCCAATTGGAGATTGGGAACAATAACTGGTTTGATTAGTACTCAATCTCCTTGCGAGTTTTCTACTTCTGAAAAAAGTAAAATATATCAGCGAAGAGATTAAAACCAGCATAAATTATCATAAGTTTTATATTTATAAGATTTAGTTTAAAATTTCAAGTAAACATTTGATAAATCCAGTAAGTTCTATCAACAAACATAAGAAGGAAAATTCAAAAAATTTTGAAAAATTAAGGTTAGGCTTGAATTCAACTCACATTCTGTGTTTTTCAATTTTTGAAATGGCTGCCATTAGAATTTCTCAGGTTTTATTCCCTCTTATTCCTAATATCTATTCTTTTTCCGTTAAGTTAAAATATCCGTTTAGTAAAATATGCGTTCAAAGAATATTACCTCTTGAGACATATTGCAAATCTTTTCCTCGACTCCCCCTTAATGTTAAAGATTCATCAATCTCAATAGCACCTAATAATGGTGGTTTCTAATCAGTTGCCTTTTCTTTTTGTTTAGGTGTTTTCTTCACATGCATTGTTCGGTTTATTTATCTATTTTTTTTTTCTAATTTGATTTAATAACTTAAAACTATTGAAAATTTTAAGAAAAAGTTACAGTTTAACAAAAACCTGTTTTTTAAATGTTTGTAATTGCAATTAATAAAGTATTTTGTTTAAGTTGCTTTTTAATTTATTCTTACATTAATTATTAACTTACCAATTAATATTCTTACATTAATTAATAATTTACCAACTAATTATAAATTTTGAGTTATTCTCTCATATTTTAAGCAAAAATTATACTTTTGACTTTTTCCTCATTCGACCAAAAAACGACATCTAGAAGTATTACTTTAGTGGGCTATAGAGACCAAATCAAAACTGTTGTTGAAGGTTTTAATAATCCTCTGCGACAGATATACAAGTTGTAGTAACGAATTAAAATTCGTCATTATTTGTTATTGATAGAAAAAAAAAATATCAATGTTAGTTTAAAATATAATAATAGTAACCAGCTGAATTCACAAACTGAACTCACACTTCAAAATGAAGTTTACAAATCGATTTCTTAAAGATCCTCCTTTGTGGCAAATAATCTATTTCGTACAAAATACCTCGTTCACACGACTGAGTTTAGTCTCAATGCAAGAGAGTTTATTTACTTAAAACAATTTTTACTAAAAATTCTACTCACCTGTTTATTTCTTCTTATTTTACTGTTTGATGTTACAGGATTCAGTTTTTTTTATATAGCGTTGAGATAAAAGATTTAGTTGTAAATTCTTTAACAAGTTGGTTAGTTGCTTTTTTTTTTTTTTTTTGATAATTGGACATTGATTTTGTTATTTTACTACTATATTTTACTACTTTTTTACTATTTATGTATATATATATATATATATATATATATATATATATATATATAAATATATATTTATATATAAATAAATAAATATATATATATATATATATATATATATATACATATATTTTTTACATATTTATATACTTATATATATAAAAATCATCTTCACATTTGTTAAAAATTTTGCTAGCAATATTATTTTCACTTGATTCAATTGAAATCTGGTTTGAAGTAGCCATTTTTAAATATTAAAAGTTTAAAAAGCTATTTGTATCAGCAACGGCATATAGCTTTTACTCCGACACTAAAGCAATTGCTTGTGAGCATAAGCGAAACTTTATTCACACATTTTTGAGCAATTGCTATTGCAGCGAGCATTTGCTTTTAGCTTTTACTTTTACTCAGAGCAATTACTTGTGAGCAATTGCTCTTTTTTATTCACCCGGCCTTATATCAAAAAGTTTAAAGTTGCGCTTTTCTAAGTAAATTAACATTCTTGAATGAGCTGATTTGCTTACACTTTTAAAAACACAATCTAATTTTCTGAGCGTAGAAATTAAATAATTTTTTTTTTTTTTGATAAGTTTTTATAGTATTTAACACTTTTCTCAGATCTTAGCACTCAATTTTTTCTTCTTGTAAATAAACATACAAACACTCGTATATATATATATATATATATATATATATATATATATATATATATATATATATATATATATATATATATATATATATATATATATATATATATATATATGAGTGTTTTAAATAAGCTGTTTATATTTTGCACATAATGTTTCGTTGAGTAGGTTAATCTTTATATTTTCCAGAAGACAGAAAAAAAAAAAATAAGTGTTCACATTTTTTTAGAGTTGCTGGTTGTTTCGGTATTTTACCACATAAATTACACTGGCAAAGCTGTAAATGAGGATTGATTTCATTTTTTAGTTCTTCAATATCTATTTCTGAGTCATGTGCTGTCATAATGCTTTTTTTCAATGGTAGCAATCGTGGAAAATGACCACACTTTTTTACCAATGCCAGGGCGACCAATAAGCTTTTTATTTTGTTTTAGTGATTTAGTAACGTAAACTTTTACTGAGTTTTTCTACCTTCTTACAACAATAGCATTCATCACAATGAGTTTTCCAGTTCATATATAAAGAAGTGTTGTTGATTTCATTCTTTTGATCACATTGTTTATGGTATCATAAAGTTTTTGACAAATTTTAGATGGGTGAACATTCTCTAAATCTGACAACATGACACGGAATACCAATTCAATTTTACTTTCTTGGTTTATTCCAATAGGATACTTTTTTTCCTAACCAAATATCTACAGGCTCTAAAAGTAATAAAACGTTTTGGATAGTTCTTGTGAATAACCATCAAACTTAACCACATGCATTATGTAGTGTTTATAATCATTAAGTAAATTAAGCTAATAAATCAATAAAAAACTGCATATAAAGTAAAAGTTTTTATTTAAAATTATTAGAAACATTTAGTCAAATTTTTTACATAAGGACGATTTTTATTTCACAAACGATATAAATAAAATGTTATCAATTTAGGACAAAGGTTAGATGTAAATTTTGAACAAGAAAAAAAATCGAGTGCTAAGATTTTTTATAAGTAATAAAAAGTTAAAAGATTCATAAGTAAAAGTAGAAAAACTTTTAAGTTTTACCGCTCAAAAAAAATGTAAAAAGACTTCCAAGATTGTAAACAAATCAAAGAAAAAGTTTTTTTAGGTAGATCCTCTTCAATCATAAAATAATATTCCCCTTTCATTTTACTTACTTCCTAATAAAATTAAGTTACCGAGACATTACTAACAGTCTAAAAGCTGGTTATCAACGTAGACGATTTTAAAAAACGTGATAAGTAATGAAAAATTGGTCGCTAAGTAAAAATTCATTCTGTAACGAAGGTCCATAGCCATTTTGAAAATTCTAAAATTTTCGTAATCCAACTGCGCTTGCGCACAATAACCTGTCGCTTTTTAACAGAGTTTGAACGACCGTGGGAATATCGTACCGATTTAAGTCATTTTGTCAACAACCCATTGTCAACAACTTGTTTGAGACTTTTCACATGTTTTCATTTGGTTTAAACTTTTACGCTGAGAGCTTTCACTGAAACACAAGTTTTTATACTTTGACAACTCAAAATGACAACAGAAAACGAATATTGGGATGTAATGGTGTCATATAATTGGAAAACGGGTGAAGAATGCGCTAATTATCTATATGAAGTTTTGACTGAAAAAGGTTATAAGGTTTGGATTGATAAAATCAACATGGTTGGTGATTTAGCAAGTGAAATGGCGAAAGGTGTAGCAAATTCAGAGATTATTACTAATTTCCGAAAAATACGAGAAATCCTTTAACTGTAACAGAGAATACACTCATGCGAATTCATGCCAGAAAAAAATCATACCAATTCAAGTTGAAAACTACCTGCCTCCCTCTTCTTCCAGTTTAGCTCTTTTTATTGCTGGGAAGATATATTATCAACTACATAAAAATAAGGAAGCAAATATGAAGAAGATACTATAAGAAATTAAGAATTACTTCGGAGAAAGTTGCTCGATCGAAGGTACGTAAAAGTTTTTTCATTAGAAACTTTGTAAAAATCTTTTGTTAGTTAACTTATTTCATTACTTTAATCTAATTCCAATATAATTTCTCCAAATTTGAAAGAAACTATATAAATTTGTCAGTTTTATATAGAACAGACCTTCTTTCAATTAGTTGCACTCAGACATTGAGTTGTGTAAGCGAGCGCGCTTTCCTGCGAGTTTTTTTTGTTTTTCTTTGTCGCTTCCTGCTCTCGTCATCACAGACAGTTTAATTTTGAAATGAAAGAATTTAGAATATTAGTAATAGGTGAATATCATTTTTGTTTTATATCAAGGCGTGTTGAGATAACAGATAACATGCAACAAATGACAGGGTCTTTTGCAGATCAGGGGTTTTTTCCATTATTCTAGCTAAAGCTATCTGCAACTTTTTCTTTTACCACACAGTCCTGACTCAGACGACTTCAAAATACGATAAACGCGTTAACTTACGTCGTCCTCTTTACTTTTTCGTTCAACTAACGGTTTCTTCTTTTTTTAAACATGGCTAGAAATGTTTCCTTTTTTAGTGTATCAAAATATTTTTTTACTGAAAGATGCAGAGATGTTTAAAAATAGTGCTTTAAGCAATTGACACTAAAGCACAACAAGCAATAACTGTTAGTCTTATAAATAGTCAGTCAGAAGAAACAAAGATTAGTTCTTTTTTCAAAACCTTTTTTCCAGATGTGAGATGCGGATTTATTCGCTCAATGTCTCGCTTCGTTTAGTTGCATCAAACGTTACGCATTAACAAATAATTGATGCAAAATGCATCAATTCTACGTTGAGTTACAGTTATTGAAGCCTGGGAACGGTATGAACCAGAAAGTTCGGCTACCCCTTTTTCAAAAGTGGATGGAATGAAAAAACATTAAGCTCTTTAAACAAAATCGAAACTCATTGGAAAAAATTAAATGTAATCAAAAGTTTTCTTATCGTTGATAAAACAAAAAACAAAAAACAAAAAAACCAATATAAAGTTTACAACCCCCACTATTTGGGGTGAAATGTTCTGCAAAATTTATTTCATATCGCAACTGCTAAATATCTTTTTTAAAGTTGATAAGGCATTAACGTCATAAATAAAAACATCTTTATAATAAATAAAAAACATGAAATCGAAATTTGCTGAAAAGAGGGTTTTAAGATGAAAATATTTAGAAGAAATGTTGTTGATTTCATTCATTTGATCGCATTGTTTATGGTATCATAGAGTTTTTGACAAATTTCAGATGGTTGAACATTCTCTGAATCTGATAACATGACATGGAATACCTTTTAAACTTTATTTTTTTGGTTTATTCCAATAGGATACTTTTTTTTACCAACCAAATATCCACAGACTCTGTAAATAGGATTCAAATTTTCGTAATGGATTTTCATTAAAAAAAACTTTTAGGATAGTTCTTGTGAATAACCATCAAACTTAACCACATGCATTACATAGTGTTTATATTGTGAGGAGGGAAAATGATAAAATTGTAAACATCTTTAAGTTTTACCCGACTCAAGCATATAATATTCGAACGAAAAAAAGAGTGAGTCAACCAACAAAAAAGTACGCACGGAGACTTGTTGAATTTGTCATATGAATAAACGATACAGCGAAAAGAAGAGTAAAAAGTAACAACAACCAAGAAAAGACGTACACGCAGAGAATTATTGAATTTGTCATATGAATAAACGATATAGCGAAAAGAAAAGTAAAAAACAACAATAACCAAGAAAAGATGTACGCACGGAAACTTATTCAGGCTGTCATATAAATAAATGATGAGTAAGTAGCAAAACGGTAAGCAACCGAAAACTATAAAAAGCTCAAAAAAGGAGAGAATGGGTAGCTAATCGCGCACCTTATCAAAGCCGCGCCGTAATATATCACCTGAGGGACCGAACATAGAAAACATTTAGTAAAACCCCCAACCTTGTTCCCAACCTCCATATACCTTTCAACAACCCAAGCCTAGCCCTTTCCTAACCAAATACTTCCCAGACCATCTACCTTGTTCCCAACCTCCATATACCTAATCCACACACCAATACCAAACCCTTTCTCCTTCCTTTACCCCTTTCCCTCAAACGTAAGAAAAACATTAAAACAAATAATTAAGAAAATAAAATAATAATAAAATCCACCGCCCTCTCAATATTCATGAAGTAATTTAAGCTAATAAATCAATAAAAAAACTACATATAAAGTAAAAGATTTTATTTAAAATTATTAGAAACATTTAGTCAAATTTTTTACATAAGGACAATTTTTTATTCACAAACGATATAAATAAAATGTTGTCAATTTAGAACAATGGTCAGATGTAAATTTTTTACAGATTTGGAAGTCTTTTTACATTTTTTTTGAGCGGTAAAACTTAAAAGCTTTTCAACTTTTACTTATATAAATCTTATAACTTTTTATTAGTTATAAAAAATCTTAGTACTCAATTTTTTTCTTGTTCAAAATACATCTACGTGTGTCACTTGTTCTTTAACAACTTAAGTTTCATTCTTAGGAAAACTGGAAAAATTAGAAGGAAAAAAGGTTTTTTCAAAAGTGAATAAATAGAGCAGAATGAAGCGAGAGTTCTTAAATAACAACAAAACTTTTTAATTGAATATCAGAACTTAAACATGAGAAATTTAATAGTAGAAAATTATTATCAGAAAACAGTTTCAGAGAAAACTTCATTAAAGTTATGGCCGCAAAAGATTATGTTCTGTTGCTCTACTCATCTGATTGGTTAATAGCATTCTGTTGCTCTACTCATCTGATTGGTTAATAGCATTCTGTTGCTCTACTCATCTGATTGGTTAATAGCATTCTGTTGCTCTACTCATCTGATTGGTTAATAGCATTCCCAAAAAACTCTGCAATTCCTTTCCGATTAGAGAATCAGAATATTGACTTGTGCTTATTTTCCTCGCCAGTTTTCTAACTATTGAAAAAAGTAAAATATATGAGTAAAGGATCTAAAACCAGCATATTTTATCATGTTACATATTCATAATATTTAGTGTAAACTTTAAAGTAAACATTTGATAACCATTAAGTTCCATCAACAAACATAAAAAAGCAAGTTTTAAAAATTTTCATAAGCACAAAAATATTTTTGCGATAGCAAAACGTTAGGCGATGTTATTAGAAATGATAAATTAACCGATTTTGATTCTTGGTATACCCCAGATATACTTATTTAACACACCTAAATAAAGAAACTGAATTATTAAGATATATATCTTTTTATGGAGATTTTAAAGCACAGTTTTAAAGTCTCAACATGCTTAAAAACGGCATAAAACAAGGATTTAGTTTTATCTGCAAAGAGCAAGGGATAGGGCAAAATCATTTCATATTTGGAATATTAATTAAAAATAAACTTTTTTTTTATTAATCCTGTGGGGAAACTGCTCATAAAGATTTTTATGAAATAGCTAAATTAACAAAAAAAGAATATAGTTTAGATATTTTTTTAAGTAATACCATTATTCAAAAATATACAAATCTAGCTAATAAAAGAATATTTTCTTGTGGTCCTATATGTGTTGAGTTAAAAAGATACATATCTTTACTGTCTGAAAAAGAGATTTTATCTTTTTTAGAAACATCTACAAGTGATACGATACAAACCAAGTATGAGTTCGAATATAAAGAAATTAATGTAAAGGCTTTACTACCTAAATCATTAAATTCATTAGAAACTAGCGATATAAATAATTATCAGCATCTACGAGAAGAAATTAGAAAAAAACACTTAAAGATTCTAGCAGAAGATCCTTTAATTACAAATTTAAGATTAGAAGAGCAAAATGAATTCTTAGATAACAATTGCATTAATCATCCAATTCAAGTGGAAATTAGAAAATTTACTCAAGAGAGTAACTTATTGGAAGCAGTAGATAGAATAATTGAATATTTACAACGAAAACAAATTATGTCTAAAACAGTTTTAAAACAAAAAATAACAGAAGAGGTAAATTCTAGTTCTGAATATGATGAAAATATGATCTTGATGGTATGGGATAGTTACCTTAAACATCTAGCAGGAATTCAATATTTTGTTGATAATAACCAACCACTTAGCTCATTGTTTAAAAACGATTCTATGGCACCTGTAAAATCAGCTGGCTTATTGATAAAAACAGAAAGTAATAACAGAAAGTTATATATAAATAGTTTTAAGAAAAGTATAAGTATTTGTGGACCAGTAAATCATAAGGTAAACAAAGTAGAAGATGCGGTAACTATTAATTTAGAAATTGCTATGAAGCAAATTGAGTTATGGAATGCACAGCAGCTAGAAATAGGTACCAAGATAAAAGACCATACGATTATATTTCCTTATCATATTACAGATGGACATTGGGCTTTAGGTATTTTAGAACTTAACCTAAATGAAGAATGCGATTTAACATATGCCGAGGTAAAAGTGTTTAATCCTTTACCAAGTTGTGGTGGACAAAAATTATCTAACACAGCTCATACAAACATTCAAAATTTGCTTAGAGAATCTTTTTTCACAGCTGAGATTAATTTAGTTAATGAAAATACTGGGCATAATAAGCAACAAAATGATGGGGTATCTTGCGGAGTTATTAGTGCAGAAAATGGTAAGGATTTTCTAAGTTCTCAGTTAACTGAAAATAGACTAGATCAAGTATATCCCAGAGGAGCTAAAGATTTAAGATATAAGCACATATGCGAAGTAAGTAGAGATGATTTTTATCAAGCACAACTTAACAAGCCACCTCAAGATCCAGAGCTTTATAAACCTAGGGATTATCAAGTGTTAAAAAACAACTTTGTTAAAAGTATAGAATCTTTAGAACAAGCTGATAAAGAAAGGATATCAAGTATTATAAGAGAAAATAATAAAAATGAAAAAATCAATGTAGCTATAAAAGTTAGAGACTTTATTAAAAATCATAAAGATAATTTCCAATTAATTCTAAGTTTGTTTAAAACCGATAGTGAAGAATTGGAATTTGAAGGAGATCATATTAATACCCTTGTCAATATTATTAATGAAAGCAATTTAAAGTCTACAACAGATCTCGAGATAGATCAAGTTACTCAAAGGATAAAAAATCTTAAAATTGATTATGTTCAACAAAATCCCATAACCAAAGATATTAAAAGTTATAATAAAAAAGCACCTATAAACTATGTTCAAATAGGAGCAGATATTAGCACTAAGTCATATACTGCAAATAAAACAGCAGAATCTAGACATCCTGATGCTAATAAAAAACTGTCCAAAGTAACATCTAAAGTTTTAGAAGATAAAGATATTACTACATTAGAAGGATTTCATGCTAAAGTCTACGAATTGTTATGGAAAGAAGAAGAATTTCAAAAACCAAAATTCAAATATAGTTTTAAGCATGAAATCCCTTATAACTCGGGTACAGTTGAAATTGGAGAAAGTGATAATTTACTGTTTTGGCTATTAGCTAATGGCGACTCAGATATGGTACTGAAAATTTTAGGTCAATATAAATTTGATATAGAAACCGTAAAAGACAATAATGATAATAATATTTTGCACATTGCAGCTTTATATGGAGATCATAGAGTTATTAGTAAAATTGTTAAATTATACGAGGATAAGTTAAATACTCCCAATCAATTCGAAAATCTAATAAATTATCGTAATAATGATGGTACTAATCCGTTAGGAATGGCATTTTTAAGTAACCTGCCTCATGAAAAGCTTGTAATTGTTACTGAATTATTTGTTCAGAGTAATCTCTTTGAAGTCAATTCTTATCTAAATAACAAGAAAGGTATGGATTATAGTTCGGATGAATTTTTACACCAAATAGGGGGATTTAATGTTTTACATATTGCTTTACTTAGGAAACAACTTGATATATTAAATATTTTAAGCAAAAGAAAAGAAAACGGTAATGGAAGTGATATAGATGTTAATTATAAATACCCTTCATTGAATCCTAAATATCATATGTGTAGCCCTGAAACGATTTTAGGTGCAACAAAGAATAATTTTAATGATAGAACAAAGGAGGAGCGTCATAAAAAATTAGATGAAAAGTTATCGAAATTACAAGAATTACAGTCACAAAAAGAAGATAAAGATTGCAGTGGGGACAGTTCAGATGAGGAATCACCAGCTTTCTTGTATAAGCAAGAGTTATTGAAAATAAGTTCAGTTATTAAGAAATTTAATAAAGTAAAGATAACAGAAAACAAAGATACTAATGAGTTTGATCAAATACTTAATACTCCTACAAATATAACACCAAGTAAGTTTGAAAAACCAAGTGAGATTGATGGACTACAAGAACACTATAAAAATATAATAGTACCTCATTTTCATGGAGTTCCATTTATGCAAGGCCAATATAATAGTCATCAAAGAAGAGAGGTTGCTAAGAATTTTTTTCAGCTTAATAATAAGTTATTGTCCACTTTTTTAGAGAATCCCAAAAAAGATTGCAGCGAAAATGATAAAGAAGCAGATAACTTAATAAAAGGATTACATTCAATGACTTCAACAGCAAGTACTGGTATGGATAATTTACATAAATTAGTAAAATCACCACAAGAAAAATTACTGCAACTTAATAGTGTTGATAAAAAATTACAAGATTATTTATCTGAATGTTATAAATTGAATCCTCAAAAATTTTTGGACTCTATGAGAACTTATATATATAATTTTAAAAATAATCCTATAAAAATATTTTGGGACAACTTAAAAGGAATAAAAACGCCACCAGATGACATAGTAAAATATAGATTTCCATTTATTTCTACAAGCAAAGCACCAGATCATGCTTTGAAGTTTGCTTTAGGCATTAATGTTGAAAAGGAAAGAGGAGAAAAACCTTTGTATCCTAAGTACGATAATTATGGAACCCCGAAACATAGACTTGCAGGTTTTTTATATATTATATCTCATAATATCAACACATTAGATAACATGGAAAATAATAATGAGGTAGTTGATATAACAAAATTAATAAAGTCAGCTCAGCTTACTGGCAATATTCTTATAAACCACCAAATTGAAACAACTTTCTTTGGTGGAATAGATGAGAAAAATATAAAAGCTATAATCCCAATAATATATCCTAATCTTAGCAAAAGTTTCAAAGCAGATTATCATGATATAATATGGGATCTAGTTAATGATGACCGAAGATTAACAAACAATTATCAAAACGCTAGTGATACTTTCAAAAATCAGGATTTTTTACCTTGTTATACACCTAAAATATCTACTGCAGGAAAGGTGCTTATGCCAGCTTTTGTTAAGTTAGCTCTTAACTTAATTAAATCGATTACAATATTAGAGGATAAAGAATTATACTACTGCGTGCCTGATGGTGAGATTCAACAATATCCTTTCGAGTATATAAGAAATCCAAATTTTTTGTCTCAAGCTCAATTAGATATCAAATATCATATAGAAGAGAAAACTGGATCATCTGGTAAATCCAAAGTAACTCCTGAACAACTAAATGCTAAAGTAAGGCAAAGATTTTTAAAGGAAGAAAATAGTACAGTTGCTAAAAAATTATTTCAAGATACTGAAATAGATAGTCTAACTGGACAGATAGATACTCTTAGTTTGGAAAACAAAACAATTCAGTTATCTAATATGGAAAAACTCCAATAGAAATAGATAAACTGAAAAATCATTCTAAAGTTTGTTCTAAGAAACGCATTTTGATTTTGCTTTTTGTACTCCTTATAACGTTTTTTTTTTATAGAACTTTGTTTTACTTGGTTCGAAACATTTTTTTGGAATTGAGTGAACTTGATTAACTTTTTCGAAATCCATTTATAAAAAAGTTTACTGATTACACAGGTGTACAAAAAAAAAATTTTTTTACTCTGGCATGGCAGCAGTTTTAAACTGATTTTACTCTGGCATGGAGCAGTTTTAAACTGATTTGAGGATGGTAAATGTTAATTTGAAGTTATATTATCTTCATCGCATCTCGTTTTTGCGCAATAGGGTAAGTAATAGATATGCGGATATGCTTTCCGAAATTCGCACATGTCCGCAAATCCGTTACATATACATTTTTATCATTAGTGGGACTTCAGGTAGTGTTTTATTATGAAATCTCCGTTATATTAGCCGATGAGTAGTTTTCTTTAAAATTTTGAGGTCTTTAAAAACGCATATTTTTGGATATCAGGTCAAAATTTTTTTTTTTAACTTTGTGACCTTAGATATAACAGAAAAAATATGTTTGACCCAATGGTTTCTCCTTGTTTTTCAGAAGAAATCGGTTTTGAGTGTGGCACTAAATTGTTTAGTTTTTATTCTGCCAAAAACACAATGGCGTTAGTGCAAACATTAAACAAGAATGAAAAAACAAAAATATGTAAGCGCTTGTCACAAGTAAATTGTCCAAGTTAGCTTAAAAAGATAATTTTTTCTGTATAAAATCAACATCGAGTAGATGTCCCGAGGCACGGGACATTAGACCCCAACAACAATTTTATGATGTCCCGTCACGCGGCACAGTTGACCGCAAAGGGTTAAAATTAATAAACAATATAAGCTCGAAATCCTAATGTGATAAACAAAAATTCAGATCATATTCGTCATCAGCAGCCCAAATTCAGTCAAAATTTAGCTTTATATTTTTCGCCTGAAACTTCGTGTTGACCAGTTTTATTATCAAAGGTAAAAAAAAAAAAATCCTTTTCTTGTCATAACACTAATAAACAGCCGTAATATGTAATTATGAAACACTCACATTAAAAAACGTTCCGCCAACTGTATACTTTCGTGATACAGTAACGTAAGGATTGTTTTTAAATGTCTAATTCGTATACGCGGGAAGTTCTAAACTATTTACAACCGCATTTCATCTTACACTTTTTTCATATTTATTTGGCTAAAAAATTGAACGATATTTCACGAAGAAATTATATTAAGACTTCAGAATTTACAAATAAACAGGTTTAACGATATCTACATAATGTCAGTATGCGTGTTAGTTAGTAAACCTTAAAAGACAATAATGACAATAATATTTTGCACATTGCAGCGTTATATGGAGATCATAGAATTATTAGTAAAATTGTTGACTTATACCAGGGAGGAAACATTACTCCTAATCAATTCAAAAATCTAATAAATTATCGTAATAATGATGGTACTAATCCGTTAGGAATGGCATTTTTAAGTAACCTTGCTTATGAAAAACTTGTTAAAGTTACTGAATTATTTGTTCTTAGATCTCTCTTTGAAGTCAATTCTTATCTAAATAATAAGAAAGGAATGGATGTTTTTGCTAATGGTTATTTAAAACAGATAGGAGGATTTAATACTCTACACAAGGCTTTAACTGAGAAATACCCAAGGATATTAAAGATTTTACATAAACGTCATAAAAGAGGTAATGAGAGTGATACAGATAAATATTATGTTAATTTTAAATACCCTTCATTAAACCCAGCTCACCATATGAATAGCCCAGAAAATGTTTTAAAATCAGAAATAAATTCTGAACAAAATCAAAAAATACATGAAAAAATAGATTGTGAAAAATTACTTAAAGAATATCAATTAGAACAATCTCAGAAAGAAAAGGAAGATGAAAGTGGTGATTCAGAAGATGAAAACTCAAGTGCTTATATCTGGAGGCATGTGTTAACAGATATGATGGAAAGCCCAGCTATCACTAAAAGTGAGGGAACATATGTTGTACCTCTTTTTCATGGAGTACCATTAATGTCTGGCTTGTATACACATAGTGATAGAAAATATGTTGGAAAGAAATTAATGTTACTAAACCCAGGTCTTACAGAAAAAACTAAGAGTATAATTAAAAAGCAATTAGGTGATAATGAAGGTCCGTTTGATGAGCTGAAAGCAGTACATTCTAGGACTTCAACTGCAAGTGCTGGTATGGAAAACCTAGCCAAGATAGCTAAAGCCGGTTATGTTACATTAAATACATTAAGAGATGTAGATGATGCACTTAAAAAAGATTTACAAAAGGTTTTCAAACAAAACAACGAAATTTTTAAAGCTCAAGTTAAAAGGTTTGTAAATGAATTTTCAAGCGATGTGGCTCATTCCAATGTATGGAAAGAATTAACTAAAATAAACGAAGAGTTAAATAATGAATCGATAGTAAAATATAGATTTCCTTTCATCTCAACTAGTAAAACACCAGATCATGGTGTAAAATATGGGCTTGGAACAAATTTAGAATTATCAAGAGGGGAGAGAAAATTAGAACCATATTATAATGAGTATGGTAAACCTACGCATAGACTTGCTGGTTTTTTATATATTATTAAAGAAGATGCATGGAAAATTAATGAAAAACTTAAATCTGGTGAAATTTTTGATGTAAATTCTTTAGAAAAAATAAATGCACATTTTAAAAAGCAAATTGAAATTGCATATTTTGGAGGAATAAGCAAAGAAAATATATTAGCAATTATTCCACTAACTTATCCAAATTTTTCTAAAGATTTTAAACTATCTTACCATGGTGATATACTTAGCTTTAAAAAAGATGCTTATACAAGAGCAAAAAGAGCTTTTTGTAAACCAGAAGTAACAAAAGATGGAGAATTAATTTTAACTCAACAAACAAAAAATCATAAAGGCCAACCAAATAAACTTGGGGCTTGTCTTGCTAATATCTATAATCACTTTGCTGAAAAAATAATTGAAAAACTCTCAGATGGTATATTAGTCTCTAAATTACCAGGTGAACAAGAAGTTATAGAATACACCTTAGATCAAAGTTATACAGTAAAATCTAGTGATTTCACTACTCCTAATCATAAAATGATATCCAAGTCCCCAAGTACAAACAGTCCCCTGCCAATAGTTGTTTGCATCAGAAGTACTAATATTTTAAGTGATCACACTTGCAGTATAACTCAAGTTAAAAAAATATTAGCTTTTGATAGTGTTGCTAAAGAGGATATACTAATCAAATTATGTAATGGAGCTTTTTATGGTGACAAAGAGTTAGTAGAATCTCTACTTACTGAAATGACTTCAAAAGATATTAGCATAGGTGGTAAAGATGGATATACAGCACTACATAAAGCAGCTGTAATGGGGCACACAGACATAGTTAAGTTATTACTTACTAAAATGCTGCCTGAGGCTATTAATTCAACAACTGATACAGGAGAAACTGCCCTAGATCTAGCAAAAAAGCAAGGATTTAAAGATATTGTAATGCTAATACAGATGAAAGCATAGAAAGACTTACAAACAGTATCAGAAGTGTTGACAATTCCCTTCTTAGAACTAGCAATAGAAGATAACCGTACAGATACAACTAATGATTTACTACATCAAGTAGATAAAGTTGGAAATATTTTACAAAATAATGATTTTTAATAAATATTAGTTAAAAAACATTACTTGTGATTCTCAGAAGAAAGTAGAAGTACACCACATAGGGAAGCTTTCACCAGCCAACTTACAACTTCACAATACCAACTTCATTGTATTGTTAATGTTAGTATCGAACATCCGAGACTTCCGAGACTGACGTAATTTAATTGTTTCGTAAAGGAAACTTGAATTTTAAATGCGCGCAAATATAAACTTATGAAAAATTAGCTTTTCTATATTTCGAAAATATTATAATCATCAGAGATAGAATCACATAAAATCTAAATAAAAAATTTAAGATTTACCTTTTTTTAAAGTGAAGTTAATAACTGTGCCTGGTATCATTATAATTTTCAATAAAATATAAATATATAAGAGCAGTGGTATCAAACAGTCGGCCTGTGGGCCAAATTTTGTTGGTCCACTAAATGCCTTAAAATTCAGAAAAATATTCAAGTACAAAATTAATTTAAAAAATCTTTTTAGAAACTGCTTCAAATGATTAATATATTTCCTAAAATGTTAAACTCTTAAATTCTAAAAATGTAGAAATGTTTCAATCATCGTCTGTTTCACTCTTAGGCTAATCGCGTAAGAACGATGTTTTGGTAAAAGAAAAAACAACTTTTGTCTTAGCGCTTTCTTACGAAATTAAGAAAAATTTGCAACGCAGCGCACAGTGATTCAGAAAGGTGAAAAAATGGCAAAAACTATATGATCATCAAATACAAACATGTCATACATCAATACTAGCGTTATTGGGTCAGAATACTTAAATTTGTTACTATAAATAAACTTTGAGCGTATCAAAGACGCGTATAACGTGCACATACGTGTATCAGTGTCAATTACGCGTGCAAATGATGATTTAAATAAAAAATTTGGATTCCTCGATCCCAAATACCGTGTAATAAAATACCACGTATTTTTAAAATAAACTTTACTTGTATCTAAGGCGCCTACTACACATGGGTAAGTGTGTTAGCGTCTTAAACGCGCACAAATCAACCTAAAGAGAGTGACACTAAAGCGAGCATTTTGTGCACGAGTTTCGAAATAAAAAATAAGTTAATAAGTCTCAGGAAAAGGTGCAAAACTTGTTGAATCCTTAAAAAGTAAATCAAAAAGCAATTAATTCTATTTTTCTGGTGGTATTAGTAAATTGCAATTCAGTTTATTAGTAAATTGCAATTTCTTTTTTTGGGAGGTATTTTGCAAATTTTTTTGGATTTTGACTCTCTGTGCAGCGTCACTATCTACCGTCATTTTTACTTTGCGCAAAATGTTGTAATAGATGCCATCATGTTTTTAATTTTTATCATAATAATTCAGCTTAATAACATCAAAATTTTCATTTACTTGTCGTATATTTTAGCCTTCCCTCCCCTAAACTTCGGTACGTAATTGAGACACCAAAATCAGTTGAAACCCTAAAAATGCGACCAAAACCATTTTCTGGATTTAAAGTTTAATTCTATGGAGTTTTAGTTAATTTATTCAGTATTCTAAAACAAAATTAAGATTTAGAGAAAAGCCACAATTTTTTTCCATGGAATAGAGACTTTTAAAAAAGTGTGTCATATTTTCCTGGTCTCTCAGCCTAAATATAAAAAACGCCTTCGTATAATAATTTATTTATTACTTTTAACTAACTTTTCAGAATAAAATATTCTAATAAAAAAATCAAAACTTTTGGTTTTTCTGTTTGATATCCCGTTTATTAGTGGTTTTATCCCGGGCTGAAATGATGCGGACATTAAACAACAATCATACAAATTTTAAAAGTGACTACTTCGAGCGTTTCAATTGCAAAAACTATGCAGAAGCTATTACTGTAATGAACATTTTCTGGTTAACTGTTAAACGATTTCTTAAGGTGGCAGGTGAATCGGTTTTATTTAAAGCAGTCTATCATCAATACGAAAGTAAAATTTTCTCTCCGAAAACTCATTTCAATTAAAATGACGTGAAAATTATGCTTGAGTGTTTAAAAGTATAAAGTTTAAAAATTAAAAAAGGTCAAAACGGAAAATTGTTCCGTCACTGTAATAAAACGTTAGAGCATGGACCTGTAAGAGATGGACGTGCAACTTATTGTTTTACATCAAAGAGGCCGCAGAAATCAGCGAGCCATGCGAGTTTCCGACAAGCTCTAAATTTTCACCCGTCAACAAAAAAATCTATTAAAATGGCTGCCCACAGTTTAAAAACAGAAACTCTGATCACGTGGTATTAGTTTAAACTTTCATAGCATTTTTTTAATAAGACTGTTCAAGATAAAGTAGCTACTTCACGCGTTGACAAATTACTAAACAACTTACACAAAGGTAAAGGAAATTAGTTGTCGGCACGAACAGATTTTCATCATTTTTCAAAGATAAACATTTGTAAATTTGTGAACTTTTTTCGTGTAAACAAAGTTCCGTCAATAATAAAATAGAGTTGTAAGGATAATTTTAAAATGAATAAAAAAAGTATAGCGAAATATAAAAAAGCTTAAATAAATTTTTTTGTTAAAGTCTGGTTTCATTCAACTCCTTGGTACTTCATTCACCAGGCTTAATTTTGTGTATTTTTTGAGTATTTTTTCCGATATGTTGCCATTTCTTGCCTCGACTACTCTATAAGCTCCATAATATATATTCCACTATTTTCTAATGGGCTTTTTTATAATTCATTTGATATAGCAAAACGTTTTAAAATTTATTCAAATTTATAATTATCTTGCAAAATGCGGCCAGATATTTCATGTTTTCGTTTTTCATATTTCATATATTATTTCAATGCATATAATAACCCATTTGTTTTTGTGAAATAAAAATTAGTTTATATATAGCTGGTAAATCATGTTATGTTAAAATTAAATACTTAGTTATTCTCGCGGTTTGCCATAAATTGGCTTTGCTAAATTCTTTAAAACTGTGACAAATTATTTTTTTCTATGTTGTATTTACATTAATTTTATGTATAAGTTTTTTATCCTTAAATGTATATATTTCTGTTGTTAAACATAAAAATGGAAAATTCTATAATATTCATAAACAAGAAGTCTACAGCAATATAATAGATGGAGTAGTTCCCTGGACATGAATCCATTGTGCTTTAGGTAACTACAAAACTATTTGATATTTTGTATTATTTATTATATCTCTAGTTATACATGTACTAAAGTAGTTAAGCAAATGATCTCAATTTCTATATTATTATCAGCGTTATTTCTTAAAATGTTAAGAATGTCTAGCTATATAAAATTAAGCTTAAAACCTGATTCTATTGCTGTTATCTTGAATAACTTTAAGGAAGTTGATGTGACTGGTAAGGCGAGACCAAACTTTTTCGACGAACCCGACAGACTTCAAAATAATTTAATTTCTATTGTTTGAAACAAAAGATTTGTAACAATGCGCAATGAGCATGGTTCGCAAATAAAACAATAGGTTGCACGTCCATCTCTTATAGGTCCATGGTTAGAGCAATAAATTTCGGAAAGGAAATACCGAAGTTAATGTTGCTAAGAAATCTGTTTCAGCTCTATGTTTCATGCTAAGTAGGTGGTTTACGGTAACTGGGAATCAGATAAACAGAGGTGACTTTATGTAATTGTGCTTACAACATTTTTGACGAAAACTATAGGTAGAATGACCAAAGGTGAGCTTATTGATAAACATGTTGTGATTAGGCTTTTTTAATCAAACATTTATAATGAGTGAGTGACGTTATGTAAAAAATTTATAAATATACCAACTTATTAAAATTGTTTACAATACACATGGATATGATACAAAGAGTTTACTAAAATAAAAATGTTTCAATCTTTTATAAGAAAAGAAACCACATATTACGTCATAAAATCGGTTGTATTTGCATGCGGTTTTAAGACTTGTATGTAATGATAAATTCTATGAAAGAAAAAAAATGAAATTAAGTCAATTCGCTGCTCTTGAACCGTAAAACTTTTCCTGTGGCAGTTTTCACATACGTAACAGATGTTAAAATCCTTGATTCATGATTTGCTCAGGGCGATTTTTTTCTTATTTTAAATAGTAATTTTAGGCTTCCTGGATCATCAAAAAAACTTTTTCTATATTAGTTCGTGATGCGAATTGCGGTTTAGCAATAAAAATCAGTTTCAAATCAGCGTTGTCTTATAGCATTGTAGTATACCAAATTTTGGAGAACTGGCATTTTTTGACCCAATAGCATTTTATGACATTTGGAAGTATTTTTGCATTTTGACACAGAAAAATTAAAAGTTCTTGAAAAAATGTAATTAAATTATTACTCCTCGTGATTTTTATAAAATAACTTTTTTGAACGACGAACTGCTTTAATTTCTCCATCAACACAAATCGCTTTGAAGTTTTCTTTTTATGATATACTTTATATTCTTGAGATTTTGTGACAACATGTTACTTTCTACACTGAGAGCACAAGATTGTTGATCAATTGAATCAGGCTAAAGCTGCAAGAGTGAAAATTGAATTTGTGAGTGTTTTTCTGTTTTGCTCTTTTCGTGCAGTAAGTCAGTTTTAGTGTTTTGAACATGAGCACGATTAAGAAGTGCGAGCTTTTTTTCCTAACAAAGCAGTTGAAGGTAAAGAATCAGATGCTAACTTTTGTTCAAGTGTTGGGTTATCTTCTTTTTGTGTAAACCGATTGCAAGCAAACAATCTCTTTTTTTGTCCTAGAACGAGTTCTCGGCATATTATTCAATAAAACTTCTAAATTGAAACTATGTTACTACAAAAAGTGTTATAATAACATATAAACATAACATGCACTTGCGGATTTAAAGGCTTCTGGCAAACGAAATTGTGCTTTGAAAGTATGACTAATAACTTTAACTTAACAAGCAGCTAAAGGGTTTTTCATTGTCATAAACTGGTAAAATAGTTTTCCATAACGTCAAGGCAGAGTAGGTAAGAAGATGGTTGCTAAGGACTTTGCTAAGTCCGAAATATTTATAAGTCTTCTAAAAAGCTGCTTAAATCACAATTTTTGTTATTAATATTAAAAAAAGTAGCTTTAAAATTGTGTTCCTCATAAAATTTTTCATCAAAAACGATAATAATAATTTTTTTGATTTTTTTCAAAACTTCAGGTCAGGTACCGCCTTAAGGATGATGAAAAACACCTTGACTTCCAATTCAAAGATTAACTTGTTAATCCAATCATGAAATAAACAATAAGCTTGCACAAAAATGTTTAAACAGAATTTAAAGATAGTATTTGTTTTTTTTAGAAGTAAAAGATTTTAGTCTCGTGTTTAATGAAGTTTGTATGACACACTCTTCAAACCACAGGATCATGTCGCTCGCCATTCAAGGAACTTAGGAGCAAATTTCTCATTTTGAATACACTTGAATTTGCTGGCGACATATCTACCTTTCGACTAATCAAAATATTGCTGACTAGCAATTTTAAACGTTTGCTTTAATTTCTCCATCAAAAAATCGCCTTTGAAGTTTTCTGTTTATGATATGCTTTATATTCTTGAGATTTAAATACTTCTCTCGATCAAAGCTTGGCTGCCGTAAAATAAATCTAACTGAAGAGCAGCACCAGTCAATTTTGACATATCAACTTGTGAAAACAAAAAAAAAAGGCATTGAAGAAAGATTTTTTAAAACTTTTTCACTATTTATCATTTGTTTACTCATTTTAACCTGATAACTATGACAACCCACGTTTAATACCAATGCAATCAGGCAACAACATTTTAGCTTCGTTGTGCAAAAATTAGAAAAATCTTTTAAATTAATTTCGAGTAATTAACAAATGAAGTATGCTGAGTTTCATCGTGATCAATCAATCAGCAGTTTTCGTTAAAGTTTTTAGAAATCCCCTACGAATTTTTAAAGCTCTAAGTTCCAAACAATGTATCACTTAAAGGATTGACTATGAAGCGAGCTTCATCACAATTTATATTTTTGTTGGAATCATCTGGTGTGAGGAGGGAAAAAGAAAGAAATTATAAACATCTTTAATCTTTACTCAAAGTATTCGTTCGAGGAAAAGTGCGAGGCAGCCAAAACACTTGGTGGACATGTTGCATATACATTTGAATGAAACGTAAAACAGTGGGCAGCGTTAAAGTTTAACACTGTTTTAATAAAAACCAGAAACTCAGTTCTAACTTCACTGAAAATACGATAATAGAATATTGTCATTTTAGTTCATTGAGATGAAAAATGAAAATAGAAATAGTTCATTGAGTAAAATGAGCAATAATTCTTTTTTTTTTTTCTTTTTTTTCATTAAGTGACTTTGTTTCATCCAGATGAGAACCTTGAACAAATCGTTTAAATAAAATGAAGTTTTCATCTTACTAATTGTTACACGTTTTTACGGACGTTAAGAATATAGCAATAGGAGCGCATATTAACCAATCAAATAAAGTTTTATTAAACACAAAGTCTCATTGCATAATTTAACTTAAACGCGATAAAGATTGATTTGCAGATTGATAAAATATGTCACCCGAAACTGGAGGGTTGTTTTTGATTTATGCTTTATATTTAGCTGCAAACCTTCAAACATGTATTTGACCAATCAAAGTCCATCGCGTTGTTATCAACAAATAAAAAGATAAATTAATATTTAATTTACTTTAGGTTAATAAAACCTTTTAGATTTATGATTGGTACGTTTGTCATATCGTGCTGATTTAAGTCATTTTGTCAACAACACATAGTCAACAACTTGTTTGAGACTTTTCACATGTTTTCAAAAGGTTTAAGTTATAACGCTGAGTGTTTTTACTGAATACAAGTTTTTATGCTTTGACAACTCAAAATGACTGCGGAAAACGAAAAATGGGACGAAATGGTGTCATATAAGAAGGCTTTTAGTGTCATATAGAAGGCTTTTGTTGGAGGTAGGATTCCGACACTCCGTTTTCGGAGTCCTACCTCCGACAAAAGCCTTCTGTTCAAGTGAAGATGAACTTAATCAAATTCATAAATACGTGTGCCAAACAAACGATTCGAATAAATCAATCACGGTTTTAACTGGAATGTCTGGAATATGAAAAGACTCAAATTGCTAGAAAGTATGCAGCAAATTACAACCACCATTTTGAATGTATTGTGTGGGTGGATGCAGTATTTGACAAAATACAAGTTTCTGTGACTAATCTCTGTCTCCAACTAGGGTTAAGAGTAAAAGATTCTCAAGGGGATCCGTTCGATATTGAAATAGTTTGTAGGAAAATACATCACCATTTCGAAAATGAAAAAACATACATCTTCGACAACGTGGATGATGGGAGTGTAAAGATATTTGAAAAATATGTGTCAAATAAAAAAAAGGCATTTACTTTGGTGACATCCCAATTGAAGTCTTGGTCTGCCTATGTAAATCAAGTGCAAATTCATTCCTTCTCGCCTCAAGGTGCGTTTCTTTTCGCAAAAAGTAACATCAAACAAATATTAACAAACGATGACGAAAAACTTAAAGAAATAATCAAAGTGTTTCAGTATCGTCCATTCGCCATAAATCAAGCTATTCTCTTTATAAACAACAACAGCGTATCTTTGCAGGAATATTTAGATCTTTTTCAATCATATCCCTTCAAAATACTCGAGGAAAGTATCCCAACCGAAGCGCAAACAAAGTCTGTAAAAACGTCAATTAACTTAGTATTAATAAAAATAGAAACATCGAATGAAAAGTTACTAGAACTTTTAAACCATTTATCGTATTGTGATGGTCAACACATTACATTAAATTTTAAATGATGTTTTTAAAAGTGAAATAAAAAATAAAAAGTCCTTAAATTTTTTTTAAGCATTAAAGTATAGTTAAACTATTTAAATTTTAGTTAAACTATTAAGTTTTCTATATCACTAGTAATGAAAATGTCGTAAGAATGTCAAAATTATTTACAATTAGTTATTTTTCCAACAATTAAACTTGACGTCAAATAAATATGAGATTGGCAAAGTTAATTGCTCTCTAAGTCGGAAGTGAACGTATGCAAGTGTTAATATCAGAATGAACAGAAAAAAATGCATGTAAAAAATATACACGCCTCGTGAAAATCCAATCAGATTACAATCATTTAACAAAACATTCAAGCACATTCACATCCGTACGCACAAAATTATTCGAAACCCAAAACCTTTCACGAAAGCCTTACAATTAGAAAATCTTAAAAATATATATATATAAAAAGTAATTGTCACAAATATGTAAGATTCGGGTCGCTAGTTTCGCTTTAATAGAGAGAATATCGCTTGAATGAAGTAGATAATATATCATAGAAAGGGTTGACAGTTGTCAATATCAGGACGAGAGAAATATCATTCTTAAAGATTTCAAAAAAAAATTGATTAAAGATGAGTAAAAACTTCAGCTTTTATAACGATTTTACTGTGATTACCGCAATTAATGACATGACTTTAAAAAAACATTTGCACTTTCACGAGAACAAGTCAATATTGATTTGTAAGGTTGACAGACGAAAAATATTGTAAATAGATGCATTACATATTCATTTAAACTCACAACTTTATTTGGCCACCGTCAATCCATCAGAAGAAATCCAAACAGAAGCTTTAGAATAGTGAAGTTGATTAATATAGTTAACCTACTATCGCGTATTTTAAAATAAACAAAACAAAAGAGAAATATTTTTGAACGTAATTAGATGGATGAAAGAAACCGCTAGAAGTTTTAAAGACTGGCTCAATAAGAATACGGCGTTCACAGTTAAAGTGAAAGATTCCTTGGTGTGAGAGAAGTATTCAGCACTTTAGGGTTATTTCACTGCACCTGCATGTTTGAAAACCAGAAGGTGTCAAAACCGGTAAGTTACAAACGTGATCCGAATGTAAAAGTGAAATATTATCAAGTTCAAACGTGAAAAATGTTGTTTCGTGGAAACGTGATGAACTTGTTTCGTGAAAACTAAAGAAATAATATTGATATTAAAACAAAAGTTACGTCATCTCGTACTCATCTCAACTACGTCGTCTTATACTTGAAAAAGTTGCTCAATTTTTCGTATCCAAACCATTCTGTTTTTTACTCAAAATACCATTAAGATTTTTTCAAAAAAGGAGCTTAAATAATAATTACCTTTTTACAAATGCGTCAACTTAAAGTATCGAAATTTTCTTTTCAATTTTTGATGTTTTGGTTTTTTTCTGGGTCCACTTCATAAACAAAAAAAAAATTTGCTAACAGCAGCACAATTTTTTAACCAGCCACTCACACACACATTTTCTATTGTTATTGTTGATCAAAAAACCGTTCAGTGAAAAAAAAAAACCTAAAATTTCCAGGTGTAAAAAATAACTTTATAAGACTTTTTGTTGCAATGCACTAATTCGAATGCAGAAAACTTACCGTGCTGAATGGAATTTCCATTTCTTTCATTCCAATATCAAGCAAGTAGTAGAAAGTAAAAACTTTTAAACATTTTTTCATTTTGTTTGTTTTAAAAGATAATGGATTACAAAACATTCATTAGGTTTGCAGAGTGTAGATAGAAGATGGAGTCGATTAAGAGAGCGATATATTTAATCTAAGCGGACGTCGGGCTAGCAAAAATGTAAAACATTATTTATCCGGATCTTCCTTCAACATCTGCTACAGTGCCACATAGTGAAAGAAATGTTTCAAGTGTTCAAAGAACGCGTCATGAAGAATTGTGTTTCTTTTTCACTAAACAACACGGGCTTTGATATTGTAATAAAGTGAATATTTGAATTAAAATTCGTGCATTTCTTCTTGCTGACGTTATATCATCATGGCCGCCGAGAGGGGGGGGTTCGACGGGGAAGATTCCCGGGGCCCCGTGTGTCTACAAATAGTTTTTTAAAGTAATTTTTAAAAGATTTAAATAGTTTTGACTTTTAAAAGGTTTGATTAACTTTTATTTTTAATTTTCAATGACCAAAGCACGCTTCTTTGGGTCCTGGGTATATAATTGATCATAATGTGGACCTCTTAAGAAAATTTCCCCGGGGCCCGTACTTTCACTACCGAGAAAAATAAAGAATGATGGAGGTGAAATAACAGATAAGTTGTGAATTTTTTTCACATATTAAAAGCTTTACTTAAAAGAAAAAGCAGATTTTAAAATTATTTCTGTACTGGACAAAAATTTCGACTTTTTATTGAAATTTGATTTTTAATAAAATAAGACAAAATGAGATGTGGAAGAGAAAGAAGAAATATATATGGAGGATGGAAATACTTCCTAAGAGTTCAAAAATTTCAAAAATCATTTCTCATCGATTTCTTATTACTCTTATTTGGAAATAGCTTTGCGTTGCTTGGTCAAGACAGAGGAGTGAACGCCTTACGGAAGAAATAGGATGAGCCCTAAGATTGGGATTAGTAAAACTATTTTCGGACAGATGTCCAGAGTGAGCTAAAGACTCATGCAGATGGAGAAGTTGAAGACTCACGCATATAAAAAAGTTTCTATGTCCCAATGCCCCACACGCACAAGATCGTTAAGCAGCCCTTTCTGCGTATTATATTCTGCGTATTATATTCCTCGTTTTACTATTGACCTTTCTCAGTGTATTTTTAGCCTGATTCTCTAAGTTCTAGCCTAGTGTCAATATTCGTTTTAATATTGACTTATCTCAATGTATTTCTCGCCTAAATATTCGTTACTTTATATAGAAACTCAACATTTTTGATTTGATTAAGTATCTGCTCAGATTATTTTCTAGTCTCATCCTCTTAGCTCTACCTGATTATCAATGTCCGTTTTAACTAATGATACATAAAACATCTAAGCTTGTATGCTTATTGTAAACGCTGGATTAACCATTGACATAAACTCAATTTCCCGGAAAAAGAATAAAATTTCGAATTAGCAGCACGACCCTCGCTTCGAACCTGAGACGATTTACGAAGTCTTTTTTCACATTCCAATAGAGCTACTCATGCTTATTTACAATTGAGATTTTAGTAATAACCAAGAATTTGTCTATGATTAAAACTGAAGCTTAGCTTTATCAATATTTGTTTATTTGTCTGCAACTTAACGTTAATTTGCCGATGCAAATAATAAAGTTCTGTTCAATTTTATCTTTTAAAGTTTTTTAAAACTGAAAATCTCTTTATAATTAGTTCAATAGTTTTGTCAAGAAATAACCAGTTAACAACTTGAATACTTTGATTGAAAAATACTAATTGATCAACTTTTGAATATTTTTTACTTACAGCAGTATGTCATAGTTAAATTGTGATGAAGAAGACAGCTTGATTTTATTTGCATTTTATTATATATTTGTATAAATTAATAAAAAATCATAATTCAACTTATTTTGAAAATAAATGATGGTGTTATACTTTGTAGGGGAAGTTGTGTGGAGAACTGGAACACCCCATGTAGCAGCTCATTTTTTCAGTTATTCAAAATTGGCTGAATAAATATGTTTAAGAAATAATGAAAGACTGCAGAAATTGGTTCACAAAATTTTGCTTGGATAAAAAAATGAACAGCTGTATGGTATGTCCCTGCTCTCCCCTATAGTTTCTAAAGTATGTTAACATAAATCAGGTTGTTTTCCAGAATTTTTATCCTTACAGCAAATTAGTGTAATTGATAACCTTGTGTGCTAAAAGTACTTAAGTCACATAACAACTGTTTTAAGAAAATCTAAATTGAAAAAACTTTATTCAGTGAAAATTTTTTTTGAATAAAAGTTGATTAATATAGGTGTATGATTTATTTTTTTGCTGTTCATATTCAGTACATAGAAAAAAATATAAAAATGATGAAATGACACCCATTACTTTTAGGATTATTTGCAAACACCGCGTATTACAATTTTTAGTATGAAACTTGGCATTGTTTCAAAACTAAACATTGAAATGTATTATGAACAATGTAGATCAATAAACTAATTATGTTTACACGGAGAAAAAAAAAAGGTTCCAGTTATCTATAATGCTTATATAGAATATATGTTGGATAACCCTTTTATAAAGCACTGTTTTGCTTTATTTTGATGAGAATATGACATTAAGTACATTTAGTAATGAGGTCTTCAATTGGTATTTCCTCCTCTCTCAGCCTTAGTATAACTGGTGTTTTTCCCTTTGCTTCCCCTTTGCAATTGGCGCAATAATTCACTGTTACTCCAAGTTTAAAGAAAAACACAGGTAAACAAATAATTTTCTTCGAGTCTGTAATTTTAGTTCAGTTGGTAGAACTACATATAACCTAGTTTTTTACCAAATTTACTTATTGTAAATACATTGAAATATTTCATAATTTTTGAAGTTGCATTATATCATTTAAAGTACTATAATGAATTTTGTTAATTAGTGCAGTTTTAAATAAACTTGTCTATTATATTGTCTATTATTACAGTCTATCATTACAGTCTAAAAAATTCTATAAAGCTTTCTTTAGTTTCTTTATTTGATAATAATAATTTGATGGAAAGTAAACACAAGTGGTAAAAGTATACACAAAAGTTGAATGAACAAAAAATTTTTACTTTGGCTCCTCATTTGTCATTGCCTGCCAACCCTATTATTTAAGATATAGGATAGTCTGTGTAATTGCCTGTTTGATGGCCTTATGGGGTGTGATAATATCTTCCTAATCCAAGTTAATATTTTTAAGCTTTTATTTTATTTAATCGTTTGATAATTTAATCGTTTGATAATTTATTCATTTGTAAATGATTAGGCAATTGGTAGGACCACAGTTAATTGATCTAACATCCAAACTGTGGATTTTACCTTAAGTGTTGTTTATTGTGTTTTTTTAGACAATACTGAACCAAGATATGGTGAGGTAATAAAATTTCTGTTAACTTTAAAATATTTATCTTCTTTTGTTAACCTTCCATGACCTAAGTAATGCAGCAGGGGTTTTTTTAAACACTGAAATGTTAAACTAAAAGTTAAAAAGCTGCTCTATTTATTTACTGTTAACACTATTACTTTTATTGAACAACACCATTACACAATGTGTAATGGTGTTGTTCTAGAAAATGCAACAGTAAATATTGGAAATTGATATTTGAAAAAGTTTTTTATTTATGTTTTATAATCTTCAAGTATTTACTCATGGTCAAAATTTCTGTCAAGGTGGATAGTCATCCAAGTCTGAAATGACAGCCTTTCTTATGTTTTAAACACTTAAAACCTTTAGGGAATTGAAAAAAAAAATTTTTTCTGAGAAATAAAATCATTTTTTGTGCTTTTTCAATACTTGAAGACTACTTACCTCATTAAATACAATAAAAGTAACTCATGTAACAGATTTGATTAAATTTTTTAAAAAAATGTTTTGCAATCAGCAAAATTAAATGAAGAATTGAATATTTTTCATAAAGAATTATCAAAGGATTCTTTTACATCAGTTGCAATATATTCAAATAGTTCTTTTGATGATATGATGACTTGCACTGTATTGTCACGTTTTTACATAGAAAATAGTATTTTACTTAAATTAAAATTTATTACAAATATAAGTTGTAACAAAACAGTTAACAAAGTAGTAAAACCAATATATCACAGCATTTTAAACACATAAAATTACCTATTAAGCTGTAGCAGAATAAAGTTGTTTAGAATGATTAAAAGAATTAGATTGTTAAAGATTTAGCTTCATGAATCTGTATGTAATGCAATGCAATGCAGTGCAATGGAATGCAATGCAATGCAATGCAATGCAATTCAATCCAATGCAATCCAACCAATCCAATGTAATGTAATGTATAGTAATGTAATTTAATTTAGTGTAATATAATATATCTATGTAATCTATTTATAACATTTGTATGTATATAATGTATTTATATGTATATTTATAATTATATAAGGTGAAATTTATTACTACAACAGCATAATTAAAAATTCAAATGAGTAACATAGTAAAATTTTGGTGAGGTTTAATAATGGTTAATGGCTATTTTTCATGGAAGTGGTTGGTTAAATAGTTAAAATTGATGAAAAGATGACTGGAGAATCTCTTATAAGGTTTATAAGATTTTTTTAAATTGAAATTTATAATTGTTTTTGTTGATAACACTATGTAACAAATTTTTACTTTTGTTTTGTCTTTGGGTTGAAAGTGTGTTTTCCCATTTTGCTGAAAACAAATAGAAAGTATGCTGTTGTTCCACAAAAACTCTGCTTCTGTGACCAGGCCCATGGTATTTTGAAACTTGTGTGTTTTTAATAGTTCTTTTGTTTTGTATTGAATACTGAGCATTCTTTTGGAATATTCCTGGACTACTAAAATTGTGCTGAAGGTCTGAGAGTTTTCCAGAAAATTCTAGAACTTTTAAGAAAACTTTAGAACGTTCAAGAAACTTCCAGAACTTTTTAGATTGTTCTTGAGCTGTCTAAAAGTGGTTACACAAATATAAAAGCACAGGTGGCTCAACCCACATTTCAGTTTGTATTATTGTTAAATAAAGGTCTGTGTTGTTGGTGAATAATGAATCATATTTGAAGACCAATTCCTCATAGGCCTTCTAGGCGGTGCTTGTTTTCCTTTGGCTCTTGAACAGCTGTGATACTAAGGCGCACAATCACAAGAATTGGTCACAACTGACTGAGTTTTCTGTGAACAAGAGAATGTGTAGTGGGAGCTGCTATTAGAACCTCAGAATGTGCTTACGCCACCACTGCACATCAAGTTAGGCCTCATCAAGCAATTTATCACTGCTCTTGACAAGGAGTCAGCACCTTTTAAGTGCCTCTAAGATCTTTTTCTAAAGCTGATCAAGGCTATAGCTAGAGCAGTTATCTTTTTTGGACCACAGATCAAGAAGATCATAGAATGTGATGATTTGGTTCAGATTCTCATAATGAATTATGCCATAATGCTGCCTGTCAAGTTGTCATTTTTTTCATTTTTTTATTGTCTTTTTGTTATGTTTTTTTGTTTTTTTTTTTAAATTTTTTTTCAATTACGAAAATTGAAAAAAAAAAAGAGAGAAAATAAATGACATTAAAGTAAAACAAATTAAAAGACAGTGTCAAATTTTCTTTTTCTTTTTTTTTTATTGGTCTTTTTTATTAAGTCTATTTTTCTTTTCTTTTTTATTTAATTTTTTCAATTTTCAAAATTAAAAAAATGACATAACAAAACTAATAAGAAAATGAAAAAAATGATAACTTGACACCTGTGAAAAAAAAAAAATAGATAACTTGACACCATATTTTCATCATTTTTTTTTATTGTTATGTCATTTATTTTCTGGGATGCAAAATGTCATTCAAGTCCATATCCTTGATGGTCATCTTGATAAATTCAAGGAGAACATAGGAGCTTATTAAGATTAGCAAGGTGAGCGCTTTGATCAAGAGATATCTAACTTTGAACATTGTTATCAAGGTCAGTGTAATGAAAACATGACAAGGGGGACAACATTTGGGGGGTACATTGTGAAAGTGATCTACAGAACACTTGCAAGTGTAGAAATTCTGCTCATTTTTTTTTGAAGCTTTTTGAGAGGTATCTGTGTACTCAATATGTAATTGTTCTTTTGTACCAGACCAAATGAACAAAAATATGAAATTTTTCTAGTTCTGTCTTAAAACAATTTTTTTTTGTGCTTCATAAAATCAAAGTTTGTCCTCAATGTAGTCATTTTTCCACAATCTTTATATGTAAGCAATTGAATTTAATACTTTAAATCCAAGGACAAAAAATTTGTTACATAGTGCAATTACATTACTTTCCCACTCAACCAGAGGTTGTCAAGGCCGGATTAAGGGTCTTGGGGGTCGGGAGCCAAAAAATATTTGGGGCCCCATTCCTAAAAAAGTGTATTTTAAAATGAATGCAAAAAATATAAGATTACTTTTTTATTTAAATAGAAACTTTTCTTGCTTTCACATTTGCAAAATCAATTACAATATCTCGAAAATTTATATTTTTTAACAGTGTTCTTTCAATTGTCATTAAACAAAGAGCATTTAAACGATCATTTAACATTGAGGAACAGAGATCATTCTTAACTATTGCCATTTTTGAAAATGCTCTCTCTGCACTACAATTAGTAATGGGAAGAGTAAGAAAAATCCGATATGCGATGTCAACATTGGGAAAAACTGATTCTAACTTATTCCTAAAAATTGCTTGTAAACATTCAAGTGCTGATATATTCTTCTCATTAGACAATTTCTTTATAACTTGTTGATGAAATGTATGAAACATTTCCTCTGCCCTGGTTTCCTCGGCTTTCTAAGTGTTTAGCAAGAATGGATCAAATTTTGCTAAGAACTCTAAGGCCCCAAGAAAATTTCCATTACTGAAGCCATCTATTTCTTCTGAATCACCTCTAAGAGCTAGACCTCGACTGCACAAAAACTTAAAGCATTTAACAACTCTTCTCAGAACTTCCCTATAGTAATGTTTTTCCTCCAACTGCTGTTTTAAATGAATATCAATTTCCAAAATAGCACTGGACTGCATCAGAATGCTGCTTGCTTTGTTCGTGTCTATGTATAGAACGCAGTCCATGTGCCCAGTCGTTGAATCCAGATCTAAAATTGTCGTCTGAATCTTGAAAAAGCAAGCAGAAGAAACAAAATATTTTTACTGTGGATGGTGAATAGATAAGCCAGTCTCTCTTTCGAATTTCACCATTTTTCAACTTAAAAGAAAAACAGATGAGAGCAGCACCTTACTTTGGTATCTGTTACTTTTTTAGATTTTTCAAAACTTTTGTCTTCAACATTTTGAGCAGGAATTTCTTTTATAGAAATGCAGTAGCGCTGTGCTTCTTTCAAATCCGTCCACAATGCTGGGTCAGATTGACATATTAACAAACTGGACTAAAACAAAAAGCAACTTTGCAGTTTAAGTTAACGATAAAAGATAATAGTGCGTTTAATAATATTACTCATAACAAAAATGATAACAATAATGATAAAAAAAACAGCAATAACAAAAGAAATAATAATAATGGTAATAACAATAACAACAACAAATCTAACTATTTATTCTTTCCTCTAAATTCCAAGGTATTCTTACATTGCCATATGACACATTTTCTTGCTGCAATGTTGAATTGTTCATTGAAGAATTATCTGTTACGTTCTGCAATTGTGAACTTTCTGCAGTTGGATTTGATTCAGTTGAAAAACATTGATTCTCCTCTAATGTTTTATCAGGAGATCGGAAAAAATTAGTCAATTTTGGGATTTTTTTAATGTTGTTTGCTGTCTGTCACACTTATTTTTTTTTTAGTTTGCGTTTTAAATTTCCGCTTAGATATTTTCTGTACATTATTGTCCAATTATTGCAAAAATAATTGTAATCTTAATTTATAACTCTTTAGTGGTAAAAAAAAAAAAAAGAAGTAAAAAACTAATATTTCAAAAAATATATAAAATATTTAATACATATTTAACAATAAATATAAAAAAATAAACAACTATTAATTTAAGTGGTATTATTTGTTCTCAAATAAAATAAAAAATTCAAATCAAAATGTCAATTCGCATTTCTTGAAAAATAATTAAGCAGTTTAGCATTTAACTTGTATCTGTTTATTTCACTTTTTCAAGTAAGTAAAAAAAGATAAAAATTGTTCGAACTTTTTTCCAATACAGTTCGAACGTGTTCAAGTTCGAACTTTTTTTTAAAAGTTTAGAGTTTTTATTTTTAATTACATGAGAAATTAATTCCATTAATTTGATTAGAAATTATCAAAATTAATTTCCTTAGAAATTAATAAAACTAATTTAGAATGTCAAGTCATATATAACAAAAAAAATAATATAAATGTTAAAAATCGGGGGCCCCACTGATACCCTAATTTTTGGGGGCCGGGCGCCTAGGCTCCCAGGAACCCGGGTTAATCCGGCATTGGAGATTGTAATCAACTTTTAAAGTATCTAGTAACTTATCTCAAGTTATGTGTGTTAAAAAATCAGACATGGGGAAGAATCAATTTATTTCATGTTTTAGAAAAAAGTAAAACACAGTTGTTAATTGTATTTTATTCTCTATATCAAGATATATTCATCAAATTATTTTACGCAATTTTTTTGCTCAGAAATGTGACTTATGTGATCAGTTTGGAGCGTCTGTTGGATGTTGTTTTCAAAAATGTCCTAAAAGTTATCACTTTCTCTGTGCTAAGTGAGTTTTAGCTATAAACTGATTTGTTTTTACTCATAGTTTTAGTACTAAATGTATATTATGGTATTTTGCAAAATATTGTATGATAATTATGTAATACTATTTTAAATTTATTTACCTTTTATTAAATTTTCTTCTGTGTACTTTAGTAATTTTAAAATAATACTTCATACAAAAAAATGCTTTAGGCAAAAGCAAGTGATATTCTTAGACAACAAGAAAATATACTGCAACACACACAGCAACAAAGCTTATAAAAATGTAAGTTTGTTTAATTTGTTCTTCTCAAGTTGTATATTTTTTTCTATTTTAGTCTGATTTATTTCCTAATGTAAGGATGAACTTTTGTCAATATCATATTTTTGCATTTTAAACAAAGTAAAATTCATAGAAAATTATACAGATTTATGTGTATAATTTATGTGTATAATTTATGTATATAATTTATGTATATTATTTATGTGTATAATTTTCTATGAATTTTATACCAGTTGTGTACAGAATGATGGAGTTTTTGCATTAATCCTTATTTAAAACTTTGTTTATAATTTTTTATACAAAAATATCCATTATTTCTGTTAACAAATTTTTTAAAAATTGTTGTCAGAAATTAAACCAGGTATAAAGTAAATTTAAAGTAGAAAAAAACAAACTACTGTTTTTTTTGTTATCTTTTTTTTGTTATCTTTATTTTGTTATAATTAAACCAAAGTAAATTTAAAGTAGAAAATATCATCACAAATCACTGTTTTGTTTTTTTTTTTATCTTGTAGCTGATTTTAAAGGAAGATCAACTTATTGTCTCAAGAAGAGTTTTAGTTGATCTTGCTTGTTATAAGTCATTGAAAAAGGTTCAAAGGGGATTTGATCCTAAAGATATAAAGTTTACTGTGGGAATTTTACTTTGCATGCTCTAGGCTCTTTGTTGGATAAATCTGATCTGCAGAGAGTGTTAGTACCAGTTAGTTACAAGTAAATATTTTTTTCACATTATTTGCTGAAAGTGGTGAGATTTTTCATTGAGGTTAAAAAATTTTAAAGCTATTTTTTAATGAATGCTCTTTACATTCTCTAGAATTTTTGTAGTTATTTGAAAGCATCCACAAATATGTGTGTATTGTCTCAACTGTTTTACTTTTATGGCTCTTATTGAACAGAAGGATTTTTAAAAGTTTATCTAGAAACAGGTTTATTTCGCCAGTTTTTATTGTAAGTTTTTATACATAACTAAATTCATTTTTTTAAAGAATGTAAGTCAATAAAACATAATTTGAAAACTGCTTTAAGTTTTGATTCTTTTTAGATTTTCTACAGTTTTTTTGTAGTATGAGTGTTGTTAAGATCTTCTTATGTCATAAAAATTAATTTGTAGAGTAACAAAGATTATCTGGAGTGCAAACAATCCTAAAAATTGTTGCAAGTACACTTGCCAAGTGCATAGTTTAAATAATACACCAGAAAATTTAGTAAAAGAAGATGCTATTGTTCCTAAAGATGATAATATGACTTTTTGTCATGATGGAGCTGAATGGCAGCAGTTAAAACAAAATTTGGAATTTTGTTGCAAAACCAATTGGAGTGATGAAAATGTGGAGTCGCTTTATGCCCAAATAAAAATGGAGTCGCTTCATACGGAAAATTGCTTTGTGAAAAACAATTTTAAATTTTGCGTTCATGAAGAGTTTTTGACATTTTTAAAAAAAATATTTAGTTTAGCTCAAACAGAGCTTTATACTCACAAGGACCAAAACTTTTACTCAATTATACAACCAGAGCCAGAAAAAGAACCAGCGTCTAATGAGCAACCCATTGAGTATACAACCAAGTTAAAACCATACAAAGATCCAGACCTTTATTTAAGTAAAAAAGCGTATGAAGAAAAACACATATCTGCAGATTATACACAATATCCGAGTATTTTTACCTCTGAGTTGTCATCCTGTTCATCTACATCTACTTTATCAGCAACATCACCCGCTGATGTTTATGACTTTCATGAACTCAATAACAAATTAGAAGAAGTAACCTCACCAGTTTGTAAAAACTGTGATCTTGAGCAAACAGAGCATTTATCGATTCAAAAACAAAGTTTAACAAGACAGATTTCTAATGAAATAGAGCGGAGGCTTCATCAACGCTTGTCATTTACAAATGATAAGAGTTCTGTTGAACTTAATTCTTTCTCAAAATTGAAAAATCTATCTTGTATATCTAAAAATAACTCAAATGATTCCCCAGTGTCTCCTGGTTTTTATCTTCATATGAAAACAAAGGAGCTGAATTTTAATAGAAGTTCTTTAGACTTAAGCAATTTCAATAAATACAGTTGTGATACAAGTGTTGATTTATATGTTTCCGAAGTTTCATCATTTGAATTGTTTTTAAATTCAGAAATGATATCTTGTAATTTTCCTAACAGTATGAAATTATACAACGAAAGACACGATCAAGTTTTTCCTAACTCAACAAATCAACAAAAACCTACAGAATTCCAAAATCCAGTCAGCATGTTCCCATCTGTTGATCTGAGTCAGGAAGAGACAGAGTTAAGTTTGCAAACACAAGAAGCTTTGCTTTGTCGCCTTCGTGAATATATTCAGACACATCCTCGTATGGTTAACTATACTGACAAAAGTTCAATTAGTAAAGATATTCCAGTGATTAACTTAACAAGCAAGCATGATGATATTTGTTGTTACTCTGTTAATTTACCGGAGGAGTTGTGGGGAGAACTAGTGCATGCTGGTGTTAAAAACTGTGAAATTCAAAAAATTCTTAACATTAACAAAAATTGTTTAGGCAAAAATTTCTACCCTATACCCCAAAGTTGTTTTCCAGTGTCTAGCAAGATAGCTTCAAAGATTAATTCTGACACTACAGTGTTTGATACACAGCATCAGAGTCTTACACCCACACAGGAAATCTTTATTCCTTGCAATTTACACAATGCAACACCATTTCCTAAGCAAGAAGATGATGAAAATTTTATACATTTTGATAAAATAAATAAAAATCCATCCTCATTGCAGAGAAAAAAACTTTAAAAGAGAATTAAAATGGCTGATAATGAGACAAATCTGAAAAAACAAAATTTGTCAAAGTATTTTAATTATCTTAATGATGGATTGGTTGACAATCCAATAAGTTTTGATCATGACTTTCAAATAGAACCACAAAATTACAATAATGAAATTGTTGAAAATGATATTATAGTAAGTGAAGTAAATTGCATATTAAACAATGATATTATTTCAGATGATTATGCTATGATAAAGCTTAAAAAGAGAAAAACATCAGCTGAACAAAAAGAACCAAAAAAAATTGGCAGAAGAAATTACAGTGAAGTCCTAAAAAAGTTGTTAGATGAAAGTGAATGTGAAAAAGTGAAAAAATCAGAAACACAGTTTTTATTTTAAAGAATGACGAAGGATGGTTCAGAGAAAATAATTCACTGGAAGGTATGTTTTAGTTTTATAGTAAATTAAAAGTTACAATTCTCTTTATCTTTTGATAATATTAAATATTGTAATTTGGTTTTCTTGTAGAGATTTGGAAAGATTTACTTAAGTTGTTTCAAAAGTGTTTCAAAAGACTTGACCTCAATATGTCTCTAATAATGATTGAAAGTAGGTGTGCGTTTACTAATATTGATTTATAGATAGGGATAAATTTTTTTTTTTTTTTTTTACCTTAATGGAGAATTAAATTCAAGAATTTCATGCAAATCCATTTATCAAAATCCATCAATCAAAATCCATCAATCAAAATCCTTCAATCAAAATCCATCAATCAAAATCCATCAATCAAAATCCATCAATCAAAATCCATCAATCAAAATCCATCAATCAAAATCCATCAATCAAAATCCATCAATCAAAATCCATCAATCAAAATAGTATTTATAGCTCAAATCACAAAAAATTAATATGTATTCATTGTGGTTATTAAAACTATTAAAATAGTTAATTGTATACTTAAGTTAAAAAAGCAAAATTAAATGTGCAATATCAAATGAACAAAAAGCGAGCAAAATACTTTACACTTCACACCCTTTTAAACATGTAAAGTTTAAAAATGGAGATCTCAAAAACAACGCGTTAAATTTCTGAAATATTTCACTTTTGGTTTAAAGTTGTCAACGTGCTCCAAGAAACGAAATTTTTGCTATTGTAAAAAACTTGTAACACAGTTTTGCAGTGTGTTGAACATTGACCTTTGTTGTTTTTTTTTAATATCTTCATTTTGGTCCACTATTTAAAATTAAAAAATTATGGAAAATCTGCATGAAAGTGTCGCTTTTTATGCAATCTGTATTTATAATTTATTTTTCTGTTTATATGAGAATTTTTTCCTGTAACAAATGGCTTTTTCTTTTTATCACTGCATAGAAAAATAAAAAAGCATCTTGATATTTTAGGTTACCTAGGTCATACATTCATTTTATTCTCGCATCATTATTATTATTGTTGTTGTTGTTGTTGTTGTTGTTGTTGTTGTCGTTAAAATTAGTGTTACTAGTGATCTGTTTTCATTTTTTTAAGCAAATGATGTTTATGACTTTATTGATGTCTCAAAAGATTTTATTTCTTATCTTGTGGAGCAACTATCTGGCTACCACAAGTGTCGTACATATAAGTTCCAGTATCATCTGCCCTGTGTGGGAAAAGAAGATCAGGTACCTGTTTAAAGCTTTCTTTTTTTTAATACTTTCATATATTTTATTCTACTTTTGTTGATTTGTCTTTAACAAGCCTTTTCTTGAGGTTTTATTTATGCATTTTAAGAATATATCAATCAACCCAAGTGGCTGCGCCAGGTCTGAAGTTTTCTCCAGGTAAATTTTAAAATTTTAAGCCATTGAATCGATTGCAATAATGCTACAGTTTTTATTCTGCATTTCGTCGTGTTTTTTTGCACTCACTTCATGTGTTTTTTTGCACTCACTTCATGTGTTTTTTTGCACTCACTTCATGTTATTTTTCAGAAAAAAAGCGGAATTTAAATTTCACTGATTTACGACGAATTTTTATAAGAATATAAGGCACACGGCAGAATAAAACTACACGGCAGTAACGTGTGACATTTTATTTAGAAAAGCAGAAAAAGATATGTTTGCTTGGCTTGCCTCCCCCTATCGTCAGCCGCCTAAATCTTGTAATAACGATCCAGAAGAAGAATCTGTTTTTGGTCCACAAGAGCTACCTGTTGCTATGAAGTATCGGCTGTTAAGAAATCTAGCCAAAGATAACGTCGGTGTTTATAGTTGTGTTTAAATAATCTGTTAGATGTATTCATTACAAATAATCTATCATATATGTATTACAAATGCACGTCACGTGTTTAAAAAATCCTTTTATGTGTTGTAGATCAAAGATACAAGGGAGAGGTTTGTTTTGCAAGAAAACGATCGAAGCAGGGAAAATGATCATAGAATGCAGCGGGGAAAAGATTCGCTCGGCACTTACGGATCGACACGAAAAATACTACGAAAAAAGGGTTTTTTTTAGTTTTAAAACGAAACGAGTTTTACTAGATTAAAGTGGTTTGCTACTGTGTTCACTTTTTATGAAATTTTTTGAAGCTTTTGTTAAATAAATAGGGCTATGGCTGCTACATGTTTCGAATCGATGACTCTGATGTTGTTGATGCAACAACAAAAGACAACGCTGCTAGATTCATCAATCATTCTTTTGAGGTATAATTTCGATTAAGCTTTATTTGAGTGGAAGAAATGAACGTCGCCTCGCCATCGTTTCGCATCAAAACATAATTTTCACTTTTTTTTTTTCAGCCAAATTGCTTCTCGCGTATCATATCTATAGATGGTTGTAAAAAAATTATTATATTCGCTCAAAAAAGGTAAGTTTTATTTTCTTAAAAAGATTGCAAATGTTGTTTTACTACAAATGTTAAAGGAATTCGTTTTTAAACGCAGGGTTACAGTCGGTGAGGAATTGACTTATGACTATAAGTTTGCGCTTGAGGACGACAAACTACCGTGCTTCTGCGGTGCAAAAAGGTGCCGCAAATATCTTAATTAGCGAATAGAAGACAAATGGGTAAGATTAATTTTTTAATTCTAGATTTTTCTTTTTGTTCTCGATAAATTAAATATTAAGTGAATTTTTAATTTATCAAGATTTTGTATTTTTTTATTTTTAAATAACTTTTGTTACTTCCTAATCATATGAAAATTCTTTTCAGGTCCGAAAAAAAAAAACCTAAAAAGAAGAAATGGTGAAGATTTAAACAATAAATTTGGCTCTTTACGTTTTTTCTCTAGATATTTAATCTGTCTTATACTAATATAAATATTCATGAAAGCTCATAAAGATTATTTTAACATTTGAAACAATTATGTTTTACGTCGTGTGCCTCGTACTCTTTCCAACTAAATTTCAAATCAGCGTTGCCTAATGGCATTATGGAATATTAAATTTTGGTAAATTGACACTTTTTTTTGACCTAATGGAGTTTTTTGGCATTATGACACAAAAAAAATTAAAAATTCTTGAAAAAATGTTTGTCTTGTGAACAAAGTTAAAATTAAATTTTACTCCTCGTGTTTTTTAAGGTTTTTTATTGGTAATTTTTAAGGTTGGTAACTATCAATAAGAAATAAAAATTGAAATAAGACAATGCAAACATATTTTTATATTTTTTTCATTCAAAATAAATTAAATTAAATCAACTCTTTTCCTCGATTATTACTGAAAATATGATGTTTTAATGATAGATTGTAAACAAATTTTGGGAGAAAAGTTCAATTTAAATTTTACTTTTATTTTAAATTCTTACTTTTTTCCAATTCTTTCGATTGGTTGAGTCTCTATATCGCCGTAAATTAAATCCAACTGAAGAGCAGCATCGGTCAATTTTGACGTCAACTTGTGAAGAAAAAAAAAATCTGATTTTGAAAAAAGGTTTTTTAAAATTTTTTTCTATTTATCATTTGTTTACTCATTTTAACCTGATAACTATGACAACCAATGTTTAACACAAACACAATCAAACAACAACATTTTAGCTTCGTTGTGCAAAAATGAAATAAGTTAATTTCGAGTAATTAACAATTAAAGGCTGCTGAAATTAATCGTGTTCAATCGATAAACAGTTTTCTTTAGAGTTTTTAGAAATTCCCTACAAATTTTTAATGCTCTAAGTTCCTGAGACTGTGTTACTTAAAGGATTGGCTTTAAAGCGAGCTTCAACAAAATGTATACTTTTGTTGGATCTGGTATATTGGGAAGGTGGGGTAAGGGGGGGAGAGAAATTATAAACATAATCTTTAAGCTTTACTCAACGAATTCGTTCGACAAAAAGTGGAAGACACCCGAAACACTTGGTGGACATGTTGCATGTACAGTTGCATGAAACGTAAAACAATGGGCAGCGTTAAAGTTTAACACTGTTTTAATGACAACCAGAAACCAGTTCTAACACTGATAAAATGATAATAGAAAGAAATAGTTCATTGAGTATGACACGTAATAAATCCTTCTTTTTTTTTTTTTTTAAGTGACAGTGTTTCATCCAGAGGAGAGAGCCAAATCGTTTCAATAGAATGAAGTTTTCATCTTATTTATTGTCACACATTTTTACGGACGTTAAGAATATAGCAATAGGAGGCTTATTAAACCAATCAAATTAAGTTTTATTAAACACAAAGTTTCATTGCATATTTTAACTTAAACGCGATAAAGATTGCTTTGCAGGTTGATAAAATATGTCACGTGAAATTGGGGAGTTGTTTTTGATTTATGCTTTATATTTAGTTTTAAACCTTCAAGTATGTATTGTGGGCTGTGTTTGACCAATCAAAGTCCATCGCGTTGTTATCAACAAATCAAATGTTGCATTAATATTTGATTTACTTTGGGTTAACAAAACCTTTTAGATATATGATTGGTACGTTTGTCATATCGTGCTGATTTAAGTCATTTTGTCAACAACAGATTGTCAACAACTTGTTTGAGACTTTTCACATATTTTCATTTGGTTTAAACTATTTCGCTGAGAGCTTTCACTGAAATACAAGTTTTTATACTTTGACAACTCAAAATGACTACAGAAAACGAATATTGGGATGTAATGGTGTCATATAACTGGAGAACTGGTAAAGAATGCGCTAATTATCTACATAAAGTTTTGACTGAAAACGGTTTAAAGGTTCGGATTGATCAACAGAACATGGGCGGTGATTTAAAACAAGAAATGGCAAAAGCAGTAGCAAACTCCAAAGTTATTTTGTTGCTCATCTCAGAAGAATACAAGAACTCACATAACTGCGAAAGAGAATACACGCATGCAGATGAGTGCCGGAAAAAAATCATACCTATTCAAGTTGAAAACTACCTCCCTCCCCCTTCTTCCAAGTTAGCTCTTATTATATCAGGGAAGATATATTATCAATTTTATGAAAATAAGGAAGAAAATATAAAGAAAATACTAAATGAAATTAGGACTCATATCGGGAAAAGTTGCTCGATCGTAAAAGGTACGTAAAAGTATTTTTATAAGAAACTTTATAAAATTCTATTGTGAATTAACTTTTTGCATAACTGTTATTTAATTCCAAGATTGTTTCTCCTAATCTGATAGAAACTCAGTTACTCAGTTTTATATAGATCAGACCTTCTTTCAATATTACTTAGGAGTTGAGTGTAAGTGTAAGCGAGCGAGCTCACATACATGTTTGTTTTGATTTTCTTTGTCGCTTCCAACTCTCATCATTAGAGACAGTTTATTTTTGAAAAGAAAGAATATAGAATGTTAATAATAGGTGAATATCATTTTGTTTTTATATCAAGGCGTATTGAGATAACATGTTACATGCAACAAAAGACAATGTCTTTTGCAGATCAGGAGTTTTTTCCAATATTCTAACTAAAACTTCTTATTTCACGACACAATCCTGACTCAGACGACTTCAAAATACAAAAAGCATGTTAATTACGTCGTCCTGCTTACTTTTTCGTTCAATTATATGCGTCTTCTTTTTTTAAACATGGCAAAAAATATATATTTTTTAAGTGGCAAAATAATTTTCTAATGGAAGATGCAGAAAAATTTTTCTTAACACTCTCATCATCCACGTTTTCGAAGATGTATAAAGTTTTTTCATTTGCGAAATAGTGATGTATTTTTTTATTTAAGATTAATCACGTGCATCTCCAGAGATGCATCTATAGCAATCATACTTCTTATGACTCATACTCTTCGATCTCTACCAAAAATGGTAAGGAACAAAATATAAAAAAGTAAAATATTAAAAGATATTTACAAATTTCCTATAAAGTTTTTTTACTTCAAATAAACTTTGTTGGGAAGTTTAATGAAAAAATCGTTTTGTCGAAAGTAAGAGCATCCTCGACTTATCTTTCTTTCATATTATCTTACATCGAAGAATGTGAGATGTTAAATGCAATTCTTAATAGTGGTTCTTGAGAAGTTCTTAGACTTGCTCAAACATAAATTTTAGGAAATGGGGTAAGCAAGGAGATCTGTTTTCTATATTCAAGGAGATCATTTTTATGGGCAAAGCAGAAAAAGCTTTTTGTGGTTGTTTACAGATAAAGTTGTCAAACAGGTGTTATACGTTGATTTTCCGCCATAATGTCACTGCTGGTTAATCGATTTCCATAAAAATCAAATGCCGCTAAATTCACCAGTACTTAAAAAACTCTTGATCATTGCTAATACATAAAATAAAAACGTGTGAGCAGACAGGATACTCTCAAAAGCAATATTATTCCATTCACAGTGCAATAGAAAACAAGGTGATTGTTAACAATTGATATTTACCTGGTCAGTGCGAGCATCTATTTTTGAAGAAAAATGAACCTTTGAATGTTTTTGTATTTGAATCAAAAAAAGGTTTTGCAATTTACGATGAAATCAATAAGAAACATCGTGAGAATGCTTTTAATTGAAGTTATGTGAATTATTACACATGGCTAAAAGACTGGATTCGATTAAAAAATAGAATTACTTGCCTTTAAGCAAGTTGCACGATTTTAACCCTTAACATTGTTTAAAGTTTAGCTTAACTAAAAAAATTTCATGAAAGTCAGTTTTATAGAAAGTTTAGTGAAAAAAATTTTTTATATTTTTTTAGCAGCAAAATAAAATGAGTTATCTTTTTGTCTTGATATATTACTGATAAAAAATAAAAGTTATCCATTACACATACATGTTTTACACCTAAATAAAAAAAACGTAAAAATCTATGAGTATCCTTCAATTTTTATTAAATGTGCTTGTTTAGATAAATCGTTTGGAGATGAAACAGAAAGTGCCGAGAAGCCTCGTAAAGATGTCAAAGCCGGTAAGCTGTTAGCTAAGTGTTTAAATTTTTGTTAATATGCACATTCCTAATGTATGAATTATGTTTAAATCATTTTTAAGATAACAATCAGATAATGAAAAGAGACATTGTTAATACTAGAGGGTTTTAGGTTTAAAAAAAAGAGATTTGATAAAACTGATGAATCAATTGGCATGATAGAACTTCGTTCTTCACTTTGCTTTTTGAAGGTTGATGTTGTTTTAGCTTGTTATTTAGATTTATTATTTTCAGCTTATCATTATTATGACCATTATTATCATAAATAATTTTGTTATTTTTACTATCATTATTTACTTTTATTATTACCATTGTTGTTTTTATAACTATTAGTATTGTTATTATTGTTATTACTATAACTATTATTTTTAATATTGTTATTATTATTATTATTATTTTTATTATTATCGTTTTTATTATTATTATTATTACCATTATTATTATTTTTATTATTATTATTATCATTATTATTATTATTGTTATTAGTATTATTATTATTATTATTATTATTATTATTATTATTATTATTATTATTATTATTATTATTATTAATATTATTATTATTATTATTATTATTATTATTATTATTATTATTATTATTATTATTATTATTATTATTATTATTATTATTATTATTATTACTATTATTATTATTATTATTATTATTATTATCATTATTAATATCATTATTATTATTGTTGCTATTGCTATTATTATTATTTATTTTTTTTGTGTTATATATATATATATATATATATATATATATATATATATATATATATATATATATATATATATACAAACATATACCAAATACACAAAAGAGCCACCCGAATTTCGATAAAATTTTTCACATCTCATAAAATCCAAGTTAAATACTTTCTAGTTGTTAATTTGTCGAAAACTTTTTATTTTTAAAGAAATTAGGGAATTTCCTGGTTTTAAATTCAAACCTTTTAAGTTTATACCTTTTCATTATATTTATTTATTTACCTTATTTTGTTATTCATTTACAAATTTTCATCCTAATCAAGATTTAAAACAAAGTTATTTGTACATTTTTAGGATTATTACACTAAAAAGCAAATTAAAGCCATTATAACCTTTACTATAGCTTTCAATATTAACAATTTAAAAATATAAAGTAAAAACTAAATATGTGACATGACAAAAATTTTTCTGCCTCGATTTACTTTTGGACCATAAATTTCTTCAAATAGACATTTTTTTCAACTTTTTTTAAATACTTTTTTCAAAAACGCGGTTTTGAATTCTTATGATTTACAGCGATTGCTTCTCAAATTAAACTATAAATATTCCACTGGGAGTATTTTACGAGTCAAACACTTTTGTTAAAAAAACCATAAGAGTTTTAAATATGATTTTTAACTGCAGTTGAAACTGAAGCAAAACTAATTTAAAGACAAATTGCATCACCATTTGAAAACAAGCGCATCAAAAATTTTTTACTAAAAACTCGGCGTTAAACTTGAGTCATGTGCAACGTTTTTTTACAAAATCGTCGTCCTAATCCTCTCTTAAGTCTCTTGTATTTCATTTTGTTTTTTTCTATCAAAAACTAAAAAACAGCGAACAACAAAATGTTGACCGTTCCAAAATAATTTCTAAACAATCCTCAATAAACTTTTTGCGTAATAAGAATTAAAATGTTTTTGTATTTTAGAATTACCATACCGACACTCCGTTTTCGGACTCCTTTCTCCGACAAAAACCTTCTGTTCACGTGATGATGAACTTAATCAAATTCATAAATACGTGGGTCAAACAAACGATTCGGGTAAATCAATCACGGTTTTAACTGGAATGTCTGGAATAGGAAAGACTCAGCTCGCTAGAAAGTATGCAGCAATTTACAACGACCACTTTGAACGTATTGTGTGGGTGGATGCAGCATTTGACAAAATACAAGTTTCTGTGACTAATCTCTGTCTCCAACTAGGATTAACCGTAAAAGATTCTCAAGGCGATCCGTTCGATATTGAAATAGTTTTAAGAAAAATACATCACTTTTTCGAAAATGAAAAAACGTTATATATTTTCGACAACGTGGATGATGAGAGTGTAAAGATATTTGACAAATATGTATCAAATAAAAAAAAGGCATTTACTTTGGTGACATCCCAATTGAAGTCTTGGTCTGCCGATGTTAATCAAGTGCAAATTCATTCTTTCTCGCCTCAAGATGCGTTTCTTTTCGCAAAACGTAGCATTAAACAAATATCAACAAACGATGACGAAACCCTGAAAGAAATAACCAAAGTGCTTCAATATCATCCACTCGCCATTAACCAAGCCATCCTCTATATAAACAACAACAGCGTTTCTTTGCAGGAATATTTAGATCTTTTTCGATCGTATCCCTTCGAAATACTCGAGGAAAGTATCCCAACCGAAGCGCAAACAAAGTCTGTCATAACGTCAATTAACTTAGTATTAAATAAAATAGAAACATCGAATGAAAAATCTCTAGAACTTTTAAACCATTTATCTTATTGTGATGGTCAGCACATTACAAAAAAACTTATTCACAGTATTTCAAAACACCTGCAAATAAACGAAGAGCTTTTGATAAATAGAGCAATAAGATTATTAGTCAGTTATTCGTTGTTTGATCGTTTCGACGATGACAAAAACATTTACACGATACACGAAATGACACAGTTAACATGTAAATGTCATCAAATACGCAAAGAAATCACGGAAATATGCAAAAAAAACATCGTCGATTTTTTGAGATTGCAATTAGAAGGCGTCAAAGAACACGTTGACGATGGGAAGCACTTCTACAACCATTTTATACACATGTTTCATATTAACGAATCGAAAATGTGTGAGGGGTTCCATCTACAAAGTGAGAAAATCCGACGTTTTCTATCAACTAAAGGTATTTTTCAAGAAGCAATGAACATACTTAACACCATTCAAAAGTATAACACAAAATGTTATGGAGCTGAGAACGAAATAGTTTTAGATACGAAAAATAATGTCGCACTCTGTTTGAATGATATGGGAAAATATAATGAAGCTTTAGAAATATATTATCAAGTTGAAAAAATACGAACGGATAATTTAGGTATCAATTATCCATCAACATTAGATACAAAAAATAATATAGCAGTCTGTTTGAAGGATATGGGAAAATATAATGAAGCTTTAGAAATTTATTATCAAGTTGAAAAAATACGAACGGATATTTTAGGTATCAATCATCCATCAACATTGGATACAAAAAATAATATAGCAAACTGTTTCTATCGAATGGGAAAATATAATGAAGCTTTAGAAATTTATTATCAAGTTTAAAAAATACGAACGGATATTTTAGGTATCAATCATCCATCAACATTGGCTACAAAAAATAATATAGCAAGCTGTTTGAGTGATATGGGAAAATATAATGAAGCTTTAGAAATTTATTATCAAGTTGAAAAAATACGAACGGATATTTTAGGTATCAATCATCCATCAACATTGGCTACAAAAAATAATATAGCAAACTGTTTCTATCGAATAGGAAAATATAATGAAGCTTTAGAAATTTATTATCAAGTTGAAAAAATACAAACGGATATTTTAGGTATCAATCATCCATCAACATTGGCTACAAAAAATAATATAGCACTCTGTTTGAGTGATATGGGAAAATATAATGAAGCTTTAGAAATTTATTATCAAGTTGATAAAATACAAACGGATATTTTAGGTATCAATCATCCATCGACATTGGATACAAAAAATAATATAGCAATCTGTTTGAAGGATATGGGAAAATATAATGAAGCTTTAGAAATTTATTATCAAGTTGAAAAAATACGAACGGATATTTTAGGTATCAATCATCCATCGACATTGGATACAAAAAATAATATAGCAATCTGTTTGAAGAATATGGGAAAATATAATGAAGCTTTAGAAATTTATTATCAAGTTGAAAAAATACAAACGGATATTTTAGGTATCAATCATCCATCAACATTGCGTACAAAAAATAATATAGCAATCTGTTTGAGTGATATGGGAAAATATAATGAAGCTTTAGAAATTTATTATCAAGTTGAAAAAATACAAACGGATATTTTAGGTATCAATCATCCATCGACATTGGATACAAAAAATAATATAGCAATCTGTTTGAAGAATATGGGAAAATATAATGAAGCTTTAGAAATTTATTATCAAGTTGATAAAATACAAACGGATATTTTAGGTATCAATCATCCATCAACATTGAATACAAAAAATAATATAGCACTCTGTTTGAGTGATATGGGAAAATATAATGAAGCCTTAGAAATTTATTATCAAGTTGATAAAATACAAACGGATATTTTAGGTATCAATCATCCATCAACATTGCGTACAAAAAATAATATAGCAATCTGTTTGAAAAATATGAAAAGAATTGAAGTGGAAAGTTTGAAACGGGAAGAAATCGAAAGTTTGAAACGGAGAGAAATAGAAAACCGAAGTTGTCAATTATTTTAATCGTTTTCCTAAATGCCGATTTGAAGTGAAATTTAATTTATTTAATGGACTTATTTAAGCTAATATATTAGAAATGTGTAAATGCATTATATGATTTTATTTCATATATGATTTTTACATCTTTTTTTATCGGAAGTTCTTTATCCAATCATAGATAAAAAAAGTTTGAAGATGATAGAAGTGGTAACAAAGTAAAAATGTAATGGAGGAATTCATTAGAATAAATGAATTTCTATTGAGTTAATGAATGAAGTTTGCAAATGAATGAAAATTCTTTCGAAAGAGTTTCAAATTAATAATAGTTTTTTTACAGCCGGAAAATTAGAAACGTGAAGTTTCAAACCCTTGGGAGAAGTTTTAAATAAATTTCGAATGATGTATTATGTAAAAGTAAAATATAAAATTAAAGTTCTATAGTTTTTTTATAACTTTGTTAAAGTATTAAATTTTTTGTTTCGTGAGCAATTAAAATGTCGCAACATTTAATTCAATTATATAAATGTCATAACTAATTACAATTAATTATTTTTCTCATATTTAAGCTTGACGTCAAATAAGTATGAGGCAGACAAAATTAATTGCTCTTTAAGTCAGAAGTGAACGTATGTAAGCGTCTATATGAGAATTAACGGAAAAAAACGCCTGAAAAAAATGTACGCGCCGTGTAAAAATCAAATCAGATTATGATCATTTTACAAAACATTCCAGCATATTCACATCTTTACGCACAAAGTCATTCAAAACTGAAAAAAATGTATATATTCGAAAAAACAAAGATAGTCACATCGCTAGTTTCGGTTTAATAGAGAGAATTTCACTTGAATAAAAGAAGTTATATATTATATATTATATGAAGACATTCTCAAAATTATTCTACAAATACAAAAGCGCTTATCTTCAATTCAAACTTAATGGAAAAAGTTTAAAAAAAGAAATTAAAAGGAAATAAAAAAGAAATGCATAAAATATGAGCGGCTAAATTAAATACAAAATTTTAATGAATGTATTTGGAAAAGAAGTTTAAAAACGAAATATACAGAAGATATGAAAGGAGGATTTTTTAAAAATAAATTTATAAAAGAATTTATAAAAAAAGTTTAAAAAACACGCACTAAAAAAAAACAATTTTTTAGAAGAAACGTTCATAAGAAATGCTGCTCAGATAAAAAATTTACCAGAAACTTAAATTAGTGGTATAGCTTAGAATTAATTAGTATAATTTAACATTAATTACATTAAATATAAATTTGCAGTTTAAATAAGAATTTATTAAACGATAATTTAAATCAGAGCTAAGAAATTTAAATTAGAACCTTAAAATGGAAGTATGAAAAATTAATTTAAATGTGAAATTTAAAGAAGCACTTGATAGAAAAAGTCCATATAAATAAGTTGTGGCAGATACTTAAAGAAGAAATGCAAATTAGAAATTTCAATTTGAAATTTTAATTAGAAACTTTAATTAGAAATTTAATTTAGAAATTTAATTTAGAAATTTAAAATTGAAATTTTATTTAGAAATTTAATTTTAGAAATATAATTTAGAAATGTAAACTAGAAAATCAAAGAAGAAGTTTTATTTAGAAATCTAAAAAAGTATAAATAATTAGAAGTTTAAATAAGTTTTGTAATAAAAAGTTTAAATAAGGTAAAAATCTAAGATTGATGTTTACGTGAAAAAAAAAAAGATAAAAGTGAAATTTAAAGAAGCGCTTAATAGAAGAAGTCAGAAGAAATAAGTTATAGCAGATATTTAAAGAAGAAATGTAAATTAGAAATTTCGACTTGAAATTTCAAGTAAAATTTCAGCAATAAAGTTTAGCTAGAATTTTTAATTAGAAATTTATATTAAAAATTTAATTTAGAAGTTTAATTTAGAAGTTTAATTTCGAAATATAATTTCGAAATTTAATTTTGAAACTTATTTTAGGAACTTAATTAAAAAACTTCTTTTAGAAATTTTAGTTAGAAATTTAATTTAGAAATTTAATTTAGTAATTTAATTTAGAAATGTAAACTACAAATCAAAGAAGAAAATCAAATTAGGTTATCAAACTAGAAACTGAAGCTAGAAACCTGATAAAGAAATTCAAATTAGAGGATTAAAATAAAATTTTGAATTAAACGTATTTTATTATATTTAACTTAGAGAATTAAAAACGTATGTAAGAAATTATAATAGAAACTCAATCAAGAAAGTTAAACTAGAAATATTAATTAGAAAGCTACATTAGGAAACTAAATTAGATATAATATTGTGAGATTTGAAAATCAGAAAGTTAAATTTAAACATTAAAATTAGAATTTTAAGTTAGATATTTAAATAATTATCTTTAATTTGAAAATAAGTTAGAAATTCAACTTACAAATTTAAACTATAAATTTTAGTAATGTATTTTTTAATAAGGTATTTTTTAAGTTTTAACATAAAGTATATTTATAACTTTACTATTAGAAATGTAAATAATGATTTTTAATTAGAAATTTACATCAAAAAGTCGAAGTTTAAATTATAAGTTAAATTAGAACATCAAATTTAACATTTTAACAATAAGTTTGGAATAAAAATGTTAATTATTCGCTAAACAATTATAATAGAAATTTAAATCAGATGTTTACTAAATTAAAAAAAAAGATAATTTCAACAAGATCCCCTCCCCTCCTCTTTTGACATGGCTTCTAAAAACAGTTTTTTGTTGTTTTACATTTTACTAGATCAAAATATCGACAGAGTTCAAACTTCTTCAAAAAAGATTTTCTCGTTTAAGAGTGACGACCATTTAAAGATATTAAAATTTTGAATGGTTAACTCTAAAGCCATTGATATATATATATATATATATATATATATATATATATATATATATATATATATATATATATATATATATATATATATATATATATATATATATGTATGTTATGTACATTTAAATCATATATGTATGTATATATACATATTACAGAATGCGTAATTATAAAAGAAAACCATCAAATGGTGCTTTTACAAGTCAGCAGCTTAGTGATGCAGCAAGGTCTGTTTTGGAGGAAAAAAAAAGCGTAAGTGCAGCTGCTAAAGAATTCAACATCAAGAGAGCGACATTAACAAGATACATTTCAAAACTAAGTTCTGGTGGTTGCCCATCCATTTTTTATTCAAAAACCTAGATTGATTTTTTCCCAAGAGCAAGAAAGCTCCTTAAAAAATTAGTTATTGCAAATGGCATCTATATTTTATGGATTTACTCCTAAAGATGTACGTTATTTCGTCTATGAGTGTGCTGTACAATACAAAATAAAAATACCGGAATCTTGGACTGAAAATAAGATGTCTGGTAAAGAGTGGATGACTAGTTTTTTACAAAGAAACTCTAAATTATGTTATAGGAAAGCAGAAGCAACTAGCCTTGGTGGAGCAACATCATTTAATACTGAAAATGCAAAAGTGTTTTATGATAAATTAGGTAAAGTTATGGATATATACAAATTCAGTGCTTCACAAATATGGAACGTTGATGAAACTGGTGTACCTTCAGTGGTAAGACCTAGTAAAATTGTGGCTGCAAAGGGCAAGCGAAATGTTGGTTCTATGACATTCTGGGAAAGAGGCACTAATGTCATAGTGATGACTGTTGCATCTGCCTCAGGAAATACAGTGCCACCAATGTGTGTTTCCTCGCAAAAGTTAAAGATTATTTTGTTAACAATGGTCCACCGGATTGTATTGGAGTAGGTAATGGAAGTAGCTGGGTTACAGACATAGAATTCAATAAACTTATGTGACGTTTTATTAAACATGTGAAAAAACTGGTACCTGCCCGCACAATGCAAACGTCATTGCTGATGATGATTTCTTACCATCATTTGTTACAGAGCGCATAGAACCAGCAAAACTTTGAGCTATCACACGGAGCTTATTCTGAAGCACGTTTAACATTACCTTCAGGTCAATCTGTCAAAGATTGTATTGATAAAGAGACGTTACTTATTCCTAAAACACCTGAATTATTTTCTCCAGAATCTGTGCGACCTAACCCAAAGGCAGCCTTAAGAAAGATAAATTCAGCTGGACGAAGAAAAAGAAAAGCTGCTATTCTAGCAAATACTCCAGAAGCAGATTTGTTAAATCAGCAACAAACAAAGAAACTTAAAAAAGTTGAGAAACAAAAAAAATTATCTACCTGTCAATCCTTTGTAGATCATGGTAATAAAAAGACTGTTACGTAGTGTAAAAAAAAAAAGTAAAAAGAAAAACAAACAAAAAAATGGTTCTAGTGTCAAGGTTGCAAACAATGGTCTCATGCAAAATGCGATTCACATGCCGATCTAAACTATATTCGTATTAACTGCAAAATGGACATTGAAGACATACCTTAAGTATTATTATATTGTTTGTCATATTAACAAGTTTTGTTAAAAAATGTGTTAAAAAGTTGTTTTAGTTTTAAGATTGAAATGTATTATTTTGTTTTTCTTTTAGTTATCTTTTGCCTAAGAATTATTAATTTTCTATTCATATCTTAAATATTGATACCTTAGATAATTTCTTGAAACTTAAAGTATATATTTATATATGAAAGTATATATTTATATATGAAACTATATCTTTATATATGAAACTATATATTTAATTTATAACAAATCTATAATTTGGTTTTATAACAGAGTTCATAGTAGTCAGAGAAATGCATTAGTTTGTTTATTGCCCAACTTACCCCGCTAGGGTAGCCTCATGCCTCTTAGTTACATCTCATTTTAGTTAGCTTGAACAGCAAAATTCCTGAGGACTCCCCTAAGACACGTCATTTCTCCCCAGGTCCTCAATTAAAATACTTGTTTTTGGCATTTTTGGAATGAGAAATTGTTTCCCGATGCTTATTTTGAAATATAATTCTGAGGACGTGTTGCAAGATATTAGTGTATGTTTTTATGCACCATGCTTAGTAGACTTAGTTGCTTGTTTGAACTTTCTTTAAACTTTTGAGCGATCTTTTTATCGGGTCTTAGAGTTATGTTATTTAAATAAATTTTAATCGTAAAAAATTACTATTAAATACTGAAGTAAAAAAATTAGTCGCAAAAAATCTTTATTTTTTGTATTTAACAAATTTAATTCAATTTATAAAGATTTGAAGATCAAAGCAAAAGTTATAAAAATTAGATATTTTAAGTATTGCAAAGTGTTTACAAACAACAAGCGCACGTATTACAAGTAGTGGGAGTGTTAATAAGTATGTTCCTTTAAGTCGTCACTTTGCGATCCCATTCACTAGGTGAAAGTTCGGTGAATTGCATAAACTCTCCTTTAGAATGATAACGCAGGTCGATCGATTGCTTTGCTGAAAGAAACAAAAACATCTAGCTGAAATACAAAATCAGAACTAACTTTAAAAAAAAAAAACAAAAACAAGAAGCAGGTTTTATTCAAAATTAAATTAAGATAACGTCAGCTGGATGCTTCTGCTATGTACTTTTATTATACAAATACTAAACATTGCTATTATCATAGCAATATTTAGTATTTGGCATCAACATTTTCTTTGAACTTTTAAGGGACAGATTAAAAGTATTTCATGATATTACTTCTTACACGGTTTCTTCTTTATATGTTTTAAGAAAATCATCAAGAAAAAGCATTAGATGCAGTGAGCAGATATTGTTTCAATGCCACGGTTTCAAGCCGTTTCTAAACGGGAGCTTTCGAGAAGAAAACGAAGTTTCCTCAAAATGTAACGACACTTACCAATCCGGTATGTATTTGAATGGAGCAAGTTTTCTAAATGATGTTTTCTTTCGTTTTTGATGATCGATTTTTGTATGATGATTGAACAGCAAAAGTATTGATGACATCACAAAGTTTGACAAACTTTACTAGAAAACTAGAGTTGTTTACTAGAAAAAAGTTAATGTCTATAAAAAACACACACACACAAAACGACTTTACGATATTCTACCGCATGGATACATACCCACCTTAAAAAAACTTCAGGGTTCATTAAGGGCAACCCCTTAAGGGACCCTTATGAAAATGTCCACGCCAAATTTCAGGGTCCCTTAAGGGCTAGGCCTAAAGCGGCCAAAAAGAAAACAACGCTTTACAACTCATCCTGTATGGGTAGTAAAGCGTGGTTATTTTTTTAAACTAGTTATATTCAATAGCTTAACACAGTTTATAGAATAATATTTATATAAATCATCATTACATGATATCTTTATTTATAAAAGTTATTTCCAAGTCTTTTGCTTTTTTTGTCTTGGTTTTCACTGTCGTCATCATTTTCTTCATAGTCGTCGTCTTTACTCTCTTCCTCAATCGAAGCTTTAAGTGTCTTTTTCTTGCAGCGCTGCAGACGACCATCAGAGCGATCTCGGGCGTTATTAAAAAGTCGTGCTACTTTCAATTCTATCTTTTTAGACGTGATGCCAGGGAAAATGTGAACAGTTGAAACTATAAATTTTTAAATAAATACTTATAAAATAAAGAGAAAAGATATGTAAATAAATAGTTATCTAAACCTATAATTATATAACCAATTACTATAGTTATACCTAAATATATGGATTCACATGTATTAGAGATTCACATGTATTAGAGATTGTATTGTTTGATAGTCGCATTGACAATATAAATTAAATCTGCATATAAAAAGATATTAACAGATTTACTTTATTTTATTGTTAAATCAAACACCATGAGTCAAACTGTTGACTCACAGTCAAACAGATTCATATTTGTACAATTGTTCACAGTAGATGTAGATTACACTAATTTTCTTATGCTGATTTTCCAGGCTATCAAAAAACTTCAGCTTCCCATGTGTTCCAGGCCTAATGATCGTTGCTGTCATGCGCCAGCAGTTTGTTAAGCACCCAGGAAATTGTTCATAGACAGTCAACCCTCCTTCATTCTTCATCAATGCTAATTACAAAAGATCAGTTAACAACTTAAATATATTACACCATCATTCACACTATGTTCCCTTGTCAAGAGCAACACATCATGGCTATACTTACATAATCAGAAATTGATAAAAACTTTCCATATTATTTGGGTGCTTTTCAATCTCAGAATATTGCTGCAGAGAAGTAAAGATAGGAAACTATGTATGACAGATATTCTGATCAACAAGATCACTAGCAACACATGCCTCCAATCTTCCCTGTTGTTGCTCAAGATTGGTCAACTTATACTCAGTTCACGAAGAATGAACGTATTCATAAGAAACTGTCCTGTTATGATAACCACAACAAACAATTTACTACAAATTTATACTTAAAATATAATACTACTGCCATTCATTTCATATGTCAAAACATTTTATAAAATAATTACTTACCCCTAGTTATACAAAAGTTTCAAGCCTTGTGCACTAGATGGTTCAACTGTAAGCCGGCTGCAAACACCAAGCTACTATCATGTATACGCAGTAAACTTGAATCAGAGGAATCATGGAGACTTAACTAAAGTCACAACAAATATTATTTTCAATAGTTCATATAACTTTAACAATTTATAAACACTTTTTGAAAAATTAACTCTAAAGCAGTTTTGTACCATTATAAAACTAATCCTTAGCTAATATAAATGTATATTTCTAATTTAATTTAACAAGATATGCACATCAATACATATTTTATATGTACTTTTTAGGCAATATGCACTTCTAAATATGGACCCTGAGATTCATATCAAACCTCATCATTATTTATATCCAAAGCTTTTAGAGCATGGGAGCCTTATATATCCAGATATAAATAGTATTACTATAAATGCAGATAACCTATACATGAACAATAAATAGTTTACAGCATACAATTGACTGAATATCTGACTGTGGAATGCTTGCAACTTATAAGGAATCATTTAAAAGTTAAAAAACAAAATCAAACTTTTGTGTACCTAAAATACAACTATATCCCAGTTTTCAAAAACTTACAATTAACTGAATAGGTACAACAGGCTGTTGAATACTGGGAACCTTAAAAAACAAAAAACGTAGCAACAAAACGCTTTCATGTAAGAACAAATAAATCATCTCATCACAATAAAAAAAAAACTTAAAAAAAATAGCAGAAAAAGTAACTTTTACTTACATCAGATAAATTAAGAGATGTTCTTATGCAATCAGACTAAAATTAAATAAAAATCATATTATTAAATGATATTTACTTTAACAATGAAACTTAGCAACCGATAACATACATTTATGTATGAATAAAATCACATTAAAGAAATTTGATGATGTTAATAACTTACATTTGGGAATGGGGATTGAGACATTTGAACTTTGTTTTCACTCAAACTCAAACAGACATATAACAGCTTTATATGAAGAGATAAAAAATGAAACTTCGATTCTTCTTTACTTTCATGACTTCCTCTTAATGAAACTTCACCTGAAAAAAGCAGTTTTTTTTTAAAGAGGCCTTTAAGCACTGTAAGGTACAGCAACGTATGAATTTGTTCAATTAGTTTGACTTATTACACTTAGTAAAAAAACTGACAGCAATCTTTTTTACAGCATGTGTTTGAATGAGTATTTGAAAATATATAAAAATAAGTAAAAAGAAAAATATAAACAAGTTTTTGAGAATGAAACTAATCGCTTAAAATATTTTTCACTCATGGCTAAATATACTACTTAAAATTTTAATGGAGTACAGATCTTCAAAAAGAAGCTCCAATCATTTTAATTAGGTATATTCAAAAGAACAAGAAGTAGTCTCTTAGGCATAAACCTTTATTTAGTTATAGATCCAGCTATCATCATTAAATATGGAAACTGAAAGAATGATCTTTTGCTAAAAAAAGTATTCAAAAAAGGAATAGACTAAAAGAGATAAGTGGTCATGAAAGAGCGTTATTATATTTTCTAAATAATCTTAATTTACATTATCTAACTGTTGAAATAATTAATATTTTTATATTTTTATATCTTTATATTTATATCTTTATATTATCTAACTCTTAAAGAGTTAGATAATATAAAGTAACATTTATTAGATAATGTAATAACTTTACTATACATAATTAACTTAATGACGTTATGGTACAAGGTCATCTGCATTACAATTCTTAGATCATAATTGAAGACTGCACTGGAAAAACCAAAGGTATCCAATGTCACAAACTTTTGTACTTGCATCCATTTTATCATATACTGTTGCTTACCTATTACTTCTGACAATATGCAAACAAGATTCTGCTTCTCAAAAGCAGAAGAAGTAGACACTGTGGGTCCTCCTGTAAAGTATTCAATTATGGCTTAAGAAGTGTCATGCTTATGGCCTACAAACATATAATTGTCCCAGCCTCTAAAAAAGTAACTTTACCATACAGAACTATGTTATAAGAAGTGTAATGCTGATGACCTAGTAGCAAATTGTCATTAAGTTTAGTGTTTCCTTTTGTAGTGTTAACTAAATATAAAAACCAAGGTATATAACAAAATGAATGTAATGATAAAAGTTCAAACCTAGTTATGAGTACAGCCATCCCAAACTCGTGCAACATTTGTTTTAATAACAAACCTTTGATACCTTAAAAAAATGTAACAATGCTTTTAAATAAACTTGTGCAAAAAAGGTTATGGTGAAAACTAGTTTATTATTATAAAACTAAAAAATTACAAGTCTTATGTAGAAAATTTATTTATTAAGAAATTTACAAAAAAGTATAAATTTCAAAAACTTATAGAACATAGTTAAAGATTCATACTAAAAAACAGCAAAAGATGGTAACACAATTATCTTGAATATTAGGTAAATAAATCTAAGCTTCCTGCTTTGGAGCCAGCAATAACATTACTAATTTTTTTTTTTACACTGTTCACAGTTTTATCAAACTTATAGCAAAATCAAGCTATTTTATATAAAAAAAACAAACTATAACTATTACATACTTAAAGCAGAAGTACTGAACCTGTTGCCAGCTGACCACATGTAGCCTGCCAAGCTTTTTTGTGTGGACCAGGAGACATTTGTCAACAGGAAAGTACTTTTTAGTAAATCAGGCTGTTGTTGGTAAAATGTAATGGTCCTTAAAATCAAATGTTTCGTTTTGCAAAAAAGTTCCCATTTTACGTGTTTGCAGTTCTCAGTTTGTATTTTACCAATAACTGACAAATATTAGATACCATTAACTAATAATTGTCAGTTGCTGGTAAAATTTAGAATATAATATTTGTAATGTAATAATTACAATAATGAAAGAGTGTAAGAATGATAAAATAGGCGGGATTTTCTACTGATGTAAAAAAAATTGCTTTGAGTCATTTGGCAAGAAAACATTTTGTTGCAAATAAACATGGTTTGGTAACATATTTGATTTGTCATGAAAGTGTTATTTTGTAATTATATGACCAAACACAAATCATTTAATAACACTTTTCCTAATGGCTTTTTACTATGATGTGAAAAGCTAAACTTCTTTAAAATAAAAAACATCCAGCTCTGTTTCTGCCTGTGTTAGATTTATTGAAAATATTGCAAAGCATACATCTGATCATTTCATGGAAGACATGAAAGAATTTTAATATTTTAATTTACCATTCAAGTCTAGCACTAATATTTCATTAACACCTCAATGTTCAGTTTTTGTTAGATACTGAATTGAAGAGAATTCTATTTAAGGAGATTTGTTAAAACTTCTGCCAATGAAAAACGAAACCAGAGGTCAGCACTATATTTCTGGAAGTAAATGAAATTGACATTAAAAAAATGATTGGATCTGAAAAGGAATTTTTTTCTCTATTAAAAAATAAATAAAAAATGATGAGAAATACAAAAATGATGCAGTAAAAAGATAAGAGGTTTTTAAAAAACCTCTTTTCATTTCACTGCATCATTCATCAAAAAAACTTAGCAGCACATGTATCTATTGCTGAAAAAAGCCAAATTATTGAAAACTGCTATCAGTATAGTTAATTATAACCCAGCATGAGAACTAAATCACAGACAACTTAAAAGCCTTTAGGTAAACATGAGCAGTAACTATCAGGGCTGTGGAGTCGGAGTCGGAGTCGTGGAGTCGGAGTCGTGGAGTCGGAGCTCATTTTGGCTGGAGTCGGAGTCGGAGTCGGAAAAATTGTACCGACTCCAACTCCGGTTTAAAAAAAATCTTTCAAAGTTTCATAATTTTCATAAGGATTTTATAGTTGTTACAAAACTACAAGTCCCAGAATGCTCTGAAAGCTGTAGGATATCCAGACACAATGGAAATTGTTGTTTGCAACAACTGGAGGACAAGGAGTTTGACATGTTCTTTTTAGGCCTTTAAAACAGTGATAAGCAATAGGGTATTTTGCTGCTTATCACTGAGAATCATATATCACCTCCCTTGCGCTCTCCTCTAGCTTCCGTTAAACTATATAACTTCGTGATCCCCTAACTCCCGACTTAAATTGTCTGGCACTGTGCTACATATTCTTAGTAGAAAGCTAGGCGTGCCACCACCAAGCACCAAAGAGTTGCTCCACAAACAGAAAGACTGTAAGTATTCAATTAGCTTTGTTTCTCTGGAGAGAGAGAATATTAGAAAATTAGTGATTGAAAAAGCTGTTAAACAAAAAGAAGAACTTAATGAATGTCTCAAGGGACACTTTGTGTTTCTTAACAGAGTGAACTATTTTGCAATCAATATTTAATTCTTTTTTGAAAAAAATGAAGCAGTTACCAAGAGATTGGCAGTAAAAGACGCCAAAACTAATCACACCAGCGAATTTCTCCAGGTCTCAGTAGAAAAGATTCTTAAAGAATATGAACTTAAAGAAGAACAAGTTCTTTCATGTTTGAAATATTGTCCAACTGACAATATTTCAAACATGATTTTGACAAATTCATAATGTTATTAGCGACTGCATAAGAGTTTATTGCATAACCAGAGTTCAGAACACTTGTTTATTCAGAAATTGTTTTCTTATAAATATTGTTTAAAGCACTAAGTGGTTGGATTATTTGTATCATAGTGATGAAATAGCCGATGTTAACATTTTACTACAGTTATTTGTTGTTACGAACAAATAACTGTAGTAAAACAAACAACTATTTGTTGTTAGAAATTGGTTACTTATGAAGGAGTCGGAGTCGGAGTCGGGAGTCGGAGTCGGTCCATGATAAAATCAAGGAGTCGGAGTCGGAACAGCAGCTTACCGACTCCACAGCCCTGGTAACTATAGTGAAGTTCTTTTAGAATTTCATTCATTTTTTATTACTCAAAACAAAATTTGACAAATTGATTTGGTAAACTTTTTCTTTTCAAAACAAAATAATAAGATAATAAAAAATTCAAAGTTTAAAAAGGTTTAAAAGTGGAATTAATAATTTTCAATAAATTATTTAAAAAAAATTGAATTAAGTAAAAATCAACTATTAAGTTAATTTTTATATTATTTATTGAATGTAAGGTTCAAATGGACACATGAAAAATAAGCATTTTGATAATGATTATTAAATGAGCTACTTGCACTTTCTTTCTGACTTTTTATGTACTTTAAATGCTAATACTTAAAATTTAATCAACTGTTTCAAATTACATAATTGCAACAATTGACAGAAATTGATTTGAAACTGTTGATTAAATGAAATTGAAATTGAATTGAAAATGAAATTGATTAAACTGAAAAACTGAAATCGATTAAACTGAACACGTTGTTTAAAATATTTAGTCTTTTTTTTTTTCAAAGAGAAGCAGGAAAATTATAAAATTGAATTTTTGAGCATTTAAAGCACATAAAAAGTCCATGTACCATGGTTCCATAAGTTTGCAGTTTTTTCTGTGCGATTTTATGGTTTGCAAGTTTTTATTATAAGTCAGTTTCATATTTAGTGAGCATTTAAAGATTGAAGATTAAAACAATCAGCATGTTAATTACTCTGCAAAGAGTACTGAGTGCAAAAAAGAGAGATTTTACTTAAAGGAAAAATCATGCTAATAAATGCTAGTAGAAAATATTTCTTTGAGAAAAAATCAATCAATAAAAAAAAAATCTTTTTTATATCACAGAACTAAAAGCAACTTAGTATTTTCATGAAAAATTTGTGAAAACTATGTTTTCATGAAAAAAAAATTGTGTTTTCAAGAAAAAATTTCTCAGTTTCTACCTAATTGAAAGAAAACAAAAATAATGACAGTTGAGTATTTGCATTTGAGTAAACACTGAGAACAAACCAAGGAGTGTTGTTCAAAGAATATAAATCGAGGAGTGTTTATTATAGAGTATAAGTCATGGTTATTTTTCATAGATGCTTATTTTTGTCTGCTTTTTTAGTTTTTATTGATTTTAAATTTTCATCTCTCAGAAGAACTATTGTTGAATTCATCATTTTGCAGATTTATTGTAAAACTCAACTTGCAGCAGAACTATTCAAATTCTCTGACTACCTCATTTTGAATTCAAACTGAGTAATATAGAATAATCTTCACATTTTTACAATTGAAAAGTTTTACTAACACAGATTAGTAAAAAATAGCAACTCCTCATTCAACAAAAAAAAGTGTAAACTTTTGACTAACCATAATTTAAAAAGCAATCAAATTTAAGGAAAATAATTTTGCATTAAAAGATACTTTAATCTCCAGACCATTATTTTGACTTTAGTTTGCATTTAAATAAATCAGTTCATGAAATATTATATATCATTTCATGGACTCTTAAACATAATGGTAAAAGTATGACTCATAATAACAGTCTCAACTAAATGTGGAAAAGAGTCACATATGTTCTCTCAAATTATTTTATAGATGTAACTACATTGGTAGCAATTACAGAACAACTTCAGTTCTTCTATGTTGTTCAGTTGTTTTAAAACTTTTTTAAATATGCAAGAAGTAAATGATAACTGAATAATTATATTTTTGATACAAGTTCATTTTTTTGTTTTTCAGCTATTCATTATTAACATAAATGTATTAATGATATGTTTATCAGAGCAATTTTTTTTAAGTTTCTTTTTCTGTTTTTGTTTGGCTGCTGGTAAAAAAAACATTTCCATTTTAATGCAGAAAAGAACAATAAAATTGTGAAATTAATGTTATTAGAGATCCTGATATTTAGCTGATTCAATTTAACTTCTAACAGTTAAATTTCATTTTAGAAAGAAGTTTCTTTTTTGTTTTATTTATGGAGAGTGAAATTCACCAGAGGTCAGTTTACTATGTCACAATTGATTATTGTCTTGTGCAAGAAAGAAAACTTCTACAAAAAAGTCCAGTTTCAAAAATCATCTACAAAAACTTTAAAAAAAGCATTTTGCAAAAATTTCACCCTTATGAATTAATAAACACTAAAAAATAACTTAAATAACAGATTCTTACCAACCAAAGCTAGTCTGAACAAAACATCTGCTTGCAACATTTAAAGAATTAAAAGTCAACTTTTTATAATGTAAAGGATCAAGTTAATAAAGCTTGTTGAGGAATGCAGCCATTTTTGATTGATTATTACTGTAATCACAGTCAATCTGTTCTACAACACTGTCAAATTCATGCAAACAAGTGTAACAAGCCAACCTCTTCCAATAGGCAGATGCACTCTCGATGTGCATCTCACTAAAGAAAAAAAAAGTATACACACTCACATTTCTCGACTAAGATGAACTCAACTGTTTCATTATTTTCTGAAAAAAGAATCATATTTTAAATTATATCATTCATAAAGTAAAAATGAACCTGAATCTAAAACTATTTTAAAAACAACAAAACTCTTGTGAGTTGAGGTGAAGGGAACTCTGTTGATTTGCACTGTATTGAAATCAGAATACAGAAGCCTATTTCATCTGCTGATTTATTTTAAAGGCACAAGAAAAATACCCTATGTTAATGACAGCTAACTTAATGACAGCTATTATATGCTTATTAGCACCAATTAAAACTCCTCCATGATCTGGGCACCCTTTTAAAAGAAAATATGTCTTTGATATTGTACTTTTTAGAACCTTCTTTGCAACTTCATGCATACAGGAAGCTAAACTGACACGCATACTGACACATATTCCTGTGAGGATCTAATCAGCTCCGTTGACAAACTTAATCCAACATTTCGAAGATCTAGATAACCAACAACACAACACTTTTTCGACGTTGCAAAAATATCTACATCATATATTTAAAAAACATAATTTTAGGCGCTACTCGACTTTCTCCCCCCCCCCCCCTAATTTTATGATTGATTCTGATAGAGAATTTTATGCTGATTCATAAAAATATAAAAACATAGACCTGAAAATCAACGGAAAGTGCTCTAATTCGAAGTCAAAGTTGTAAAAAATCCCATTAAAAACCCTAATATTCGCCATTTTTTTTCAAAACGCTTTCATTTTCAACAAAAATTAATTACCGTTACATTGCGCAATAAACAAACCTGGTTTCCATAACCCTTCGCATTATTATTTTAATGTATGGTAACGAAAGTGTTATAAGGAAATAAAATTAATAGAAGATTTCAAATAAAGTTTGAACATAGAATTTGAGAATGTAGAAAAATTGATGAATAATTATTATTGTATTGTACGCTGGTTTTTTTTATTAAAAAAAACGGTTTGAAGGTTACATTTTCTAAATTTTACATGTGATAGAACAACTATGAACTGAGTTTCAAAAGTTCTTCTTTTAGGAAAAAAAACTGTTGAATTCTTTTTTAAAATTTATTACAAAAGTAAACTACTTGCAAAATAGTTTATTCTCTAATAATTAAAAAACGGCTATTTTAATTGCCACAAAAAATTGCGCTAGATAAACATACTTTAACAACTTTTTTAACGTAAAAACCATGCTATTAATGTATTGCTTTTGTCAGCTAAAAGTTCATTAAGTTATTATTTTCAAAATGGCGAATATTAGGGTTTTTAGTGGGATTTTTTACAACTTTGACTTCGAATTAGAGCACTTTCCGTTGATTTTCAGGTCTATTTTTTTATATTTTTATGAATCAGCATAAAATTCTCTATCAGAATCAATCATAAAATTAGGGGGGGGGGGGGGGGGGGAGAAAGTCGAGTAGCGCCCTAACCTTATAAACCTAGGATAGATTGATCTTTGATAAAGCCCCTTTAAAAGTAATGATTAAAATTAAATAAAAGTCTTTAAAAATTTACTTTATATTAACTTAAGGTAATATATATGCGGTAAAATATAATTGAGCCGCATAGCTAATTCTGTTTAAAAAAATTCAATATAGAAAAGTCAGAGTCAGACGTTTAAGGAACGTCTTTTTGAGGTCAGATACTGACGTCGCAGTTTTGACTGTCACATTTAAGTTGTGTTTTGGTCATTTGACCGACCGACCATTATAGGACGTCAAGCGGACGTCCCCCTGACGTCTTGTGTTTGCTGGGAGGGTCGGAAATTAATAGAAACTATGATAATAGTTCTCGAACCATATCTAAATAAATGGCATCACTTGTACATGGATACTTATCACAACAGCGTAACAATCAATGAGTCGTTATTGCAAGACGGTGTGAGATCCTGTGGAACAATTCAGATAAAAAGAGGAATGCCAGTAACTTTGAAAAGCAGCAAATTCAAAATAGATGAAACAATATTTAAATGAAATAAAGGCATTCTTTTGCAGATTTGGAAATCTAAAAGAGAAATTAGAATGATTTGTAACATTGACTCAAACAAAACTTTAGAAAGCACATACATTGATTGGAATACAAAACCAAAGATTGTGGAACAAGAGTGTATTATATAGTATAACAAGTATATGAAGGTTGATAGAGGTTGACAAATTTTTGTCTTTTTATTCCATTCTGCGAAAAATTCAAAAGTGGACAAAAAGCCCAGCCCTATATTTACTGAAATGTGCCTCATTTAATGCTAACAGAGTGCATAATATGTACAATAATTCTAAAATATAATATAAAAAAGTTTTTACAGGCAGTAGAAAGGAGTTTGATAGCAAACTAGCTATCAAAGAGTGAGAATTGATACTGATACAGCAACGTACTTTATTTTAAAAGCGTTATGTCTAATGCAGATCCGTAAGGGCGTTTATCAACGGGTTTAAAAAACCATAAAATTATGAAAAAAAAAATTGTACGGAAGAAACTACATACACAAAGACAATTTAGGGTTCCTAGACCATCTTGTTGCAAAAGGGTGAAGCGTAGTGTTAGGGAAATTCTAATTATGAAACTACCTCTGTTACTGCATTGGTGTAAGGTATTTAGCAAAAATACCACACGAATACTCATAGTTACCATAGAAGCATTTGAGGTAAATTCGAGTTCACAGTGTCAAAAAACTCCATCCATTATGAGCGGAAAGTGTGCAGAGAGAAAATCTTGGAACGAATTTATATACCAGAGAAAGAAGCTGATCAGTTTATTGGGGCGGAAAACTTTTTCCCTACCTGCTAAAGACAGAGCAGAGAGAATGAATCGCTGTTTTGATTTCTTATGGTGAAAGTGAACTACTGTTAGGAGTTTCTGTAGCAGAGACAAGTAGTGGTGAAGAACATGCACTAACTGTATATAAGTGTCTCAAGATTGGGGAGTCTTCCAAACTATTAAGCCAATATATGTCAACACCATTGCATTAAACACAGGAAGGCTCAAAGGGGCTTATACAATTTTGGACCACATGTTGGGTAGGGAGCTGCTTACCTAGCTTGCCGCCAGCATATTCTCAAAATTATGTTGACAGGTGTTTTTGAATGTAATTGCGGATTAACAACTGGGCCTCAACTCTAAACTAAACCGTAACCCTAATCCTAATTTGAACTTCTTTTTCTGACTTTTATTGTTTTTAATTATCCGTCCGTTTAAAAGCCATTTTTAAGGACTTTAAAATCTTTCCAACAAATACTGACTGATTTTTAAGCGTCATTTGTATATTTTATCATATATTGGACAAAAAAATTCTGATATAATTGATACTTAAAAAATTATATTGATACAAACACGTAACTATTTAAATAATATTGATCTAAAACAGTGGGCAACATCGATTGCGTTTTATGTTTTTTAAACAGACTGCAATATTGTATTTAGTGCTCAATGTTGACGGATGAAAGATTCCTAAAATATCAATTTGTACCTTTTCAACTTGATTAAAAATTTCTAAAGCTTTTTTATGTTTTCCCAACTTATTCAAACATCGTGCTAAATTATTTTTCGTAAGCAATGTTTGTCGATGGTTGATTCCTAATGTATCAGTTTGTACTTTATCAATTTGATGATAAATTTCTAAAGCTTCGTTATACATTCCCATACTATTCAAACAGAGTGCTATATTATGTTTTGTAGCCAATTCTGATGGATGATTTATTCCTAAAATATTAGTTTGTATTTTATTAACTTGATAATAAATTTGTAAAGCTTCGCAATATTCTCCTATATCAATCAAACAGAGTGCTAGGTCACATTTTGTAACCAATGTTGATAGATGACTGATTCCTAAAATATCGATTTGTATTTTATCAACTTGAAAATAAATTTCTAAAGCTTCATTATACTTTCTCATAGCATACAAACAGAGTGCTATATTATGCTTTGTATTCAATGTTGATGGATGATAGACTCCTAAAGTTGTAGTTTTAATTTTGTTTACTTGATATAAAATTTCTAAAGCTTCATTATATTTTCCCATACCACTCAAACAGATTGCAACGTCATGTTTTGCATCCAATGCTAATTTATGATCAATTCCTAAATTATCAGTTCGTATTTTATCAACTTGATAATAAATTTTTAAAGCGTTATCACATTGTCCCATATCATTCAAACAGTGCGCTAAATCTCGAAATGCATCTATTGTTGATGGATTATTGATTCCTAAAATAGCAGTTTGTATTTTATAAATTTGCAAATAAATTTCTGAAGCTTCATAATAACTTCTCATATTCATCAAACAGAGTGCAATATTACTTTTTGCAGCCAATGTTGATGGATGACTGATTCCTAAAATATAAGTTCGTATTTCATCAACTTGAGAATAAGTTTCTAAAGCTTGGTTAAATTTACTCATTTTTTTCAAACAGTTTGCTATACTATGTTTTGTATCCAAAGTTAATGGATGATAGATTCCTAAAATATCACTTCGTATTTCATCAATTTCACAATAAACTTTTAAAGCTTCATTAAGTTTATTCATTTTTTTAAAACAGTTTGCCATTTCATACTTTGTATCCAATGTTGATGGATGATAAATTCCTAAGGTATTACTACGTATTTTATCAACTTGATAATAAATTTCTAAAGCTTCATTAAATTTTCCCATATTCTTCAAACAGTTTGCTATATTATGTTTTGTATCTATAGTTATCTGATTCTCAGCTCCATAATATGTTGTGTTATAGTTTTTGATGGCATCAAGTATGTTTATTGCTTCTTGAAATAAACTTTCATTTGATAAAAAACTTTGGATACTCCAACTCTGTTGATGGAACATTTCACACATTTTTGATTTGCTAATACGAAACATGTGGATAAAATGGTTAAAGAAATGCTTCCCATAGTCAACGTTTTCTTTTACTTCTTCCAACTGCAATTTTAAAAACTCGACAATGTTTTTGTTACATCTTTCAGTTAGTACATTTTGTTTTTGATAGCATTTACACGCTAACTGTATCATTTCGTGCATCGCAAACTTGTCATTGTCATCGTCGAAACGATTGAGCAATAAATAACTTTCTAATGATCTTATTGCTCGTTTTATCTTAAGCTCTTCATTTATTTTCAAGTGCTTTAAAATTGCGCGAATAAAAGTTTTTGTAATGTGTTGCCCATCGCAATAGGATAAATAGTTTAAAAGTTCTACTGAATTTTCATTCGATCTTTGCATTTGGTTTAACACTAAGTAAATTGATGTTATTGCAGACTTTATTTCCGTTTCTGTGGGGATAATTTCCTCGACCATTTCAATGGGATATGATTGAAAAAGATCTAAATATTTCTGCAAAGAAACGCTGTTATTGTTTATATAGATAATAGCTTGATTAATGGCGAGTGGATGATATCGAAGCTCTTCGGTTATTTGTTTTAGTTTTTGGTCTTCGTTTATTAATATTTGATTTATGTTTGTTTTCGCAAAATTAAACGCATCTTGATGCGAGAAAGAATTAATTTGCACTTGACTGACATTGGCAGACCATGACTTCCGTTGCGATGTCACCAAAGTAAATGCGTTTTTTTTGTTCGGTACGTATTTTTCAAAATTTTTTAAACTCTCATCATCAACGTTGTCGTAAATGTATAACGTTTTTTCCCTTTCAAAATAGTTATGTATTTTTGTAGAAGCTACCTCAATATCGCCTTGAGAATCTTTCACGCTTAGCCCTAGTTGGAGGCAGAGATTAGTCATAGAAACATCTATTTTGTCAAATGCTGCATCCACCCAGATAACTCTTTCAAAATGTTCGCTGTTACTTACTGCTTACTTTCTAGCGAGCTGTGTTTTTCCTACTCCAGAAATTCCAATTAAAACCATGATTGATTTACCCGAACTTTTGGTTTGGCAAACATGTTTTTTAATTTGATTAAGTTCTTCGTCACGTGAAAAGAAGAATTTTGTCGGTTGAAGGACACCGAAAACTGAGTGTCGAGAAAATAATTCTAAAATACAAAGTCATTAAATTATTTATTAAGTGCTCAGCATTAGAACGTTGTCTGTTTTTGTTTTTGATAGGAAAGATATGATTTACAGCCATGATTTAAAAGACAATTACACCGACCAGTTACCTAAAAATAATTCAAACTAACTGCTCAACTTAGTTTTTGATGTGCTTGCTATCATTTTAATTAAAATATTTTGCTTATAACTTAGTTTTATTTCAAATCCGCTGCAGTTATAAAAGCTGTTTTAAAAAATTAAAGTTTTCTATTATAAGAAAACTTATTTCACTGATAAAATACTCCAAATGGATCGTTTTTAAGTTTAGTTTCAGAACAGTGAAAATCATCCTTTCAAATCAGAAATCGACTTTCTAAAAACATATTTTAAAAAATTAGAAAAACTTCATTATTTGAGAAAGTTGTTAGAAAAGTTGGAGCTGGCTTATCCCATTTTTTGACCATACAGCAACTATGGATAACTTACCCCGAGAATTGCTTTTATAAATTACTGAACTTTTGATCATCATTATTTTTGCACATGTGGTTAAATTATTGGTTAAAAATAAAAGTATGTGTTAACCAATTTTAATCATAGAAGCAACCATAAACAAATGAATACAATTTAACTACTTATTATAGCTGCAACGAAACATTCAAACTTCTCTATTGTTACCATTAAGCAACAATCAACAAGTGGCAAACTCTTTGGGTTCCTGTTTATAATTTTATTACAGAATTTATTAGTAATTCTTGTGGAATATCAAAAAAATTCTTATTATTTATCCATGAGTTAAAAAAGTCTGGATAGCCAACCAACTTTACTAAAGAATTTATTTTGGTTTTACTTCATAACTTTTCTACCATAATTACATCCTTTTTGTCGTTTCATCTTCATGAAATGCTCCAGCATTATCTTTGTCATTATAATTTTTATTCTTACATGCGACTGGAGTAGTATTTTGTACTACAGATACCGTTAAAGGCTTCTTAAGTCTATCTAGTTGTACTAGATAGACTTAAGAAGCTACAAACCATTTTCAGCACTTTAAGCACATCTACCTTTTTTAAGAAGGAATTCTTTTCTAAGTTCCTCCTTATTCTTTCAAATCAGTCCACTTCCAATAAGCATTTGAGTAACATCACTAGAAAAACCAGATAAAGCACCAACTTCAACTGCTGGTAATACAGTTCTTATAAATGTTGATTAAAGATGCAAACTACTTGGATTTGGTCATTTTAATAGTCAGTCCTTAAGCATTCTCAAATGCTTTTGCAACCTGATTTTGCATTCTGCGCCGTGGCTTCTTTGGAGCTTTTCTAACATTTACATTTGTATCCCGCATTTTACTATAATTTATTTCGTCATTTAAATATGTTAGATCCTCATTTTGATTAAACAATCGAGACTTTTTCATAACTTCCATACACCATTGTAAACTTTTTTTTTTTAAATTTATATAATGTAAAGATTAAATACAAAATTGGACGAAAATTTTCATCATATGGGTTTATAACTATATTATCAGTAAATATCAGAGCCTCATCATCTCCAAGTATAGGAGTAATTTTGGAAGATGACTTCTATTACTGATTATCTAATCTCCAAGACAACACGCAATACTAATAATGTCTTCTGTGTCATTCTCTTACAAAGTTTCTAGGTTTTCTTAACTGTTAAAATATTAATTTAAATAAACATAAGAAAGCTCCTAATTTTCTCTAAGATGTTAAACATTTTCCATCATTTTTTCAATACACATATAATCATTTAAATAGTAATCGTTTAAACTCCTCAATTATTTGTTAAACTTATCTGAAGATTCTAAAATATATTTTGTATGAGTCTTTAGAGATTTAACAATTGTATTGATGTACGGCTTTTTAATAGATGTAAAAGAGTTAACGAGGTTTGTAAATCAAACTCATCTGTAGAACTTTTAAAATACTTTATTAGGTTTATCTTTTTTTTTTTTAGTTCCAAATTGGAGCTAGAGCTCAGCTCCATGGACCCTTTAAATGTAGATTCTAGCTTTACAACATAATTTTCATAACCATTAAATTATTAGGTCGGGTTAAAAGGAGAATTATAATCTGAATCATTATCTGCATTATTATCTAAATCATTATTTAAATCATTATCGAAATCATTATGATAATAATTAGAACTTTTATTTCTTTTGGTTTTCTCAAAAACTATGCAAATATATATATATATATATATATATATATATATATATATATATATATATATATATATATATATATATATCTATTATTTATAACTTAAAGATGTATTTTTCTGATAGTTATGCAACAGATTCAATTTCTAACTTTTTTCTATAGAAATCTCATTCTTTAAATCGAAGTTTGTTGCTTACATATTTTATATATATTATTTTTAGTGTGTTTCAATAATTTCGATGTTGTATATCACAAAGCATATACCTGAAATAATAAATACAAAGTGCAACTGTTTTATTAACATTGCTTAGATATTCAATAATATATAGAAAATCTTCCAAATAAAACGTGTGTCATACATCATTTATAACTTTTGTTATAGACTCATTCAAACCATCTTTAGACTCTTTAAAAATATTAATATAGTTTTTTAAACATGCAATTTTATCTTTTCTTAATCTCTTTGAAAATCTTCTTCCTTCTTTTTAAACTCTCATATAAACAGAGCTAAAGCTCTTTTCTTATAAGTTTTTTTTTATTGTCAGATATTCTCACCTTTTTCTAATGCAAACCTATTTTATATATAAATATATAAAATATTTTACTGGTTGTGCAAAGCTATAAGATCTTCAACATTTTTTGTTATTCGTTGACAACGTAAATCACACCTTCAAAAGAATTAATATAATTTTCAACACTTTTATCAATACCATCAAGTAAAATATCTATAAATGATCCGTCAGTTTCATCTTTTCCAAAACCAATACCATTAGTTCTGAAAAACCTTCTCATAGTACTTACATTGTTATCATAAGAATTCTTACTTGACTTTCAACATTTTTTTGATAAAGATCTTTTACCCTACTTTTCATAAAGATCTAAATGATTATAATTACCTAGTTGCTATTAACCAAATTTAACAGTTAAGGGAGGTTTACTACTACGTTAGAGATTTCTTATTTTTTTCTGTACGAACTTCATTCTAAAAATCAAACTTTTGTTGCTCAAATCCTTCTTCCAATGATATCTAATGTATCCATTCCTTATCTCATCTCTTAAAAAATGTGTAAACACAAATGTCCACAAAATATTTGATCATCACTTTGTATTTGATCTGTGTTGTATTATGTAGGATAGCTATTTAGCTGCTTTTACAAGATCAATGTTAGAAAATTGTTTTTCATTCAACGCAATTTCCCCAACTTTCGTTCTCATTTTATGTAAACGCTATAAGTTATTCCATCTACATAAAAATGAAAATTAAACAATATTCATGAAATGACTCTCTAAGTAAACGTCAAATAAATCCATAATTACCTACAAGTACTAGAGGTTTTATTGTTGGTGCATCTAAATGTGGTAAAACAACGCTATCACTTAATCGCATGTTCCCGGTTGAACTTTGGCTAGCTCGGTAAGGTGTAATGGAAAACAGTTATATTATTTACGGCACGATCACCAATTGGTAGTACTCTATTAACATTTGATGACTTAAATTGAACGGGTATCGCAACTTTAGACGGAGAAGTTTAACTCTCAGACACTGTAAAAGCAGATCATTAAGCATATTGTGCTAGATATTTGGTTGATCGTGATGGTTGGGGTTAGATTGTGGCTGTAACGTTCTTCTATAATTATGATTCTCTTATAGATCTATCCATTGGATTTTCAGAATATATAAAGACATTATTTAAACTCTAATGTCTGAAAAAGACATGATAGATATTTTCAATAGAAATAATATATCATAAGTACACTTTGTAACTAGCACTTTTAGTGCCATAGTTCTTAACGACAACAAACCCATTTTACCATGTTTACAAATACTAGTTCCAACACATGTCACACATACTTATGTTAACTTTTTATGCTCTTACACACCTGTCCTCATTTCCTTCTCATCTAACATGAATTGATCAACATGCTCATTCTTCCTATATCTTGAACATTTTTTTTTTCAATTTTTCTATTACAACATAAATTATTTAAATGACTAATTTTCAAACTTCTCTTTTATATTTAGGATTCTTAAAAGTTAGTCACTTGCTGATGGTTGCTTAATGATTAAGAAACTTGAATGTTCTGCTATAATTACAATAAATTAAGATGTTTAATAAGTTTTATTAAAGTGTTGATGGTTGCTTCTATGGTTAAAACTGGCTAACGCATATTTTTATTTTTAACCACAAATTTAACAATGTGGTTTTGTTTGATTTCTTGTATGGTCGATTATTACATCATTTTTCTATCTAATTGCAAAAATGATGAAGGCCAATAAAATCAACCATTGATAGAAGTAATTCTGGGGATATGTTTTTTATGATTGTTATATGGTCAAAAAATGTAGTAGCAGCCTTTGGAGGAGAGGGGTGCAGTAGTGCACCGTAAGAGGGCGGAAGAGCCCTGGCGTTTATTTAGTTTTGATTTTATATTTCTAAATGATTAGGATTGTAAAATAAATAATCAAATGTAGTTGTTAATTTAGACACGAAACATTGCTGAGCGTTTTTAATGATCCAACGGCCTTAAAGATTTGCGACAAATTAATTATTGGAAAAATTATAACTTTTCTATTTCCAAATTATAAGTTTATGGCAGATTAAACATTTTTATGCACCGTAGTGTTTTTGGAAACTAGATGGTAGTTTTTGCATACTTTGAAAGTTTTTTTTTTTTTTTTATATACATTCAAGCAATATCCAGCGTCTTTAAATTAGCCAGAGAACTCCGCCCGAGGGCGGCATGAAAGCTATTAATATCAAAATACCTACTTTGTTCGCACTTAATGATCAAATCTCTGCGGTTGCAAAACAGTAATCCCGCTTTCATATCTCGCCATTTTTTTGATGGGTTGTTCTTACGCCATTGTTTGAGTATTTGTGCAGTTTTTTCTCGCGTAGGTTCTAACTCTTCTTTTGCATTTTCAATTGCTGAGTCATCAACCAAAAGAAATTGAGCATATTTTTCCCAATCATAAGTCAGCAAATCAGCAAGCGTCGTGAATACACCTTGTGGAACTTTTTCAACTAAAAAGAAAGTTTTTTTTTTGTGAAAATCGAAAATGCGTTTCAATTGGGAATTTTAAAGAATATAGTAAAATTACCCTTAATATCATCGAATTCGTTTTCCATTCCAACGTCGCCTTTTAAAGTCGTCCTATGAAAAACAAGTCTGATGTTGGTAATAATTATTAAATTGTTAAATAATGTATTAAAAAATTGCAAGTTAGAAGTTTTATATATAAAAAACTAAAATAAACAAATTTTGAAATAATATGTAACAAAAAATTATTTTTTTTTGCCTCGCTTACCCATATCTAAAAACACATAAAAAGAAAAATACGCAGAATGCAATATCTCAAGAAAGGGCCAATTATTTGCTCCGAAACTTTACAATAACATAAGTCCCATATTAATATAAGAGTTGTACTAGAATTAGGTTCTAATACAAAATAGTTCATGAAATAATTCTTAATATATCCCCCACCTGGCACCCGCAGCTGGTTTATTATGGTAAATATGCCTTTACTCCTAAACTATATGCATACATCATATGATTCTAGTACAACTCCTATATAAATGTGGGACCTATGTTATTGTAAATGTTATTACCACTGTATAAAAAGAGAAAAAATGGCGTTAGGTATTCAGAAAATTGTAGTAAAAAATCAATTAAAAAAGCTCACGTTAATGAAACGGAACACATAAATTCGAAGAACAACGTTGTGCCATGAAACTCGTTTGGTTTGAATAAAGATTTCAAATTAGTAGTACTATTGTTTATGGTCATGTGTAAATAAAACTTACTTTATCAGCGTTTCATTAGTTATAGAAACTCTAGTAAATTAAGATTTCCGGGGAAAATCCCCACTTATTCACACTTTCTACTTTTGAGAAAATAGGAAATTTATATTAGATATTACATAAATAACTAATTAAGCCATCATTAAAAAATAGAATAGTAACAGTACACAATGAAAATAAAGCGAACTTGAATGTTATGCAGTTTATGAGTCATTTGAAGCAATTAACTTTTATACTGATATAGCAATTAAGTTTTACAGTGATGATTTTCAAAGATTTATAAAAGACAACAAGAAGTACAATTTTCAAAGTACAAAAGTGATATCAAAACTAAGCATAATATGCGTAAGTCTAAGTATTCAAAAGTGATTGTTTCATATAGTTATTGCATAACTGTTTTAAAAAAAGATTTTACTCTTTCTTATGGACCTCAGGTTGATGAGCAAGACGTTGAACAATTTTGTCGGGTTTTCAACTTAAATGGGCAACGCTTTTGTTACTAGACTTTGAAGCAAGAAAAATATGTTTTTTCCAAATAATGTTTGGCAAAAAAAAAAAAAATTATTTAGTCTAACCGATATCAGCCTTAGAACTGACAAAACAAATTTTTAAATACACCTGCACTCCATTTAGGTTTGCTCATTCATGCCTTGCAAGAGGGATTCTGCTGTTTTTAAATGGAAGTATTAAAAAAAAAGTTCGAATATACACAAATTGTTTACAAAACGTTCTTTAAAAGGTCAAAGACTTCAAGTAATAATAATTGAAATTAAAGACATGAAGGAGTATAAGAACTATTGGCCACAACGTCACATTAAAAATTCACCCAATATTGAGCCCAAGATTGCTGACGACTTATCACTTTGTTGATGGTCTTTCACAAGTACATTTCGACTCAAAACTAGCTAAGGAAACTGATTGAGTTTTCAATTGCATGTTAGACATGAAACTGTTGTTTAGCATATTGCTTTATTAATCATTATTTCAAAATAGTAATCTCAGTCACGCAGGCATTGCTGAATTAAAAAGTCGGTAAGTTTTCTTTCAAAGTTGTTATTTAGGGAATTACTGGCATCTATTTATTGTTCTTCAGAAGCAGAGGCTCTATAAGCCTAACCACATTTATAGAAATAAAAAAGAAATTGATGGATATGGAATGCCAACTGGAATACAAATGTATTTTTTATCAAAAGGAGGTTTAATGGAAGCAGAATTATTTCCTTTCCCAACATTTTGAGTTTAGTTACTAATGGGATCTAAGAAATATATGATCAAAATAAATCAAACGGAATATTTGACATTTAAAACTCCGCTATTTTATTTTGACGCAGCAATACTAAAGCTGTTATTAAAATGTTAAATAATGTTTTTTGATTATTAAAATGTTAAATAAAGTTTTTTAAATAATGTTTTTGATGATAACATCACTGATGTTAACATCTCTGATGTTAACATCACTGATGTTAACATCTCTGATGTTAACATCACTGATGTTAACATCTCTGATGTTAACATCACTGATGTTAACATCTCTGATGTTAACATCACTGATGTTAACATCTCTGATGTTAACATCACTGATGTTAACATCTCTGATGTTAACATCACTGATGTTAACATCAGTTCATCATTTGACTTTGTCCAAACTCATTTTCTTTTTTAACTTTTGTTTAAAGTAGCGAAAACGTACTCGAGCGTTGACAGAACACTTTGTTAAAAAGTTCATGAAACAAATCATCATGCCTCAGCGAACAAGTAGATTTACTAGAACAAAATCCATGAGGTAAGGAAGAGATTTTCTATATGTCTCAAGAGAAGTTGCTCTTTGTATACAGTCTAAATAGGCCTCCTAACTTAACGGAAAAAGAAATAGGTAATAAAAATGAGAGGGAGCAAAACCTAATGGAAGCTATTTTAAAAATAAGAAAACAAAATATATAATGTGCTGTTTCCTTAACTTCATTCCTGAGTTGAATTCAAACGTAACCATAATTGTTCAAGGATTGGTAAAATATCAAATAAAAACAAATTCGTAATCTAATACCAAGTTTCGAAAATTTTCAGAATTTTATTTCCCAGTGCCCAGTGGTTATTCATAAAACTTAGTAGAACTATCAAAGGTTTACTTAAAATCTCAAACTAAATATCATGAATATGTAACTAGTGATAAGTCATACTGGTTTTAAACTCTTTGCAGATATCTTTTACTTTTTACAGAAGATAGAGAACTTGGGAGGAGAATGAGCACTAATCAATGTTCCGAAACTGTTGTCGGAAAGGAATTGAAGTATTTTTTTTTTGAGAATGTTATCACCGAATAAGACGAGCAGAGTAAAGAAATATAATCTTTTATTGTTGAACAAATTTTGTAGCCTATTTCATACAGTTAAAGAAGCTTTCTCTGAAACTGTTTTCTGATATTCAGTTTCAAGTATTGACATTCTCATATTTAAGTTCTGGCATTCAGTTTAAAAATGTGTTATTATTAATTAACTCTCTCTTTATTATGTTTTACTAATTCACTTCTGCAAAATCATTTTTTCCCCTCCTGTTTCCGGTTATTCGAACAATCAAACAAAAACTGTTAAAGAATATCAATAAAACAAATAACTCAAGTCCAACAAAAATATATAACGTACCGGTTCATTTCGTGCTCTAGTACCTCCATTCTTCTTTCAGCTAATATTCTGTTTTGCGATCTTTAAAAAAACAACTGGGTGATCGACAAAACAAATGTTTGTTTTAACACTTTTTTAAATTTGTATTAGCAAGCACCTTAAAGAATTTAAAATTATAGACTTAGCCTCAACACTAAGTAGAAAAACTGAATCAAACAATCGCCAACCAAATAAATCAAGAAATAAGACAAAAACGTAAGCCAAATCAATAGAAAGTTTGAAATAGCATTGCAGAATGAAAAACTGCCGAAAGAAATCTGAGGTAAACCATATTGAGATCGGTTTGATTTTTGTTTTAGTTGTTGAACTTTCACTTTTAATAGTTTCAAGTAAATAAACTTTCTTGCATTGAGATTAAACTCAGTTACTATTTGTGTTTAAATTGCAGTCAGATTTTTTTATTTTAGACAACAATGGCCGTCGATGAATAAGTTTTAATCAAATAATAAGGGTTAGTAAAATAGTGGAATGGAATTATATTATAAAATTAAAAAACGTGCAAAATGAGTTATCCTGAAAGAAACAGGCTATTAGCCACTACGGAGTATTGCCAAGATATTGCTTTGTAAACTTCGTATTAAAATGTTTTAGGAAATTAAGTTCGTAACTAAACTATTGAATAACATCGCCATTTGCTTTTTTCTATTAATAACATGACAAAAAAAACTCATTTTTATATTATTACTTTCCGACCTTTCTCACCAAAATCATTGGTGCTTCTCATATTACCTATCATACTTGTTTATAGTCCACTGAAATAGACATTAAAGTAATTGGCATAAAGAAGTAGTAGAAAAGTAACGTAAAACAAAGATGTTTCAAACAAATGAAAAAAGCTACCTAAAATCGTTTTGGTTTTTCAATGACGTCGTACTATATTAGGTGTATAAAGTATGGCGGCATGATAATCGATTGATAACTAACTATATGTTGAAATTTAGTCTAAGTGATGGTGGTAAAAAAAATGCAAAATGAAATAAGGGTAAATTTTGAGATAAACATGGAAAAAAACTATGCAAATATTTTTGACAATTCAACTTTTGGTAAAAAAAAAAGAAAACTTTTTTAAATAAAAGAAGATCAAAAGGAACATTTACTAAAATATCACGTACCTACCCTTTCTTTTGCTATTTTTCCCAAACAGAGTGTATTACCGATAAAAAGGCGAGCTTAAAACAAATAAAGCTTTGATAGAAGATCAAAGCACCAATGTTTTTCTTTCTCCTAGTTTTGTCCCCAATTAGTTAATATTAGCATAGAGACTTTGTCTGCATGGTTTTCTAAGTGCAATCCAGTTGAGTTAAGTCAAGTCCATTAACAGTATCATTACAAAAGATTCTTTTGCTAGCAAGTTTTGTATATATATATATATATATATATATATATATATATATATATATATATATATATATATATATATATATATATATATATATATATATATATATATATATATATATATATATATCATCTTACTTTATGTCTAAAAATTAAAATAATGACCTCTTTTTTTACGGGTGATGCGGAAGTTATCGGACAAAATAAAAACATCAATAACTTATTTATAAATAAAAAAACAAAGTACTATTATATTTTTTTAAAATAAAGCATTTATCTTTTAATAAAAATATACTATTTTTTGTATGAAAAAACACCACCATCTGCAAATGATCTCAATTTTGCTCTGACGCCTTTCATATGCGACTGTAAAAAGTTTAAATCAATTTCTTGTAGTTTTAGTTTAATGCGATCAATCAAAACTTGCTCTGTTGAAGCTTGCCAATCTCCCTCGTAAACCTTCTGTGCCAAATGTCCCCAAAAATTTTCAATTGGTCGTGCTGGAGGCATATTTGGGGGGATTGGATTCTTTATCAACGTAATAGACATATTGGTCCATCCAATTTAGAGAATCTTTAGAATAATGAGAACTTGCTAAATCTGGCCAAAATAAATAGTTAAAGTCTCCATGATACTTGTGAATAAATGGAAGAAGTCGTTTTTCTAAACATTCATTAATATAGATTGAAGATCGCTACAGCCTTGGAAGTACGAAACAATGGCTCGGACATACCACGGTAGGATATGGCTATCCACATTAATAATTTTTTTGGAAATTTCTCTTTTCCTATAAAACGAACACTTTCTGGGCATGTCTTTTTGTTGTTTGTGTAGTATCCAGAATTTCCAGGCATGTTGTCCCTTGCAAAACAAAAGTATTTTTCGTCATCGATGACTAGAAGCGATTTTGTGTTATAGAGTTGGTTAACTAGTTTCCTGCTTCTTTTCTTTGCCTTTATTTGTTGTTCTATAGTGTATTTTGGAGTCTTTTCACGTTTTCAATATTTAATATTCATTTTTTTTAACTGACGACCAATTGTCGATTAATTTACACCGAATTTAATACCTATTTTTCTCTGACTGACCCCTTTTGGATTGTTGACAAGTCTCGTTAATTCGGCTTTCTTTTCTCTAGTCCAGGATGTCGGACGACCAGGGTGCTTTCTATCAGAAAACGATTGAACAGTTTGAAGTCTTTTTAGGTTATCATATATTGTACTTCGAGCAAATCCTTCCTTTTCAAAATGATTTACGATTTTTTTTTTTTATATTAGGTTTATTTACAAAAAACATTTTTAGTCGCTTTCGAAAAGATTCTCGTTCAGCTGCATTTAACCTCATTTTAAATAATTGTGTTTCAAATAATAAAGTTTATATTTTATAGAACGTTTATGCCTACGCATAAAACCACAAAAATTAATTATTATGCTCAAATAATGAAATTAGGATTTGTCCGATAACTTCCGCATCACCCGTTATTTAAGATAACACACGAGAAAGATTGATAAAAAAAAAAAAAAAAAAACCTTGAGTACATTCTAATAAATATTACTTTAGCCAAAAAGTATCCCACTTTTTGTAAACAATCGAGCAGATATTTGCCCAGGAAAGTTATTTAAAAACTAAGGTAGAATTGAATTAATCATTCAACATAAAGACGCAACTCACATAGAAATTTCAATTCTAAAACGAATATTCACACAGGCTAAAAGAAATACCGGAAACAACTTAATTCTAATATTTCTACCCTGTTTAAACATTCTGTTCTAATGTCACCGAAGATAAATAAAGTTCAAAAAACCTATACTGTCAGAGTCTAATGAACCTATCAAAAAACCTCGAAGATCTTCATGATCAGGATTAAATGGAACAACTAATAATATAAGTTTATAACATACTTCGTCCAACCTCTGATCTTCCGCAGGTTTTGGTAATGACGTCATCAAGGCCTTTAGGAAGCGATTAGCAGGTGAATTTGTAATAATGGCTTTATTTGAGTCCCAATAGATACATACATTAGGGTGTGTCGATTTTTTTTTTCAAATACTAAAAAAGAGTAGTGAAAAAATTTAAGTTTACGATTAGTTAGCTGTAGGGAAACTTTAAAAACTAAATTCCATTAAGTGCTAGCTCGGTAAATTTTGATTTCAATATTTCACATTTTTGGTCCTTTTAGACATTAGTCATTATATTTAAATTTGTTAATGGAATAGCACTGATAATTTTTTGTACCAATTCGCATGGTGTACGACGTACACCATGCGAATTCTCTAGATTTGTACCAGTAAGGTTATGATTAGACACCCAAAGACACCTGATTGTATAATTCTTTTGCCAATTCTGTCTGAGCCCTTTTTACCTTGTTATGCTCTATAATAAGATGGCAATCACTCTTGCTTATAATCTTTGCATCTATCAAAGCTGCTGTAGCTATTTCAGCAGTTTCTCTAAAACTTGTTTGGTGTCTCATACTAGCCAGAGCAATATTTTAAATACTCATAGTATTATAAATTGAACAGGTTTGATTGTTTTCTGACCACTGCCATCTTTAAATGATGAAGAGGAACTGTTTATATAAATTGTTTGAACATTTTCACTATACTCATAATCGTGAAAAATAAAATAAATTGTTTATATATTTAATCTGTACTTAAACTAAAGTGTATACAACTAAGAGTTTAAAACTTACTTGCTCAGTATGTGGCAATAAAAGAGATAAGGATTCATTCTTCTACATGCAATTGATTTGTTCTATTTGATTTAACGTTTCATCTGTCTTTAAAATAAGTAATATATATACATATATATACATACATATATACATATATACATATATACACATATATACATAAATATATGTTTGAGTATGTGATGTAGTTGTTCAAGCTTTCTACTTAAATAGTTACCTTTTCTTCTTTATTTTCTTTCATTGTTCTTTGTTTTTGCTGTTTTATTTTATTTTTTTTGGATTCTTTCCTATCTGCACCACCAATATGGAAAGTTCCAAAACTGCCAGTTTTAGTCCTCTGAGAGTGGATGAACTGAAGCTCTAAAATCGGTATTTTTTCATCTCTCTTACATTGACACTTTACATGAATTTTTTCCATACATTCTGAATCACATTTGTACTCTGAGCAAAGGATTAGTTTACATTTGCAAAATAAGATGTCCACAAGATTATCTAACTTTAAATTAAATCTTTCTTTTTCAGCTCTTTTACCACGTCCAGTACTAAAAGCAACAACTGATTTCCTTAAACACTCAAGTTTTTTGAAAATTCTTTTTTCATGAATGACAACAGGATATGTAAAAAGTGCATTTGCTTTCAACAATTGGCTAAGTAAAGCGGGTAACATATCGGTAACTAGATGATCTACAGTATAGTTCTTAACATTTTTATTATTAATTTCTCTTAAAAATATACCATATCTTAGCATATCTCTAGCTGTTGGAAGCTCAGATGTATAAAGTTCTTTTCCACTTCCAACAAGATTGCTCATTTTAACGGATAATGCACTCCTTGTTCTTTTTGACATTTTTATGTCAAATTGTTTCCAGAGCTCTCCTTTTGGTCCGATTATGACTTTTTTTTTTTTTTAAAGAAAAAAATGAGAATTTGCGAATTATTGGTAATAACCAAAATAAGTGAATTAAGAATCAAAATTCACCAAGCTAGCACTAAAATGCTTTCATTTTTGAAAATATCACTTTTCTTATAAAATGGAGAGGTTATATTTTTTCACTACTCTTTTTTCGAAATTTGAAAAAGTTCATTTAACCTTAAAAATCGACACACCCTAACATACATACTTACATATATACATACATACATACATACATACATACATACATACATACATACATACATACATACATACATACATACATACATACATACATACATACATACATACATACATACATACATACATACATACATACATACATACATACATACATACATACATACATACATACATACATACATACATACATACATACATACATACATACATACATACATACATACATACATACATACAATCAAAAGGTATACTATCTCAAAGTGTAAGGATTTAGTATTATTACATTAACAAAAATATAGTTAGTAAATGGTAGCATTGTAAACAATAAAAAGGAATTAAGTATCATCAATAAAAACAAATAGTATTTATATAAAACAATCAAATATAATACCGTCTTTGAATTTTATCAAGTTTTGTTTTTATAATTGTTTTAAGAATTTTTTTAGCCTCTTCAAGCGAGAGCGTTATTAGCAAAAGTATTAAGCTAATTGACGTCTTTCCACTGCAGTAATTTTCTGTAAAGAATAACATTTCTGAAAGCTTGATGCCTACCTATTCGGCTGCTTAGTTTTCTCAAAGAAAGTATTCATATAGCCTGAAGAAGATATGATTTAAAAGATAATGAGATACTAAAGTTTTACTTAAATTAGACGATTCCCGGACTGTGATCACTCCAAAATATTAGAATTTGTTTTTTAGGAAGTTAAATGATTAATAGATTGCATTATCAAGTTTTCGATGGTGTGATTCAAGTTCTATTTTACCTGATGAGGCTACTTGTAAGTTACTATTCCTTCTTTTAAAAACAAGAGTATCACACATTTAACACTTGTCAACACTTCACCTTTTGAATATAAGCTTAAGATAGAATACAAAAAAAAAACAGAGCAGTAAAATTTGTTTCAGATTTTTATGTCAGGATTTTTAATTTTGTAAGCCAAGTATACACTACTGATACTTAGGTCCGGACTCAAACACTCTTCCTCAGATTCAACACGACTCTTTTGGCTTACCTCCCTAAAAGCAATTATTGTCGTTTAAAATCATATGCTTGTCGTGAAAAGTATACTTGATTTTTTATACCCCTCCACGTTTGTCTTTAAAATTGCTTAAACCAGCTTCTTTTCTATGAACAAGAGTGGTCGACTTTTGGGGTTTAATAGCAAAAGTTTCTAGAAGTCTCTTCATACCCTTTTGTGGTCTCCATTACCGATCAGGAATTGTGAAACTGATGGTTGATTGCCTTCTGCTGTCGTCTCGATCATCATATTCCCATAGCAACGTCGTCGGACGGGTAGGGTTTGCATGAGTCCCATTAAAAAGCTTCCTTGTTCATTGATTCCCAATTACTAAAAGTCATCCTAGAGCATTTTTTTCATGTGCAAAGCATCAGGGCAACTAAACTTACACTTACAAATGACCTAACTCTAAAAAAAATATAAATACTTTAAAATTAGTCAAGAACTCCAAATAAGTATATAAAAAATACTAATTACTAATTTACGAAAAGTATTGGTACATAGCCTGAGTGTTGGTGGTTTATTTTATTTAATACCTTTTTGTTTACTTAACTGGTCTCGTACACATCTCTGCTTATTTTATTTTACTGTATATTTTTCTCTTACTTTTGTTTTTTAAATTTTTTCTGAGCTTGAATATATTACAAATAAAATATCAAAGCGAAGCTTGAAATAAGTATAACTTGAATGATAAGAATAATAACTAATTTATCAACAAACCGGCTAATTGTATAATGTAAACAATGCGTGCCAAGTAAGTGTAAATGCGCGAATGGACTTAGATCAGTTTTACAAAAATGACATGCGTGGACATACAGACAGCTCTATCTCTTGATGTTTTTTTCTACGATAAAAAGAGGTAGTTTCTGGATTTAGATCTCTTTGCATTGTATTGACATGGGTTCTTAGATTAATTTACTGTAAAAAAACAAATTTTACACATTTAGGCACTTAGATCAGTTAGCCCCTCTACCCTCCTCTATTAGACAATATCTTTGGAAAAATAAATCTTTTTTAATGAAGTGGAATCAACTTTTCTTAGCTTTCCCGGTGAAATATTTTTTTTCTAAGTTTGATGGTTTGGGAGATGCTTTTCAGGATTTTCTGGATTAGGACCACACTACCGCATGGAAGGTATAACGTAAATAGATATAACTTAATTGGTGAAATTAAAAATTTGTTATAACTGAATTATATACATTCATTATAGAATAAACGCGGTTCATTACAAATAAAATCGCTGTAATGCAATTGCCTTAAATGATTAGTTGAGTTGATATATTAAGTTAAGAGATACTAAGATTTGATCAGTAATCTTAAACTGCCTGGTCAAAAATAAAACAAGTTCAAATTGACAAACATATCGAGTCTATCCCTCAATGATGTACTAAGGTTATAAAGAACATTAAATATGCCATCACTTACTGATCTGATCTGATTTTGCTGATATAATGTTAAATGCTCTATAAGTTTTAGAATTGAGATAATAATAAATTTTTTCTGACTTAATCTTTTTTTTTTGTTTTTGTTACATGGCTGTGTAAATATATATTTATCTAGCATATAACAGACACTTTGACAATATTGCAACAAAAGTTATGGTGGTGAAGGGAAAGTATGGATTCTAACGGTTAAAAAAAAAGGTATTCCAGAGGTTGTGGTCAAGGCTGATGGCCTAGGACTGTTTGGTTAGAAAAGGACAAGCTCTGGGGATTGTTTGGTTAGAATTAGAAAAGGTAAAATCGCTATAGGGTTAAGGTTGCGTTTACCATCCTCGGTCTTTTTTATTATACGATATATCTCAATAAACGTTCTACAGGGTGGGGCAGAGGATCTTGCTTATTTGAATTATCCTTCCTGAAGTTTGATTCGCTTCGATAATTTAAAGGAGGGGCTTAGTCAAGAGCGCAAACTGTAAAATTTTGTTTATATGATGAGCCGCATCATATAAACAAAATTTTAATTTCTTTTTTCTTTGCAGTAGCCATGGAATGGACGAACGTGGAACGTGCTTTTGCGGTTGAGGCATACTTTTCCTGTAGTAAATCAATCATCGCCACACAGAGTGCATTTCTTCTCATCTCAATGTTGCAGCTCGTAGCCGTGTTCCAGGACGACAGTCAATCGTTTCGTGGGTGAAAAACTTCAGGGAATCTGGAGATTTGAAGAAGAAGAAGTCTGGTCTCCAAAGGACTGCAAGATCTCCGCAGAACATCAAAGCGGTGCGGCAATCCATTTTGAAGTCACCCCGACAATATGCCCTCAAGCATGCATCAGCTCTTGAGTTATCAGCTCGTTCTGTTAGACGGATCCTTCGTGAGAAATTGAAGTTCCATCCCTATAAGATTGAAGTCGCCCAGGAACTGATTCCTCGGGACTTCGATGCTCGTGAGGCTGCGTGTAAGGCCCTTCTCAACTTGCCTGATAACACGCTAGTGTTCTTCAGCGATGAGGCGCACTTCCATCTTTCTGGGGCTGTGAACAAGGACGATGTTTGGTTCCAGCAAGATGGTGCAACTGTGCATACATCAAGAGCATCCATGGTTTTCTTGAACGAAGTTTTTCCTGGGCACGTGATCTCTTTGAGGGCAAATCTTCAGTGGCCAGCCAGGTCCCCTGATCTTGCGTCTTGCGATTACTTCTTGTGGGGATATCTGAGGTCCGTCGTGTACCATGACAGACCCAACAACCTGAACCATCTCAAGAATAACATTCGTGAAGCCGTCGCCAACATTCCTATTGAGATGCTGGAAAGAGTCAACACCAACTTCCGGACACGACAGACACAATGTATTGACAATAACGGACCTCATTTGCGTGATATCATCTTTAAAACTGGCAAATTGTAAAATTTACTTGTTCTTGATTATGCTATTACAAAATTCATTTGTATATATTCAATACTTTTGCTATAATATATGTCTGCCCCACCTTGTATTAGTGCGTAATGGTTAGCACTCTTTAATTCAATACCTTAATTCAACTAAAACTATTACTTTCTTAATGTTCTTGAAATGTTTATTAATATTTTTTTTAACTACTGCTTTTTTTTACTCTTTTTCTTTTTCTTTATTTGAAGCAGCCAAAAATTTTGTTAATTCTTTAATCAATATTTTACTTTAATTTTTTAAATTTAAAAGTTCTTTAATCAATATTTCTTCAGACTTCTGTTTAATTCTTTACTTCATCTGTCTGTTAAAAATTTTTCGATCATAAATTAAACTTCTTATTTATCCAAAATTTCTATAATTACGAAAATTCTCTTTCTTAAATTCTTCTTAAAACTATTTTAAAATACATTTACTGCACTTTAAAACTTCGACTTCTTCACCTTAAAACAATATTTTTTGAGCTTTTATAATTTTTGCTTGTTTTCGCTTGCGATACCTATTCATCATTAATTCATATGACAGGTTGATGAGTCTTCGTCTTTACGTCTTTTCAAAGCTGTTTTTAACTTTTCTACTCTAGTTAAAAATTCCAAATTCGATTATTCAAATATTGGTGCATTTAACAAGCGCAGAGAGGAAGCCGGATTTGCCTTACTACTATGTATGAGACTAAAAATTTAAAAGGAAGTTTAAAAAGTATTTTAGATTTAAATTAAAAAGTATTGTTTTCAAAGCTTAAAACATGAAAATGTCAAAGTTTGTTAAAACATAATGTTAAAATTTAACCTAATATTTTTCATTTCTTCCTCAATTCAAATTCTAATAGTAAGAAACCATTTCTGTTCTTCCTGTAATTTTAAAAGTAAAGCTTTTATATAGCAACAGTCCTTTATTTGCCCTTGTTTTTGAAAAGATTTAATCCTATTATCTGCTATTTCATATAAATATTGATTTTTGTCTCTGTTTTTAATGAGTTCATTGTCATGTAGTAGAAAAACTTTACAAAGATATAATTTCGGTATAATTGATTCAGATGTTGAGGAGCCAGAATTTCTGTATAGAAAGCGGTATAATTGTGAATTTAAATGTATGTATGTATGCATGTAGATATGTATGTATGTATGTATGTATGTATGTATGTATGTATGTATGTATGTATGTATGTATGTATGTATGTATGTATGTATGTATGTATGTATGTATGTATGTATGTATGTATGTATGTATGTATGTATGTATGTATGTATGTATGTATGTATGTATGTATGTATGTATGTATGTATGTATGTATGTATGTATGTATGTATGTATGTATGTATGTATGTATGTATGTATGTATGTATGTATGTATGTATGTATGTATGTATGTATGTATGTATGTATGTATGTATGTATGTATGTATGTATGTATGTATGTATGTATGTATGTATGTATGTATGTATGTATGTATGTATGTATGTATGTATGTATGTATGTATGTATGTATGTATGTATGTATGTATGTATGTATGTATGTATGTATGTATGTATGTATGTATGTATGTATGTATGTATGTATGTATGTATGTATGTATGTATGTATGTATGTATGTATGTATGTATGTATGTATGTATGTATGTATGTATGTATGTATGTATGTATGTATGTATGTATGTATGTATGTATGTATGTATGTATGTATGTATGTATGTATATATGAATGTGCTGGCAGTGCAACATAAAACCATATTTTCAAAATGCAGAATGATCAATTACTAACTTCAACAAAACCATTAAAATAAAGTATAAAAAAATGCCAACATGAATTGTTGGAGTGAAAAAATTTTGACAAACGACCTAATTTTAAATATATAAAAAATCTCTTTTGCGGTTTTAGATTTTTAATTTGAAAGTCTAATTTTTAAACCTTTAAACAATGAGAAGTTATCTTGTTTTTTGGACATGAATTTAGTGTTCTATCCTGACGGTGTTTTCGAAGATAAACTTTCTCACACCAATGGAGTCATAATTTCTCAACATTTTAGCCAAGCACCGTTCGGGTACAATGTTAAGATCACAGTGAGAGTATTATCGTTCACGTCAAATCTAAGTCTGAAGTTAGGAACAGGATCAGTGGTCACTTCAATTTTTCTGGTGACAGGAGCATCGCGTGAGTATATTACAGACGTGACTTTGATACTCACTCAAGCAAAATAGTCTTATTGGTGGTCATCATTTTAGAAAGGTTGGACACCACTAATTGGAATGGCGAACCCAATAGAAGGTCATCATCTTTTCTTCGGCGCGACAAACACAGGTAAGATAGAGCTATGCATCCGTCTGCATGATCGCCGGCCAGGCGCAATAAAAATTTTGATATGCCCCACGCTTAGGTCGAACAAGACGTACGTTAACTCCAAACTGATGCGCGACAAAAATTTCTCATAGTAAAACCTAAAATCATTTATCACACTAGCCTCCAAAAAACCCTCAAGGTTCTTTCCAAATTAATACCTAGAGAAGAGTGCATCTTCATATTCGACAACTTCATCGCAGAAAAGAAAATAGTCTCCCGCAAGTCACCACTCAGTAATTTTTAGTAAAAATTGAAAACTCAGTAAAAATTGTCATAAGCGAGTGCCACATTAAGCACAGCCTGTGAATCATAGCGCAGAGACATACGGCAGTCTCCCGACCCTTAAGAGACCAGCTGATTGCCATGGCGATCCTTCCCTTAAAAGACAGGAGCTCCTTAATCCAAATAATCGATGAGAATGGGAGTGGTATAGACTCGCCTAAAGTTGATGAGATCCGATCGCACCTCAATTCGAGACAATATGCCGCTACATTAATATTCACCTATGGTGATAGGGGTGTCGAGCTTTTATGACTTTGTATGCAATCCCATGGTTTTTGCTGGCAATCTGTGTGTCAACCCTGACTTGCTTAATATTTTGGAGAAAGACCCTATACAGACATATCTTAAAGTCAATAATGGCGGAGATCCTAAAAGAATTGCTTGGGGATAACTCAGACTCATCAATCGAGGTTAGCACGGAGCCACGCAAAGACTGCTCTTTTAAGCTCTATCTTAGTCGGTTGGCCGCTGCTGTGAGCAGTGGAAACTGTAAAAAAATAATCAGGAGGAAACTAAAGCATGACGATGTCAGAGAGATGGATCCGGAGGAGGTGACTGCTTTGTACTCGGAATATACTGCGAGGATGGGCAGGAGCATGAGCGCCGGGTTCATTCAAATGGCAGCGTCAGTATAAACAGGACTTATTAAGAGATTCTGTTCCATGGGTGATCACGCTGCCCTGAAAAATGATTTCGATAATAACCCAGTACTGCAGCATGTTCTGTATGTTCTTTCTGGAGAAGTATACCATCGTTTTGGTTTAGGTAGAGCTCCGTTGACCTTGATGTTGTGCACCGTTCAGCATGTTGATTTAACTTGTCCAGCTGGGTTTCAGGAATGAGGGGTGAAAAAGCAGCGCTTTACTAGCAGCTTTACCGCTAAACTCGGTAATATTGCGCTTGCTCTGGGAGTTGTAGCTCTCATCTTCTTCATTGTGCAATCACGAAATAGACAGAAAAAAACTCTCGAAGACATTAAGCGATACCTCGATATGAGAATCTTTAGTTGCAGCCAATTATCGAATGCACATCCAGTGCCCTTCGCGATAGTTACAAATAAATTGGATCTACAATACCTATTACCTCGCTCGAAGTCGAACTTTAGATAATTCCCTACCTTTTTTATCAATAATTCTACTTCTGCCGATTTTGGATTTACAACAACAGCGATTATCTTGGTATGCTTTTTTAACTCTTTTATAAAATTCGTCTTTGAGCAAACCAACATTCATTTCAGCCGACTTATGTAAGCTCCGTTTTACACCCTTTTCCTCTGGAAGTGGATTTACAGAATATCGGGTAGTATGTGGTCAGTTTCGCGTTCTTAATGATGAATAAGATCTTCAAAAATTTTTGACAATTCTTCTCTAGATACAAGATCAACATTCTCATCCCCACCTTCTGCCATTTCGCTCCAATTTTACAATCTCATTACCACCTCAATTAGAGAGGTAGCTTATTATCCAAATATTGTATCCCAATTAAACAAGATGGCTTCTCTGTCCAGCATGAATGGCATGCAGCTCAACCCCGCGAGGGAAGTGCTGACTCGGCACGCTATCCGCGGTGAAAAGTTGATAACCTTGACAACTTTGGGCTAGTAAGGGTAAGACTCTGAGAAAATCCAAGGGCCAACCTAGGATTACCTCAGAGTCTCACCCTTGAAACTCCGAGGTGGCTGAACAGGTATATATTACTGCTACTCGTTTCCTAAGGTAACTTTTCTTCAAAAGCTTTCTTTACAATGCTTTACTCTGGCTGAAAAAGAGGTTTTCCAAACACCATGAGTCTATTATAACCAACTCATCCTCAACTAAACCGATGCTTCTAGATAAAAACAGAATACTTGGCGTTTGTTAAAAGAATCATAGCATGAATATTTCTTAATCTTCATTTCTTATGTAGATAAAAAAAATTCTAAATTTTAGATAGCTTAAATGAGAACAAAAATTGGTCAAGCTCTGTTAGATAACAAATCCTTATCTAACATTGATCTTTTAAGATAACTAAAGTCTAAAGATAATTATGGTTTGACATCTTCAATATAGCTAAAAAACATCTAAACTATCCAATATGCTACAACACAGAGCAAATAAAAAGTAGTGATCAAGTATTTTATGCATATTTGTGTTTGCACATTTTAAAAAAGATGGGTGAAAGAATGAATTTGATAGAAATTCTTGGAAGAATAATTTAGTGCTATAAAATATTTCTTGTACATATAAGTATCAGTTGAATTAAAGTTCCCCATAGCTATAAAGGAGCCACTCAACAAAACAATAAAAGAACGTTCATCGATAATAATGTTACAAATATATGCAAAATTACTCTTGTTTTTAATCTTCAAAGTTTGTTTATTTATCACTTCGATCTCCTGATCAACTCAGAAAAAATAAATATGTGTGAAAAAGTAAGTTAAAAAAAAGTTATTGCTTTTAACTGCATTTTGAAGAATCTTTTGAATAGAACTCATAACTCCACTTACCTGATATGAGGAAGTAAAATGTTTGAAAAAAATTTAAAGCATAAACCATGTTTATGTTTTTGACAAACAGTATTTCACTTAGGCAAACACAACACTCATCAGAAATGGACGATTTAAATCAAGTAACATTAAATAAACTTCTATCATAAATTACTAGCCAACTGCAAAATAGAAAGTCAAGTTATTCAGTTAGCATTGTCCTTCAGAGTCAATTCAAAAGCTTATTTTGCTAGAAACGGCCTTCCATTTAGTAGATATGTTTATTTGGAAAATTTTATAAAGAAGAAACACATTCCTTTCCTAGTTAAGATTACTCCGATGAGTAATCTCAACAATTAAATTTTGTTATTCAATTGAAAAACCTGACCTCTCTATATTTCAATGTTTTAAAATTATCACTTTCATAATTATCAGGCATCCCCCTGCGTGAAAGGAAAACAGGTTTTCTCATTTTAGGAATTAATTAAGATGAGCTGGACGACTAGATGAATTGATGAAAATCAAAACGTAAACCATAGATGCAGCATCAGTTTTCAAATGATTCTTTACTTACAGAGGTGCAGCAAAATCTTAATCAATAGCTGGAATCAAAAACATAAAATCTTTACCCAATAATCAGGTAATTCAGGAGTTGGAATTGCTCGTCCACTAACCTTCTTGCAAATGACACACTTACGCAGAACATTCTTGACAGTTTTTTTCTTTTAACAGTTCAAAACCTTGCTCGAACACAACTTAACTTCGTTTTAATACCCTGATGCATGACGCGTTCATGAGCGTTGCCAATAATTAACTCTGCGAATTATCTGTTTCCGTCACGTAGAAAAATGGGAAATTTTTCAAAATGAATTATTGTCGGTTTCCCGAATTGTTCTTCTAATGGCATTAAGTTTTCTTTTCTCAGTAAACAACATCGGGGTTGAACTTAGCTTCTTATAGTTATCTTGATTTTGTAAATTACAGTCTTCAACTGATTAATGCCGAATCATATTCATCAACTGTCAAGATGTTTTCTTTAGTTAATTCATTGCTCTTCTGAATTATTTTTATCACATCATTCGCAAACCTATTCACATACTCATTAAGCGTTTTAAATTTGTTCAATGTACTGTAACTTTTAATGACTATCAGAACAGCAATACTAATAGTAATCACAACCCTCAATTATGTATAACATCATTCTCGAAATTATGTAACGCACACTCCTCAGTTGATTCCGTTTTCTCCACATTCCAAATATTCTGTAAATTTCATCTTAGTTTATCTATTGCATATCTGCTACGCATATCTTCCACACTCCCTATTACATTAAAACATCGTCTGTTCTAGTATGTGTAATATGTTACCCAATGCCTTCTTAAAGAAGGCATTAGGTAACATATTACACTTACTAGAACAACGATAAAGCTAAAGGACATCAACCTACCTCAATCCCTCTAAAAGCTTAACTTGTCATAAGTTTATCGTACAAATAATGAAGTCAATAGGAAAACCCTTGAAACCATCATCAAAACCAGCAAAAACTAACTTTGAAATATGTGGGTAGAATTTGCACGCTCGGGATATCTCTTGCCCCTGCTGAGGGCTACAAATAACAGGCAATCATAGTGCTTCAATTTCAATCTTTTACATATATTTTTAGTAAAATAACAATTGATTATCACTGCGAAGTAATATTCTGAAAAACACTCGCTCACTTTCTGATTAATTGAAAAACATAACCTTAACTGTTTGTAGTGGAATGCTAATAAAGACCCTTTCAAGAAATGTAATTGGTTGGCTAATTTTTGCATATAGAAATGTGGTGTTTCCTATTAAATTGAAAACACGAATAACTAGAATGATAAACTTTTGACAAACGACCTAATTTTATACAGATAAAACATGTCTTTTGCTGATTTTCAATGCGAAAGTCTAAGTTTGTAACCTTTAAACAATGAGAAATCATAAGGTTTTCTTATCAATATACGCATTGTTAACTTTTTTGTTTTTGTGCTCGTTTATTTTGTATATGAAGACTTAATGTTAAAAAACTCTTCTTACCGTATTACTAATTATGAAAAGATATTTGTACATTAGGATTGTACTTAAGAATTTTGTGACGTTCATTGTTATCGTAACTTGGTTTTAAAAGATATTTTCCACATCGCTCCTTGGCTTGTAAAAAGTCAATCTATATTTTTTTTTTTTTTTTTTTTTTGTTCTTTAATCTTTATATACTCGTAATATATAATACAATCTTTACAGTTTAAGTATAGTTAAAAAAGAGAAAAAAAAAAAAAAAAAAAAAAAAAATCACAAGATTACGTTATAACAAATATTATATAAAATAAAACTGTAAAGTATTAGAGATTACTTCAAAGAACGCGGGAAACTTGCAGAAGACCGATGGTCTTGTCATCAAGAAACCGCTTTGCGTTACTAATATTTTTGGATACTTCAATTTAAAATAAATTTATATTTAAAAAATCATGTCATCAATTTCGACAGAATGAATGTAAAAATGCAAAAAACAAAGAATGCAGACAAAGAAAAAAAAAAAAAAATTTTTTTTTTTTTTTTTTTTTAATTTTTTAATTTTATATCAATACACATAAATCCACAACTCCAGCAAATTTTTCGGAAATTAAAATTAAAAGTTCATCATACAGCCGTAAATTGTTTTTTCTATGTTTAGGGAATTAAGATTACGTACACAGCTTGCTATATTATTATAAAGTTTTCTTAAGCGTTTTAGATCCTTGAAGTCTTTAATTTAAGTCATTTTTAATGAAGAACTCATTTGTGTGGAAGCTAAAACTTTATTATTCCCATATCTGTTAGTTAAGATTGTAATTGACTATAATTTTGGGAACTAAGTGATTGTCCTGAATTATTAGCCAATGGTTTCTCAAACAACTATTTTCTTAAGCCAATATATTTCACATAGACTTTCATGCGTATAAATTGATGAGTTAAGTTGGTCTCAGAAACCCTGCCATTCGATGGGATTTTCATTAAAAACTGGCTTCTCTAACTTTGGTAAAACAGTTTTATATTGTTTTAAACTTTTAACAATCCCTATCTGAATCACTAACTTTTAAATCACTAACTTTTATACTTTCATTTTCAATTTTCTCTTTATTTAAATTATTTAACATTTCCTTACTCGTAATGCTCTCCTTCTCACTACATTTCTTCCTGTTTCGACTACCATTTGTAATAAATATGCGCAACAGCTTAAAAAAAAAAATTGAATTTGCACCACACTCAATACTTCAACACTTAATTGCTGATCCGATCAAATCTTTCCAATCATATCAAAAATAACATTCTCAACTTACTTTAATGTTCAACTGCTCACACTTTTGTTAACATTTGCTAAACTTCTTTCTTTAATCTTTCAATTTATCTGTTCATAGTTTTTCACCTAACGCCAGATAAAATTTCGAGGACTCAAAAAAAAATCAATTTATTTTGGCGTGATTTTACATTTTACCGATGCAAATGAGAAATTGAGAACACGCTGCTCTACCAACAGAATACATAATAGGGGTCTGAGAAGATAAAACGCGCCACTATACTAAATCATTACTAATAATAAAGTCAAAAGTGTCACTTATTAAAAAAATATTCTAACATCTCTCAACGTTTATGATTTAAAATCGATTAGAAAAAGTATTTTCTTCAAGATTTTAAGGTCGACTTCAACCAAGTTCAATTTCTTATTCGAACTTCCGACGGATTTTCAACCATCTCCTACTGTGATATTCTTGAATATTACTTATCAATCTCATCAGACGATGAGAGCTCCTTGAAATCTTTTATCGTTGAAATGAAATCGTATTAGGTTTTAACATATAGAAGTGCAAACCAATCAATTTGGTGCTGTAATCTGATGAATTACTTAACTTGCAATTTGTACCATTGTTAATTACGAAATCTTGTTACCGAGACCGAGATGCCAAGTCAAACAAGTCTTGGAAATCTATATTTGAACCAACAACATCTCATTTCCTTTTATGCTTATTTCTCCCCCACCAAGATTACCAGTTGCTTTCCTTTCTCATTGTTACAAAGTTCTTGAATTTTGGATTGAAAAAATAGTTTTACATAAAAACTTTAAAAAAAACAAATCTTTTACGCTGTTTTCTATGAAAAAAAAAAAAAGCAATTGATTCAAACGTTAAGATTTGAACTTCAAACATTTTTAACAAAAAAATTGTGACGTAATAATTAAAATAGTTTGATAAAACTAAGCAAAGTAGGATTACTTAGGTGATCTCTGGTGGTATTAAGCATCACCAAATCCAAAACGTGGAAATCAATCTTGTATATTTTTATAATAGAACTTTAAAGCTTGGAAAAAGCTACCTCGTAACATTACTTCATTTTCATCTTTGTAAAAAGAAATTTCCTCCACATTCATTGCGCTTATAATGCTTACTACACTCTGCTTATATTTTTGCGATAAAACTGCAAGAGTTTATCATCAAGATTCAACACGTGGATTTTCAACACCAGTGGAAAACTTTGCAAAGTTTTTTTCAGTTCGTCTTTTACAAAGTTAACAGCAACATCCAAACTTAGTCTAGATGACCACAACCCAATAGGAATAGATATGTATCTTTTATCAGCAGAATGACTCATTATTTTCTCAAAAGCATCAAATATAGCTTTTTGAATGGCCATTCCTCGATAAACAATGCCCTCAAAAGATTGGTATTTCGGATACTTGTGCATGTAGTTGTAGAGGTCAATATTAATTATTTCAATAAGAAGCACAGCGTTCAAGATCTTGTCGTTATAATTTACTGATGACTCATCACGAAATATATTAATGATAACCTTACAGATTTCCCTAAAGCCTTTATTTGTCGTATACGTGTGTACTACATCAAACTCATCTTTGAGAGGTATATATTCTGTGGTGTTTTCCTCAACATCGCTCCAATTACGCTTGCGTTCAAAAATCTTTTCTAATTCAGGATAAAACTCGCCATTTTGCTGTGTCAAAATACTTATTAAATCGTTCATAAACTGGTCAAGCTTTTCCCAGTTTTTGCGCAAGTAATAAATTGATTTTCTCACTGTTTCAACCCGTTTAAAAACAAGTTCTCCTTGGTAAAAAGAAATGAGATCAATAAGGTCAGAACTTTCCTATATTTGACTTTTATTGGTATCCACGAATCTTTCAGAGCGGGAGTCATCTTCTCCATCAATAAATGGTTCATTCATGTTTATGTAAAAGATTCTTCTAAAATCAATGTTTTTTAGTATTAAGCACTTTATTTAAAAAGCGTAGGCTAAAGTCTAAACTTAATAGTTAAAAGTTTCCCTCGCAATCTTGTAGAAAACTAAAGAAGTTGCTTTTCACCTCTAGTGAAAATGTGAAATATATAACTTTGTAGTATTGGGGCCCTGCAAAGAAATCTTTCACAACAGATTGTCAGAAGTAATTCTTAATATAACTTTTTTGATAATTGTTTCTTGAATCTCCCGCAATTAGTAAAATTATGTTGTCTAAGTTACAAGTCTCTAGTTTTTTTTAACGAAAATGGTTGAGTAAATGCAGCATCTTGCACATAGTTTTTTTTTTCACTAGCAACAGTTTGTATTTTTTTATACGACCGAGTATTTTGCAAAAACTATTTTTCCTACAACAATTTCGTAAAATGAATACAAATATTGTTTATTACAACTGCCTTTCAAAACTTTATTATTCAAACTTTAAACTGTTTCCTATTTTGTCTCTGTTAATACTTTCATTTTTAAGTATTTACTTGTTACTACGTTGATACTAATATTAACGTTAATATTAATAAAACTAATTTTAGTATTCACATATATATGTATATATATGTATATAATAATTATATTAATAATTTAAAAATGATAATAATAATAATTATTATTTATATAATTGTTATAATAATTATAATATTAATAATAGTAATAATAATAATAATAATAATAATAATAATAATAATAATAATAATAATAATAATAATAATAATAATAATAATAATAATAATAATAATAATAATAATAATAATAATAATAGAATAATAATAACAATAATAATAATAATAATAATAACAATAATAATAATAATAATAATAATAATAATAATAATAATAATAATAATAATAATAATAATAATAATAATAATAATAATAATAATAATAATAATAATAATAATAATAATAATAATAATAATAATAATAATAATAATAATAATAATAATAATAATAATAATAATAATAAGAATGTTGAAGGAACGATTTCTCAAAACGTAGGAACGATTTCCCCGAAGAACTCGTTCCTACTGTTCCGCATAGGAACGATTTCTAAAAAAAATCGGAACGATTTCTATAAAACCGGAACGATTTCCCGGAAAATAGCTGTAGGTACGATTTCTTGGAGAAAAACAGGAAAGATTTCCTTGAAACAGGAACGATTTCTTTTGAAATAGGAACGATTTTTTACGGGCGCAACTCAAAAACAAAAAAAAGCGAAACCGCCATTTTTTTTCAAGACTATAATTCAAGTATATATTAATACATACTATGATTTATTTGAATTAATAAAGTGTTTATAAATGGACATCTTAAAAGCATACCCCAATGTAGAAGTTTAATAAAGCATACATATTTTCAAAGAAATTCTTTAAAGCTCCAGTCCACCTCTTTATTTTATTGATGTGCTAACTTGTGTTTTTTTTTTTTTTAGATGCATCATATAAAACCTTTATGATCATAAAAACATTATAACTATTTTTAAGAATTAAGAACATAATTATTGACAGTTTAGCATGTTGGAAATTCTCTATTAAATAAACTCATATTTTCACTTTGAATTATTTAGTAACTTTATTAAACTTTATTTCAAATATAAATATTGATCAATATAAAACAAAATTATTAATAGACATTCGTTTTTAAATGGTTCCAGTACATTAAAACTACACTAATGGTGTTTTGAAATCAAATACCACATTTTTACCCAGCCTTGGTATTTATATATATATATATATATATATATATATATATATATATATATATATATATATATATAGCAAATCAAATACCACATTTTTACCCAGCCTTGCTATTTATATATATATATATATATATATATATATATATATATATATATATATATATATATATATATATATATGTATATATATATATATATATAATATATAAATATATATACATAAATGTATATATACAAAAAAATAAATTAAAAAAAACAATTATCTAGTTTTTCATTTTATTTGGCAGTTTGTTTCTCCATCAGTAGGTTCATCAGGAAGCATTTTCTCTCTCTCTATATATATATATATATATATATATATATATATATATATATATATATATATATATATATATATATATATATATATATATATATATATATATATATATATAGATATATATATATGCATTATAGAAAGCTATGAACAAGGAATGCAACGGATGATTAGGGCATGCTCTGAATTTGTAGTACAGAGCAGTAATTTTGAAGATCCAAATAGTTCAGAAGGAGAATCTGTTCCTGTTAAATTAAGCCACTCTGAACTAAAAGCATCTTTAAAAGATATCTCTTCGTTTAAAGGTATGGTATTTTTTTATTATTGCAAACAAATATTACTTTAAATATTTTAAAAAATCGAAAGATTTATTTAACCATATTACTGTTTTTTTTTTTTTGTTTTTTTTTTAAATGATATCTATATCTTATATGTTTTAGAGCATAATACTGAATGCTCTGGAGAGAGTGATATTTCAGAATAGTCCTTTTTTTCCTTTAAAGTAAAGAAAAAACGATCGTCATCTCGTGATGAACAATCTAATGATTCATCTTTCTAATCCCCAAAAATAAAGAAAATGAAATCTTTTTTAGAAGGTTGATCATTACTTGTAAATGTAATATTTTGAAAATATTTTTTTAGATGTGACACTTAATCCAAATTATAAGTATTGTCCTACATGTGGCTCTGCAGGTTAGGATATTGTCAGAATTTTTTTACTTACAATTCTTCATTCATTGTAAAGAATTAATTTAACTTTTCACTTGAATAAGAAAATGACACTATGGAAACCTTGTTTATACCTCACAAGTGTGGAAACGGACGTTAAACATTGAGAACAAAATTACATAATGATAATGATAATTTAATTAATAATTACTGATTTAGTTATTTAAAATGGTGGTTTTTCTTTACTAATGCAAATATAAAAATATATGTTTTCATGACAGCTAAAGACGTTCCTGCGTCGAAAGCTAATCTGGAGTCTTCCAGGAGAAGCATTGAATATCGTATTAGAGAGGAAGCGAAAATCACAAGAACGTTATTTAGTCACACCCATTGGCAGAAGAAAGGAATTACTCTGGCAAGCTCCAGAAAAACCCTTTGGTGGGAGCAAATTTGACACTTTCCTGATCTCAAAACCATAAAAACTGAAATCATCCATCACCGTCTGTGTAAGAAATTTCATTTTTAAATTTATGCTTTATAAAAAACAGCAAATGACAGCATTAAAAGTTTTTGGCATTTTTACAGCCGCAGTAACCTTAGATTTTCATATTAAAAACAATTAAAAACATATAATCTGGTTTGAGAAACTAATTATAATCTAAAACTGCAAATAATTTCATTTTTACTAAATCTGAGAATGAGCACTTGTCTTGGACGTCATTCCACCAATGGAACTCCACCTACTTCTGGGTATTGTAAGCCATCTTTACAACATTCTAAGGGAGTCTTGGCCAAAAGTCTCAGCTTGGCTAAATGGTTTACATATTAAAGCACAGCCTTTTCATGGTGGGCAGTTTGCTGGCAATGAATGCAAGAAAATGCTGAAGAATGTGGATCTTCTCCAGAGAATGGCAGAACAAGATTGCGCATTTGACATCTTTGATACAATTGACACACTGCAAAAATTTGATTCAGTGGTTTCTGCATGCTTTGGAAACAAATTGGAACCTGACTATGTAGAAAGAATTGATGAATTTCACACTGCATACTTGTCTCTGACAAGAGGAAGAATCACTCCAAAGGTTCATGCAGTATTTTTCCACGTGAAAGAGTTCATTGAAAAACAAAGGGAACCACTAGGAAAATACAGTGAGCAGGCAGTAGAGGCTATGCACCACAACTTCAAATTACACTGGAGTAGATATAAAAGGCCAATGGATCATCCTGAATATGGGAAGTGGCTACAAACCTGTTTGGTTGACTACAACAGCAAAAGCTTGTAAGAAAGAGAAAAGTATGAATACTAGAAATTAGTGCACATTTTCTAATACTTCAATGAGAAAAACTGTTTTTTTCACTCTTGGATAACTTGTTGAGTAAAAGCTGTTGTACTCAACCATAGCTTAGTGATCATTGATGAAACTATCAAAGATGCAATTTTCCGTTGTAGTTTCTTCTGATTTTGCAGATTATTTTATAGCAACTATTGAATATCTTTTGTTTTAGAAAAAAATAGTGTTAAAAAACTTGATTTGTTATATAAACTTTTGCAACTTTTTGTTAAACAGTTACCTTTTGTGTTTTTTATGCCAATCTAGAATAAAGAATATTTATAATACTGTAAAAATGCCAATAAATATTGAATGCTGTCATTTTCAATTTTTTAAGAATAAGCAAAATTTTAAACACACTTTTCTTCTGCGGACGGTGATAGATGATTTCAGTTTTTATAGTTTTGAGATCAGGAAAATGTCAAAATTGCTCCCACCAAAGGGTTTTTCTGGAGCTTGCCAGAGTAATTCTTTTCTTCTGCCAATGTGTGTGTGGTCTTAACAATAACACTGTTGATATCCAAAAAATAATAACCGAACAGACGATTAACGAATTACCATTCAACCGTATAGAGAGTTTCCATGGTTTTGATAACCAATTGAAGTGATGTAGTAATGATTCAAAAACTGGTAAACAATTTAGTATTGATTCAAAAAATGCTAGAAATACTTGTTTTAAATCTGCTACGAAGTAATGTATTATTAAATATTATTTTTTATTTATAATTAATATTATATTTAATTATTTGATATTTAGTATAAAAATTTTATTTATAGATTAATTTTTTTTTTTTTAGAAATGCTTCATGATGTTAAATGTGTAAAGTACATTAAAATTTTCGGAAAATTTATCTTTTGTAATTCCAAAGATTATTTTACCGAATATTCAAGTGCTTTACAGTGCCTTTGGACGAGAGTCAAATGGTGTAAAAAAATTGAATTTTTCTGGCACAGAAACTTTCAAATATTTGCTAGGTATATTGTCTTATTTCTAACTTTAACAAACATGAATAAAGTATTATTTTATGTCATTTCTTACTTAACTCTTAAAATACACAGTTTAGATGTTTATTTTAGAAGTAATAACAATCAGATTTCCTGAGATAAACGAAAAACAAATTTCTAGTCAAATAAGTCGCTGGTTTTCAGGTGCGAAAAATAGAGCTGGTGGAAAGAAAAATAGATTGTTAAATAAAAAGAGTAGTGAGTGTTGAAAACGAAGACGAAATTCTATAATTTTTTTTTTTGAATTATACAAAAAAAAACATTGAAAAATAATATTTTGTTTGTTTAAAAAGATTACCTTATAAAATTGATGCTATAGTGTCATATATATATATATATATATATATATATATATATATATATATATATATATATATATATATATATATATATATATATATATATATATATATGTATATATACATGGTTCGTACTGTACCTGGAAAACCTGGAAAACCTGGAAAATTAGCCAATTTTAGCTAAAGTCATGGAAAACCTGGAAAAGTCAGGGAGTTTTTATTTTTTCTTCAGATAGTCAGGGAAAAGTCAGGGAATTCTGATTGAGAAGTTTTACAATTAAGCTATTATGTTTCTGTTGGTGCTACCCATTTATTTTGACAATTAAAAAGTACCCTATAGTGTTTCACAGGAAGGCATGTGATCGAACACCTTTATATGACCACACGTATATTTTATTTTTACAATTTGACTGCGGCTTTTTAACTTTTTTAAAAGTTGAATATTTTTTAACGTACTTATATTATGCAAAACGCTTTCAAATCAAATAACAAATTACTTTGTTTATTACTATCAATTGTTTTCAATAAACACATTTTATTTAAATTATGGTTGTTATTTTATTGTTACAATAATAGTGCATGTTTCTTTTTTTTATTTGCTGTAAAAAAAATAATTATCAATATTTTTTTATTATCAATTTCAATCGTTTAAAACTATTTTTATAATTTATTCTATAAACAACAGCAACTTGAACTTTAAGCACTTTCGTGTCTTTAGAGCGATAAACCTTCGCGCTTATTTGTTTAAAGTTACATTAATTAAGATTAAAATCCTTATGAAAATGAATTTTGAAAATGAAAAAGGCTTTTAAAAGCTAAAACAATAAAATTTGCTACAGTGCCCTATGTTATATATATGATTAATTTTATAATATTTTGTTTCTGTTTTTAGAATTATTATAATGAATAAAATGGAAAAAAAAGACTTATTTCAAAGAAGAATGGTTAAACAAAGACATTTACCCTCATTTTGACTCTTGGTTAATGAAAGGGAAAAATAACACCCAGGCAAGATGCAAGTTATGCAATAAATTAACTGAACTTTCGAACATGGGTATTCAAGCAATAAAAAGTCATGAGAAAGGGAAAAAACATATTTCAGTTGCAAGCTATTTCTCTTGTTTTTTTAAATCATCTGCCTCTAAAAATAATAATTTTCCTAATTCAGTGGAAGAGTCTAATTTAAAGATAACTGATAGTTTCTCAACAGGAAAAATGAAGCAGCAATCTTTAAAACTCATCGTATCAAATTCTAATAAAAATCTGTGCAGAAATTATGTGGGCATTGCATTGTTGCTTAAATATAATTTCTAACAATTCAAACAAAGATGTGACAAATTTGTTTCAAGCAATGTTTCCTGACAGTGAGATTGCCAAATCTTTTCAAATGGGACCAAATAAAGTTGGACATAGGTTTACTTAAACAACAACTGAGCCTGTCTCCTTGGCTTGTTGTATCTTTTGATGAATCGCTCAACAAAAAAACTCAAACTTTTCAAATGGATTTACTCATCCGATATTGGAATGAGGAAAAAATGCAAGTTGAAGTGAGGTATTGGGATTCCTCGTTTATGGGACATAGTACTAGTCATGATTTGCTAAATCATTTTAATGAAAAGATAAGTGATCTTAATATCATCAAAATTGTTCAGGTTTCTATGGATGGACCCAGTGTCAACTTGAAATTTCACAGAGACGTTCAAAGCAAGCGTGAAGAGCACAAACTACCTAAACTTATTGACATAGGCTGCTGTTCCCTACACATAATTCATGGTGCTTTCAAAACAGGAGTAGAATCAATTGATTGGGAACTTAAAAAGACATTTCAAAGCTGCTTTACCTTATTTCATGATTCTCGTGCCAGAAGAAGTGACTTTATCAGTATCACTGAAGGTTCTGTGTTCCCACTTTCGTTTTGCGCAACCAGATGGGTTGAAGACAAAAAGGTAGCAGATAGATTAATTAGTATTTGGCCATCTTTTATAAAAGTTGTTAATTATTGGGAGGCTCTGTCTAAAAGTAAACGACCATCTTGCAAATCATATAAGTTTGTTGTAAATGCTGTTAAAAAGGAACTTTCCCTTGTAAAATTCCAGTTTTTTAGCTACCTGGCGAGCATGTTTGAATCGTTTCTGAAGCTCTATCAGACAGACGCTCCAATGTTGCCTCACATGAATGGTGATCTTGTGCAGTTGGTTAAGAGTATTCTTAGGATGTTCATTAAATCTGAAACTATTGAGGCTTGCTCAAAACTTACCAAAATTGATCTGCAAAATAAAGAGAACCATTTGAAACTCAGTGAAATTGATATTGGGTTTGCTGTTAAATTATCACTGTCAAAGCTCAGAAAGAATGATGCAGTTATTTTGAAGGATATTAAAGAATTTAAAGTTCAATTCATGCAAATTTTGGTTTCAGCTTCTGAAAAGTTATTTGAAAGATGTCTACTTGATTCCGTGATTGTTAACACAAGTGCTTGTTTGCTGCCAAATTTTTATGCTCAGATCACACCTGAAAAAAATAGGAATCAAATGAAAATATTGCTGCATCATCTTATCTCACTTGGAATATTAACTGCTTCTTATTCTGACAAAGTTATCAGCCAGTTCTCAAAGTTTATGTCATCAGAATTCGCTATGAATGGGGATGTTTTCATTAGTTATGATCGAAAGAATAAACGTCTTGATGATTTTTACTTTAAAGACATTGACATAAAAAAGTATCCAGAGTTATCATCAGTCATTAAGCTGGTTCTGACTCTGAGTCATGGACAGGCATCAGTTGAACAGGGGTTTAGTGTCAATAAGGATGTGGTTACTGATAAAATATCAACAGATGGAATTGTTGGACGGCGTCTTGTGCGTGATTTCATGCTTACCAACAACCTCAATCCCCGTTCTGTCCAGATCACATCAGAAATGAAAGTTGCCTTTAAATCTGCACATCAAAAATACCAGATCGTGCTTGAGGAAGAGAAGTCAAACAATAAAAAACATGCAATGCTAGATCAGAAAGCCATTATTTTGTCTGAAATTGAAGAACTAAAATCTAAAGTGGGTTTCCTTACAAAAGCTTCAATAATGCTAGAAGAAGAGTTTGTCTTGACTGTGGAACAAGCGGAAAAGGAAAACAAAACACCATTGGTCAGCAAAGCGAATGCTTTAAAAAGGAAAAGTGAGGAGAAAATGAAAGATGTTGCTAGGTTGCAGGACACATTGTCGATATTAGAAGGGATGAAAAAGAAACTGAATTAACAATTGTTGCATTTTGACAATTTTTTTCTTTATATATAATATTATTTATGTTGACATTTATGCAAATATGGTTAGTTAAAAAACTTTAATTATATTTTCAATATAAGATTTTGCTTAAAAATATTTAAAAGATATTTGCAATTTATTAAGTTAGTCTAGCTATTGATACTCAAATATCTTTTTTTATGTTTCTAAGCATGTTTTATTCTACTGTACTATTTTTATCTTGTTGTGTCGTTAACAAATACTCAGATTTTGTGATACATAATATATTCTGCCTCTTAATATCAGCCTTTTACATCTATCAATATTATTATATCTTAAAGAAAAACGTCACGTCTATATTTATAGCTCCGCTTGGTCCGCATGTTGTTGCCTTTTTTTTATGGCATCACATCCCTGAAACGTATTGGCTTTTGCACTCTCGTTGATCGAGTGCTTCTTCGATTTTCGATACATTCTTCCTTGGGTATTCTGCATGTATCAAATTTCTCACTATTGATAAGATTGAGTTTTTCATCATTTACGGGATCATGATTACAACCTTCATTATCCTCTAATGTACTAGTCTCGATTAGACGTTTATTTATTTGGTCACAATGCCCCAACGTTCCCAAATTATTTCTCATTATAATTGCAGTGTTTTGACCTGCTTGGGAAATGAAGGCTGCTGGTTCTGGCTTTAAATCTGGTCTTTGTCAATACCATAAGGGTGATCCACTCTCAAAGCTCATAGTGAGAGGAGATCTCAGCTGTCTCCCCATCATCTCAGAGGGACTTCTTGACTTTCCTGCATGAGGTATTGACCTGTTACTCAGTAACATTCTACTTAAATATCCACTTAATAAACCTTTATCTGGTGAATAGGCTTTCAAACCCATTTTAACGGTCTTCACCATTCTTTCAGCTGCTCCATTAGATTGGGGATGATATGGCGGGGTCTTAAATGGCAAGCACCCTATTTTCTTCAGCCACTGGCATAAAGTGGTGTCATGAAATTCTGCAGCATTATTTCTTGAAAACACACTTTGAAGAACTGTCTTAATTGTGGAAGCTTCACGATTGTTTACCTTAATGACCTCCGGCCATCCAGAAAAGGCATCTACTAGAATCAAAAATAATCCAACACCCTGTACAGAAGCATGGTCCATATGCACTCTGCACCATGGTTTTTCTTCACTGGGCCATGTATGTACTGTTGTTTCATTCTTTACTTTTATCTCTGCACATGTCTCACAATTTTTAACATATTCTTCCACATCTTGGTAATAACCAGGCCACCATGCTTCCAACTTTAATGTACATCGAGTTTGCATTATCCCGCAGTGTATGTCATCATGGACTGATTTGATAAATCTTCTTCTCATTGTCTTAGGAGGTACAATCAGGTCACCATTACAAACAATTCCTTTTTCAATAGTCAATTTATCTTTGTTAGATTTAAAAGGCCTTTCTGCAACAGAGCATCTGCTCCAATTGTTTTTACCAATTCTGGTTTTAATATCCATCAACAGTCTATCATTTTCTGTCTCTCTCCTAATCTCCTCAAGGTTAACGATATCTGATTCAACTAAGTGTATAAAGGTTTCTTGGCTATTTTTTTCACATTGCGAATCAAAAGACAGTCGTGATAGTGCATCTGCATGGGGAATAGTTTCCCCCTTTTTATAACTAATATCGTAGTCAAATGCCATCATTTGACTACGATATCAGTTATAAAAAGGGGGAAACTATTCTAAACTATCTGCCCACCTTAAAATTCTCGCAGATGTCACTTTTGGAAGTTCCTTGGTACAATCAAATATGAATTCTAAAGGTTTATGATCAGATATAAGCTTGAATTTTCTACCTAACAAAAATTGCCTGGCTCTGTGAGTGAACCAGACAATAGCCAGTGCTTCTCTCTCTATATTAGAGTATCTTGTTTTAGCATCTGTTAAAGACCGTGAGAGAAATAGTACAGGGTGACCATCTTGTGATAGTATACCAGATATTGCTTTTTCACTGGCGTCAGTTGTTAATTCTAGATCTTTATTGATGTCATATACTTTTACCACAGGATCTTCACAAAGGTTCTTCTTTAGTAATTCGAATGCATACTGATGTTCTTTCTTCCATTCAAATATAACTCCTTTCTTCCTTAAATTATTTAACGGTAACATTTTTTCAGCATACTTTTCAATGTGTCGACCATAAAAGTTTACTAATCCTATGAAAGACTCAAGTTCCTTTTTATCCTTAGGATGACTAATTTTAAGAATTTTACTGACAAAAATACGATCTGGAGTCACACCCTTTTCCGACAGTTCGTATCCTAAAAATGAAAGAGTTTTTGTTTCCATCACTGATTTACTTTTATTTATAATCATTCCTGACTCTTTTAATTTCCTCAAAATTTTCTCCAAATTGAATTTCAGTTCTTCAGCATTTTTACCACCTACACAGATATCATCTTGAAATATAATCATATTAGGAATAATATTGCCAACAACCGATTCTATTGCTCTTTGAAATATTGCACTTGCAGTTTTTATTCCAAATGGCAAGCATGTCCATCTTAACAATCCAATAGGGTTATTAACTGTTGTTATTTCCTGTGCATCCTTATCCATCTCAATTTGGTGATATGCCCCCTTGAGGTCAATTTTAGCAAAATACTTCATTCCTGCCATTTTATGGAATACATTTTCAATATTTGGAATAGGATTTGAGTCTGAGCAAATCTTTTGGTTAACCCCTACCTTGTAGTCTGCACATATGCGTAAATCTCCATCTTGTTTTCTGACAATGATAAGTGGTGAAGCCCATTTGCTTCCACCAGGTGGAACTCTTCGGAGCAATCCTTGTTGAATCATTTCATTGAGCTTTTTTATCATTAATGGTCGTACATGAATAGGAAGAGGTCGAGACTCAAAATAAGATGGCTGCAGGCCACTTCTGATTAGTATATTTGCTTTGTAATTTACTAATCGTCCTTGAACAATAGGTTCCACACTATTAACCAAATTTGTTGCATTTACTTTTATTATGTCCATGCCAATTAAACCATGATTCTTTATACAGTCTGCAACAATAATTCTTACAATATTTATTTTAGATTTTGTTTCCAATGTTGCCTCAAATTCTCCTAAAACTTTAATAATTGTGCTATCAAATTGTTTAAAGCGGAGATGGCATTTTTCTAACTTAGGTTTAGACATTAGCTCCCTAAAATTTCTTGGTAGAATTGTGACTTGACTTCCGGTATCCACTTGCATTTTTATATTACAGTCATTTATTTTGACATAAGTTTCTGAGTTTGAGTCATTGGTGAAAATAGAATAAACACTTGCATCATCATTCTCTATTTCATCTACTTTTCTTTCATATTTAATTTTTGATTTGCATACATTTTGAAAATGGTTTAGTTTCCCACATTTTTTACAGTTTCTTCCAAATGCTGGGCATTTTCGTGGTAAGTGTTGAAGACCACAGTATTTACATTGACTTGGTTTATTTTAATTTTTATCCATATGGTTGACTGAAAGGGGTTCTACATCATCAATGTTGTTTTGTGCACTAAAAGAGGATATTTGTTCTAGCTGCCTGATGAAATCAACACAGGATCCTAGTTTAGGATATTCACCATTTTGTAACATTTCAAGAGCTTTAATTCTCTGATCAGAAGAATGCAACCCATCAATTAGTCTCATTTGAATAAGATCATCTTCTGCAGTCTGACCATCTTTTCCTAATTTTTCAAAAACGTGATGCTTCGCGTAATCTTTGTGCATATGGTACAATGTTTTCATTGCTTTGCTGTTTTAAAGTTAAAAATCGTACTCTTTCAGCAATGATTAGTCTCTTTTGAGGTCTTAAATAGGACATAATAACATTTTTAATGTCAGTAAACATAATCCTTTCTAATTCTTCCGGATAAACCATAAGTGAAATCTTTTTAATTGCATCAATACCTGCTTTTGACAGAAAAAAATCAGTTATTTCGCGATTACCGTTTACCTCATCTGTTAGTTTTTTTGCTCGTACAGTAGCTGAAAAGCATCTAATCCAGGCTTCTGCATTGTCTGGATCATCTAAAGTTAAATCAGATCCTACTCGTAGCGCCATTGTTGTGTCGTTAACAAATACTCAGATTTTGTGATACATAATATATTCTGCCTCTTAATATCAGCCTTTTACATCTATCAATACTATTATATCTTAAAGAAAAACGCCACGTCTATATTTATAGCTCCGCTTGGTCCGCATTTTGTTGCCTTTTTTTATGGCATCACATATCTTAAGAATTGTTGAATTAGCAAAGGTACAGCCAATGCCGGATTAACCCGGGTTCCTAGGAGCCTAGGCGCCCGGCCTAAAAAAATTAGGATATCAGTGGGGCCCCCGATTTTAAACGTTTATATTATTATTTTTTTTTTATATATGACTTGACATTCTAAATTAGTTTTATTAATTTCTAAGGAAATTATATTTGATAATTTCTAATCAAATTAATTCCATTAATTTTTCATGTAATTAAAAATAAAAACTCTAAACTTTTAAAAAAAAGTTCGAACTTGAACACGTTCGAACTTTATTGGAAAAAAGTTCGAACAACTTTTATCTTTTTTTACTTACTTGAAAAAGTGAAATAAACGGATACAAGTTAAATGCTAAACTGCTTCATTATTTATCAAGAAATGCGAATCGACATTTTGATTTGATTTTTTTATTTTATTTGAGAACAAATAATATCACTTAAATTAATAGTTGTTTATTTTTTTTATTTTTTTATATTTATTGTTAAATATGTATTAAATATTTTATATATTTTTTGAAATATTAGTATTTTACTTCTTTTTTTTTTTTTTTTTTACCACTAAAGAGTTATAAATTAAGATTACAATTATTTTTGCAATAATTGGACAATAATGTACAGAAAATATCTAAGCGGAAATTTAAAGCGCAAACTGAAAAAAAAAAAAAAATGTGACAGACAGCAAACAACATTAAAAAAATCCCAAAATTGACTAATTTTTTTTCCGATCTCCTGATAAAACATTAGAGGAGAATCAATGTTTTTCAACTGAATCAAATCCAACTGCAGAAAGTTCACAATTGCAGAACGTAACAGATATTTCTTTAATGAACAATTCAACAGCGCAGCAAGAAAATGTGTCATATGGCAATGTAAGAATACCTTGGAATTTAGAGGAAAGAATAAATTGTTAAATTTATTGTCATTATTGTTATTACCATTATTATTATTTCTTTCATTATTGCTGTTTTTATTATCATTATTGTTATTATTTTTGTTATGAGTAATATTATTAAACGCATTATTATCTTTAATCGTTAACTTAAACTGCAACGTTGTTTTTTGTTTTAGTCGAGTTTGTTAATATGTCAATCTGACCCAGCATTGTGGACGGATTTGAAAGAAGCACAGCGCTACTGCATTTCTATAAAAGAAATTCCTGATCAAAATAATGAAGACAAAAGTTTTGAAAAATCTAAAAAAGTAACAAATACCAAAATAAGGTGCTGCTCTCATCTGTTTTTCTTTTAAGTTGAAAAATGGTGAAATTCAAAAGAGAGACTGGCTTATCTATTCACCATCCACAGGAAAAATATTTTGTTTCTTCTGCTTGCTTTTTCAAGATTCAGACGACAACTTTGGATCTTGATTCAACGACTGGGCACATGGACTGCGTTCTATACATAGACACGAACAAAGCAAGCAGCATTCTGATGCAGTCCAGTGCTATTTTGGAAAAGTTACATTAAAAGGAAAAATTGATATTCATTTAAAACAGCAGTTGAAGGAAAAGCGTTACTATAGGGAAGTTCTGAGAAGAGTTGTTAAATGCTTGAAGTTTTTGTGCAGTCGAGGTCTAGCTCTTAGGGGTGATTCAGAAGAAATAGATGACTTCAGTAATGGAAATTTTCTCAGGGCCATAGAGTTCTTAGCAAAATTTGATCCATTCTTGCTAAACACTTAGAAAGCAGAGGAAACCAGGGCAGAGGAAATGTTTCATACATTTCATCAACAAGTTATGAAGAAATTGTCTAATGAGAAGAATATATCAGCAGTTGAATGTTTACAAGTAGGCTGTGACAATTCCCGTTTTCCGGGAAACGAAAGCGGGAATTTCCGGGAACGGGATTCATTTCCCGGACTTGGAAAAAAACGGGAACGGGAATTCCCGTTCCCGTATTTTAAAAAACGGGAACGGGAAAATCCCGTTCCTGTTCCCGTTTTTCACCTGGAACGTCTAATATTTCCTGTATTATTTTTCCTGGTATTTTTCCTGGTTTTTTTCCTGGTTTTTTTTCCTGCTTTTTTTTTTCTTTTTTTTTCCTGGTTATATAATTTGTTTTTTTTTGTGGTTTATTTTGGTTTAGGTGTTTGTTTTTTTTTGGATTCTCTTTTTTTTTTTTTTTTTTTTGTTTTTTAAATTCATTAACTTAACAACATAGAAGATTTTTACAACATAGAAGACACACAGGGGAGCTTTAATAAAAGCTATGTGCCTAAAAAAAAAAAGGAAAAAAGGTTAATTCTAACCAATAACTTATATTCAAAGGAAAATAAGGTAATTAACAAGAAAGATATCAAAGATACGAAGAAAGTTAGTAAAGAAAAGGCGCAAGTTAGCAAAGAAAAGAAGAAATTAGCAAAGAAAAGAAGAAATTAGTAAAGAAAAAACGAAAGTTAGTAAAGAAAAGAAGAAGTTAGTAAAGAAACGAAGAAAGTTAGTAAAGAAAAGACGAAAGTTAGTAAAGAAAAGAAGAAAGTTAGTAAAGAAAAGACGAAAGTTAGTAAAGAAAAGAAGAAATTAGTAAAGAAACGAAGAAATTAGTAAAGGAAAGAAGAAAGTTAGTAAAGAAACGAAGAAAGTTAGTAAAGAAAAGAAGAAAGTTAGTAAAGAAAAGAAGAAAGTTAGTAAGGAAAAGAAGAAAGTTAGCAAAGAAACGAAGACAGTAAACTACTTAAAAAAATTATAATTAGGTCTTAAACCTAATTATAATTTTAAATTATTATGATATTTATATATATTTACCTTATAGTTATAGTAGTTTGTTCCTAGTATTAGTACCAATTTATAACATAAATCTTAAAATCTTAAAATAAACGGGAATATATGCGCGCGAATCATAAAACAGCGGGAATCGCGTAAAAAAGCGGGAAACTTGGTAAAATGCGGGAAACTTGTAAAAATACGGCTTTTCCCGTATTTCTTATATTATATTATAATATATAAATATATATATGAATTAGAATTGTATTTCATTATATTTTATTACTTTTTTAATAATTTTAAAAAGAGCATTTTAGTTTGTTCAGTTATTCCCAGTGGGTTGGTCTTTTGTCATTTCTTCAAAATTCAAAGTGGAAATTAAAGTCTACACTTGGATATAATGCCCAAGGGCTAATTTCCACTTTGAATTTTGAAGAAATGCCAAAAGACAAACCCAATGGAAATAACTGAACAAGCTAAAATGTTCTTTTTAAAGATTTTTAAAAATGTAATAAAATAAATATATATTTTTAAAATGATGATGATAATGATAATGATAATATTATATATTATATATTATAATATAATAATTACGGGAAAACCCCGTAACATCGAATGACGTACGGGAACAAGAACGGGAATTTCCTGTTCCCGTATTTTATTTATTACGGGAACAGAATCCCGTATTTTAAATACCAAAAGCAGGAACAGGATCCCGCTCTCGTAGTTCCCGTAAATACGGGAACTTGGCGCACTCTATTTACAAGCAATTCGTAGGAATAAGTTAGAATCAGTTTTTCCCAATGTTGACATCGCATATCGGATTTTTCTTACTCTTCCCATTACTAATTGTAGTGCAAAGAGAGCATTTTCAAAAATGGCAATAGTTAAGAATGATCTCCGTTCCTCAATGTTAAATGATCGTTTAAATGCTCTTTGTTTAATGACAACTGAAAGAACACTGTTAAAAAATATAAATTTTCAAGATGTTGTAATTGATTTTGCAAATGTGAAAGCAAGAAAAGTTTCTATTTAAATAAAAAAGTATTCTTATGTTTTTTGCATTCATTTTAAAATACACATTTTTAGGAATGGGGCCCAAATATTATTCGGCTCCAGGCCCCCAAGACCCTTAATCCGGCCTTAAGTACAGCTACAAATAGTGATAACAAACAACTAACCCAAAGTAGTCTCTGTTATAGACATATATAGCACAAGATGTTGAAAGATATTTACATAGATATTTCAATTTATTTCTGTGTTAGTGAAAGATGATTTATAAAATATTTTATGTGCATAATATTTAGGTTTATTGAAGATTATCTGGAACTGAATTTTATGTGCATAATATTAAGATTTTTCTTGAAGATCATCTGAAACTTCTTAGTGTTCATTCTTAATAATAAGATCCATATTAATAAGAATAATAAAATCCATACTAACATCCAACTTAATTAATAGCTAAGTTTTATAAGTTTTGTCATTCAAAGCATGTATAATTTTAGCATTTCATTACAGTAGTAAATTTAAACATTTTATAAAAACCATTGCAAATCTTGAAAGTGGTCAGGCAAATTCATTTGATTTTTCAAAAAAGTCAGGGAAAAGTCAGGGAATTTTATATAAATATTTGGCTATGAACACTTTATATATATATATATATATATATATATATATATATATATATATATATATATATATATATATATATATATATATATATATATATATATATATATATATATATATATATATATATATATATATATATAAATATACATATATATATATATATATATATATATATTATATACATATATATATATATACATATATATATATATATATATATATATATATATATAAATATAAATATATATATATATACATATATATATATATATATACATATATATATATATATATAAATATACATATATATATATATATATATATATATATATATATATTATATACATATATATATATATACATATATATATACATACATATATATATATATATGTGTGTGTATATAATTTTCCTAATTTGAGGAGGTTTTTATGATTTTGGGCCATAATGAGGCAAACCCTCAAGCCAACTGTATATATATATATATATATATATATATTTATACATACCGACAATATATGAATGTAGTACTACATACGTATACGTATTATTATATTCGGGGCTGTGAAAGCGTTATTTTCCCAGGCAGTTACCGTTACAAAACCCAGTACTGGTTACCATTAGCGCGACAGCTCTCAATTTTTCAAGAAGTTTCTTGAAATGTCATTGCTAGCACCTGCAGGTGCTCTCATGAGAGTTTAATAGCACAACATATATATGTTGTTAACAACATATATATGTTTTGCTATTCTAGATAACTGCCAATGCACAACCACTACTGGCTGCCAGTCTTGCGCCAGTGTTAAACAGTACTGGCGCAATACTATGCCTGTTGCGAATTTTTATTTAAGGATGTACTATGCCATTTCCAGATGCCAGCAATGGTTAAGTACTGGACATTCAGTACTGGCAAAGCGTTATCATCCCATGGAAATGCCAACGCAGAACCAGTACTGACTGCCAGTATTGCACCACTATTAGACAGTACTGGCGCTGTACTGCGCCTGTTTTGAATTTTTGCTTGGGGCAAACATCCCATTTGAATTTAAAATAACTAATTTTGTCAAGAAATTCTTTGACATCATCATAGTCTTCTTTCTTCTGTACCGAGTTTGCAAGAGGCAAAAATTGGCATTTATTTCCATTGTGCAGCAACACTGATTTGAGACTCTATCTATGAACAGTCGCAACTGTGTAGGATCTTGCTCGAGTCTAAGATAAGTAAACAGACCAGGCACATTTTTACAATAACATAGATCATTTTACAAGACAGTAAATTTCAAATTCTTGATGTTGTTTCCGGTACACACATATCTGACAGTCTTCGCGTCGTAAATTCCTTTCCATCAGCCTTGATGAAAGAAGTTCAGCTCTTGACTTAGTTAGACCTAAATCTCTGATTAAATTTTCTAGCTCACTCTTATTAGGAAAGTGGCTTCAGCCTCACGGCCGTTATTGGTACGAAAGCTTTCTCCATGTCTACGCTACGTTACTTTCTAACTCTGAATCTCACTTGCTAATGTAACTTGCTAACTCTAATGAAATTTTCATTACATCTTCCTTTGCAAAAGCACAAAAAACAACATAAAGTAACTTCAACATCTTCAATAACGGTAGAGTTCAAAACATCATTAAAAAATAAACGCATAGTAAATACATCATGCTTTACTAGATTAAATGTAAGACTTTTGGAGAGTATGATGATAAGTACACTTACATTTTGTGGTGGTTTTAGTACTAGTAGGCTGTCATTATGCGAGACAGGTGCTGTTGATGATGGTATGTCTGGATTTTAAAGAGCTTGTCTTCCTTTCGCTTTTCTGTACTTCGTAATATCAATCATACAAAAGTAATAGTAATAGTAATGGTTCTTTTGATCTCTCCATTCTCTAGGAACGGCAAAAGCCAATGCCTTTTTTTTACCTCGTAACCATCCTGCTAGAGTAGTTTGACAGGTTCCACATATCACATGATATGCCCATGGTTTGTCCTGATCCCCCATGGGCATTCTCAAACGCTATCCACAATTTACCTTTCACAATCTTATGTAATGCCTACTTCTTGCCAATATCCACAAACATAACAAAACATATCAGGAGGATTTCGACATCCTCTAGTAGCCATTATGAGAAAAATAGAACTAAGTCGGCACACATAAGTGTATAGTGCGTGTTAGATACGGATTTAGGGAAGCTTAACTTTACATTTTTGGAATTAGCAGAGAAAATTAATTAACAATAAAAACTTTAAAGTCGGCGAAAATTGCATAAAGATTTGTAACATTGTGTAATGTACTGTGGAAATTCTTTAACTTTCTAGTGTTGAAAAAAGTTTTACAACCACGTTTTTTTTTACTCCTCAGTAAATAATCTCATTAAAGTTTTTTGATCATCATGAGGTTTCTATTCCCCAAGCTAAAATGTATTTTGTGGCAACACGTATTTTGTGATAACGCTGTATTTTGTCAATAATGTGAGGGCGGCATTTTTTTTATAAAATAATTAATTTATTAGTATAATGTTTCTTATTGTTATGTAGTAAGGTTTGGGAGTTAGGAAGGTTTAGGCTCTAGGTTTATATGGAAGGGTATATGGAAGGTTGGGGTCGAGGTTGAAGGTTTGCAGATTACTTGGTTAGGAATGGGCAAGGTTTAATCGGTAAAAGGTTAAGGTTGTGTTTGCCGTCCTCAGTATATTCTGGTATTGCTCTTCCATTGTCCAACAGAAAAGTTACTGGTAGCTAGTTCGTCAACTTCTCTTCTTGTAAAAAAAATGCAAGTGTGTTGAAAACCAAGAATTGAAAAGTAAACCCTTTAAAGCACTTGCTTTCCTCGGTCTTGACTGATAGCAAGAGACTCGTGTTTCAACTGGATAAAGATGCTTCCATTTTTATTATAAATCAGCAAATAAACTCTTCCAAGATTTTGAAAAGTGGTTTGCGGTAGCAAACAACAATACTTTGTCACAAGAAAACAGCTACAAAATGCAGTCGGAGAAATACTGATTGTTGTGACACCAGATTGACACTGCATCCAAATGTCCTTACCAACTCCAATGTTTTAGAGGATAGATACTCTTTGTGTTATCTTGTCACAAGTTGTCTAACCGCCTCATCACCATTTTTCTTCTGTTTCGTTTTAGTGAAGCAAGAAACGTTTGACTTACAAAGTTGACAAGTCGTAAAAAGTCATGAAGCCCTTTTTTAAGCATTAAAGACTTCATGGCTGCTGAGAAGAGTGAGTGTATATATTGAATAGTGCAAGAGCGGTACAAAACAGCCTATGAATATGGAGCGAAAAACATTCTAGTACCAAACGATTTGAAAGTATTGATTGATACTTATTTGTTGAGATACAGAGACCTTCTTGTTAATGACTCTCACTTCATGACTGCTGACTCCAAGACGGTTTTGGAGTTAAATAACTACTACAGGCCCCTTTCTCCTTCAATGCGAGCCAAGAATGACGAATGTGTCAGTCTTCGTAGAACTAGAGTGCCAAGTCACCAGTTAGGTTCTTCTAGTATCACACATTGCCTGACGTCTTGCTTCAGAAATGAATTCATTTGCAATGGAGAGAGAAATTTACCGTTGTAAATCAGTGCTGAGTTGCAAGATCCAAGGCTCTTACGGAAATATGACTTTCATGGCTGTCCAGAAGTGACAAAACTGGAGATTCAGGAGAACAGCTTGAATGTTTAAAAAAATGTTTAATCCATTCTATAAAAATTTCTGTATTCATCCCACGGGAAAAAAGAGTCTTTAGTCCTTCTTAAACAAGACCCTTTTAAGCTGTCTTCATTAAAACGCCTTTAAACAATCTTGAGTAAGACGTCTTTTCGACGGAAAACGTAGATCTTTTTAAGTTATCTTCAAGATGCCTTCTTTCAAGTTGGAAAGACGTCTTTAAGAAAACTAAGAGACGTCGTTTGTTGGCTGAGACAAAGAAGAAATATAAAGAAAAAATCTTCAAAAAATTATTAAAACTAAAATAAGAGATTTAAAGTAGAACTTTATAGAAGAAATTTGAAAAAGAATTTTGAAGAAGATAAACTCATAAAACAAAATAATGTCTTAAAAGTAAAACCAGCACGTCAAAGAAATCCCCCGGCTAATGTAGCAAAAAAAGTAAAATAGTAAAACAAAATCTTAGACAAAAATCCAAATAAAAAACTTACTCATTTAGTCTTCATATTTACAGATTTTTAAACTTGTACCAAACAAGTCCTTTTTATGTCATTTTTTAAAGCCTGCTAACGCACAGTACTGTATGTTTATGACCACTGGTATAATTAGACGCATTTACAACTTTTTTCCTATGTAATCTTTACAAAGCGTAAATAAGTTTAATGATATATAAGGAAACTTAAAAGAGTATATCATTTTGAATAAGTAAACAAACTTGATGAGCTAACATGAGGGATTTGTTTGTTTATTTATTAAAACGAAGTGTCATAGTAACTACCGACCAAGCGTTCATCTAGTTAAGAAATGAAAATAAACAGGTTTAAACTGATTCGGGTTGATACTCCTTAATTTTTTGTTTTTGACAGTATAAAGTGCAGCAATAGAATGAATTTAGTACAATGCTTATGGGTTTTGGTACATTTTTAAAAAATTGTTGTTTTTTTATGAACACAGTTAAAGAAATGGTTAAAGATAATTAAACAAAGTTATTAGTTTGCATTTTTAGATAAATTATATGTTTGTTTTCATTTTTAAATGTTTAGGTTTCATTTTTAGATTAATTAAATGGGAAAAATATCTTTAATAGAGAGACAAAAAGCTATTGTGCTTCACGAAGAAGGTTATTCGCAGCGCCAAATTTTGTCCAAAACAGGATATTCAAAAACTGCTGTTACAGAAATCATTAAAAAGTTTAGAGAAACTGGCTCCCTTGAAGATAGAAAGAAAAACGGTAGACCTCCTAAGCTAACAAAAGATGACAATAAATGTTTAAAACCCTTTCATTTTATAAGAAATAGGAAAAAAACATCAAGCGGGTTGGCATAGGACACTAACACAGCAACTGGGAAAAATGTCAGCCCTTCTTGTATTCGACGACACCTACTCAAATCGGGATTAAGAGGGTGTGTTGCGATTCGAAAACCTTTACTACGGCGTAGCAATAAAGAAAAACAACTTAAATATGCGAAACAACACAAAGATTGGGCCCAGGTAACGTTTAATCGGGTTCTGTACACCGATGAGTCCAAAGTCGAAATTTTTGGAACAAAAAGACGCCAATATGTTCGAAGAAGAATTGAAGAAGCCTATCAGCCCGAGTGTTTAAACCCTACTATAAAACACGGAGAAGGCTCCTTACAAGTTTGGGGCTGTTTATCTACATCTGGAGTAGGTGATTTGATCAAAATAGAGGGTCGACTCACCGGGGAACGTTATGTGGATATCCTAAAGCACCTTGCTGTATCATCCGGAATGAGACTAATAGGTCATAATTTTATTCTACAGCAGGACAATGACCCAAAAGATTGTTTCCAAGTGGCAAAAAATTGTTTGAAATGGCAGAGGAAGGAGTACTGGAATAGATGACCTGGCCTCCCAGAGTCCAGATTTGAATTTAATTGAGCATATTTGGGATTACCTGGACAGAAAGAAGGTCGAACATGCTCCCCGAAATGCTAAAGAATGTTTTGAAGTACTTCAAAGGGAATGACACAACATACCCCAGGATTTTATAACTAATTTGTATAAATCTATTTCCGGCAAATATTGGCTGTGATTAAGGCAAAAGGAGGACATAGTAGATATTAAGAGTTTTAAGAGATAAAACAAATTCTTAAAACATGGAGTTTTGAACATTCACGCGGCCGTTTAAAATTTCTAAATAAACAAAGTCACTGTTGGTTTTTCTAAGAAGTGCGTTGTTTTAGCTGTTGCGCTTTTTGTTTTTGGAGCATCAAGATGCAATTTTCAACTCCTCATTTTAACCAAAACCTCTCTCGTTAAGACAACACCCTCCTCTTCCTTTTCATCACTGTCCTCTTGCTACTCTTACTCTCTTCCTCTTCCACTTCCTCCAATGGCGATTACAAGACAGTTAATGTAGGATTTCATTTCTTTTAGATTTTAAAGCTATTAAGCACTAAAGGGATAAAATACGAAACTGCAAAGATTATTAATGGTGGTAAGAAAATAAGATCAAGGAAGTTGACACAATGTTCTACCATTAGTACATAATCTGATCACAATTGGAAAAATAAGAACTATTTGAAAAATTTCTTTTGAATAGAGAACGTTTAGTTTTAAGGAAGGTTACAGAAGATAGACATTGAGAGCGTTACTAGAGCTTGATTACAATATGATAATTTTATGTACAACTTAGGCAAAACAGCGTTTTGAAAAATTCTTACTCAAATTTGATCATTAGAACTTTCGAGATCACATATATATCATTTGATCACGTATTTTTTTTTTTTTGTCATTAAATACAAAAAATCAAACATTTGCGCTTTGACCTTTAAGGGCATTTTCTCTTTAAAATATATGTACGATTACTAAATAACAAAAGTAAAGTCGACCCTATCTTTGGAATTCACTGCTATGTTTTGATGCAGTTTTGTTAGTAATTTGCCATGACTCCAACTGACTCTTTTTTTAAGAAATTACAGAAAGGCTTGGGTACTAATATTAACCCACAAGCTCTAAGATGTCAAAATTATCCGCTCTAAGATATCTGTATTAGTGCAATAAAACTTGGCTCTAATAAAACACAAACCAAAAGTATGTCACTGTGCTATAAGTTGACAATCGACGCGAAAAAATCGAGCTCCGAGTCCTTGGATCTGCTACACGAGAGTCCTTGGATACTACTACACGAGAAGATGAAGAACACGGAAAACGGTTTAGAGGAAAATCCGACTGCGATGAAGTGCGGTAATGATGATGACACCGCAGATGAAGACGAAGAGACGGAGAAGAAGAAGAAATTGAGGGAAATGTGTCTAGCTGATCCTGAGAAATCAACAACGCCGCACAGCTACGCGAAAGCCATCTCAGTCAACACTGCAACGCGGGGTTACAGACCCCAACTCCAAAGCACGCTACTCTGCAACCTGCAGAGCCGTGTCACTATGTTGGACATACTGCTTGCTTTGGAAAAGCAAAACCTCGACGAAGAACTGGAAGGCGTCCAGCTCATTCGGGGAAACAAAGTGCTCGAGTTGGTCATGAAGACTGAGCGAGCAAAAAACAGTATCCTCGAAAGGGGCTTGACAATCGGCGGACAACACTGCCGCTTCTTCAACGCTACACCGTCGCGACTTCCCAGCCGAAGAACGACGGTTTCGATCCGGGGGCTACCCCTAGAGGCAAAAAACTTTGTTGTTGGCAAAGTGCTAGAAGAGATGGGATATGGAAAACATGTTTACACAAGACCGGTGATGAAAAAGACACCAACGAAAGGAACCCCGTACTACTCGGGAATATTGGTTGCAGTTATGGAGGACATCAAGGACCCCGTACCCCACTTTGTCACAATCTTTGGCCATCGATTGCGAGCAATCCACAACGGCCAACCTCATAAAACAACGAGGCAGGAAGTGAAAACCGCCGAACAAACGGTTTCCCAGCAAACTCCTGAGGACACTCAGGCCTACCAAACGACGGCGGCGGCGAAGAAACTGGCTGAAAAGGTCATCAAGAAAGACCTGAAGGAAGTTGTTGCAGAAACGATCGAAGAAGAAAGGGAAAAGAAGCCGGTTGAAGACGAAGAATTGCCGGTTGAAGAGTTTAGTATCTTGTAACTCGTCGCGTTGGTTTGACAAGGTTCTAACTGACATTTTTGCCAAAATTGACTTTATCATTTTATTAGACTGTTTAAGTCATGATGAACAAAACAAACTGAAATTTACAGCAATATAGCGCAAAACAAGCAAACTGCTAAAGTGCCAAAGTTCTATCTGCAACTTTATTTAACTAATATTTAGTTTGACAAGGTTCTATCTAACAATAACTGCATAATCTCTTGCTGGTTTTTATTTACTAATTTTATAATAAAGAACTTTATACCCATCAAAAATCATATAAAAAGTAGGTCTGATTTTGATTAGCATCTATAATGTAATTCCTACAGAACTGTTTAACATCGTTTCGTCATTAGTTACTAGGCTTCGAATTAGTAACTAGGCTTTGAAAGAGCGCGTTCTCTAAATCCACGCGGTCATTGGAGAAAGATCTTTTAAGCGAGTTAAAACTTTTTTCCTTTTGGAGTTTAATTATTAGTTTAGATATATTACATAAAGAATCATATTAAGATAAATGTTTTATATCAGCATTAGATCGGCATCGTTTTACTTCATCGGCCCGATGTCGGTCCGACAAATAAAATAAATTAACTTATGCTTCATCGTAAAGCATCATCGGCTTGATGTCTGCGAACACACCATAAAATGACTTGTTCTGTGAATATTTACAGTGCGCAGGCGTAATCATACCACGCTGGTAAATTTGAGTTAAAAATCTCCCAAATCATAGTCCAAAAGAACGTATTTTCCGCAAAAATTTGCCTGAATTTAGTAAAAACAAGTACACTTTAAAACGTTATTTATGCAAAAGTATAACGTATTTTGTTGTGGTTTTTTAGAAGATTTTCAGGAAAGAGATAAAAAAAAACATTTTAATTAAAAAACACATAATAATAAGTGTTTTAAGGCGTAAATTTTACTTTTCCATTGTGCTGTATCAATTTTGGAATCAAAAGTGGTATTCGTTGAGGAGATTGCTTCAACGAAAAAGTTAAAAAACTAGATATTGCAATAAATGCTGTAAAGTTACGTGTTTTGAGTTTGCAACTTTTGTTTTAAAATGTTAGTAAGAAGCTAAAAGTTTCAAAAATGTGTCAAAAAAACATGTAGTTTTTGAGCTTTAAATGTTAAAATATGCAATTTGAAAGCAATAAAAAAGTTGTAAAGACAAAATGTAGTTTTAAGTATATACAAGTCATTCCCTAAGTATTTAAGGAAATGATTGAAAGCCTATCTGCTACGAATATGCATTTTGATTCTCACTATTTGTGTTTCATGTTAATTTGACTTTGCGCCCATTATGGATTTTCGTATCTTTTTATATAAACAATAACAACGATTTTTTTTAACAAATCAAAAATATAATTTTTAGAATAATATACAAATTGAAAAATGTTGCATGCTTAGCAATATATCTTTTTAACATATTTTTATTTATTTATACTTGTATACCATACTAGTAACATACTTGTATTATTATTATGTTACAATTAAGATTATAATAAAAATTCTAAATGCATATGTTTTTATTAAAAAATCTTTTTAAAGTTATATTTAAACTTTTCCCTCAAATCTTTTAAACTTTTTTATCAAATCTTTTAAAGTTCAACTATCCAAAGAAGAAAATAACAAATTTTAGTACTTAAAACTTTAAATCGCATATCTTTCTTATATTATTTTATACATTTCTTATATTATTGGGTTTGCTATTAAATATTTAAACTGATTTTTTTTCACAGCAGTTTAATAAATCAATGTTAACAAAGTTTCAACTTTACATAACTTAAACTCTATAGTTTAATAACTAAGAGTTTAGTATTTTTAAATGCAATTTTTGAGAATGGCTCAAGCATCAAATCAACAAACGACTAGTGCAAAGTATGTATTATGTTTAATAATTTTTTTTTAATATATTGGTTATTTATTTGTTGAAAAAAATGTGTATACAAACTAATCTTTAGGTTATGTATAAAGAAAAAGAACTGCTCTAAATTAAACATGCATTCTGGGTCATGTGATAAACATCGACCCCGTTCATGTTTTTGGAAAACATCCTCTGCTCAAAGATTTCATCAGGATAAAATGTTGATGTTAAAAAAAACAAACTTAAATAAACACTCTGCCTTTGAAAGTAAGGTGTTAAATTTTTTTTTGTGATATACTATGTCATATATAGGTTATTTTATTTATATAGATTACTTTATAATAGTAATAATATAATATAATATATATATATATATTATATATATTTATATATTTATATATATATATATATATATATATATATATATATATATATATATATATATATATATATATATATATATATATATATATAAAATAAATTAAATTCGTAAAAAACACTTATCTAATTTTTGTTTTCTTCTACACTGTGTTTTGCCATCAGTAGGTTCATCAGGAAGAGACTCATCAGTAGGTTCATCAGGAAGAGGACTCTTCCTGATGAACCTACTGATGGCAAAACACAGTGTAGAAGAAAACAAAAATTAGATAAGTGTTTTTTACTAATTTAATTTATTATTGCTCTGTTCTTTAAGAATATTGAGCACTCTATTTGTGGAATATACTAACATAATATATATATATATATATATATATATATATATATATATATATATATATATATATATATATATATATATATATATATATATATATATATATATACTTTGAACAATATATCTATTTTAAAAACTAACCTAGGAAAGGAATTAAAAGACAATGAAGATCAATCTGAAGATCTCAAACATTTCCTAGATAAAAAAAGGTCATGTACGGAAGCGACGTGAAAGTAATTGTACAAGCTTTGATATGATTAATGACTCATCAAATTTAACTCGTTATAGACGTCGTGAAGAAACAAAAAATGTTCTTGAATATATTCATGGTGGAAGAAATGGATCAATTAATGTTGCATGGGATTATTTAAGAAGTATTGCTACAATATCTGAGATGGAAAACTTAATACTTTCTTATAAAAGAGGGAAGTTTCTTGAAAATTTTGTTGGTAAAATATCAGATGTTCATATAAAAAGTGACACTTGTTTACGAAAAGCAGTTCTAACAAAATATTTAAATTATATGTCAAGGAGAAAGTATACCATGCTGTGTAAAATACAAAATAATTCTTTCACTGAACACAATAATGAAAGTAATATAATATCTTACGGAGAACATAACATTTTATTGAAAACATCAAGTATTTCTGATAGAGCTATTGAAACTTTTGTTAACAATCTCGATATTGGAGATATTCATTTTATAAAAGGAGGTGTTTCGCGTACAGTGACAGCATTAGTCACAATGATTGCTGATCTAAATTTGAAAGTAAAAACAATGAAAGATAAACTTAGGTGGTTTAATGGGAACATAAATCATTTTGTTGTTGAGTTTTCTGATGATAGCGCACCTGAGTCAAAAGAAGAAACAATGACTATAGCTACAATGTCATTATGGAACTATGGAAGTCGTATTCGTAGTCGTGAATTCCACTTTCCCCTTCATATGTTAACAGCTGGTGAAAAAGATGATGTATGTGCAAACCTATGGAGACAGCATAGTGAGGAAATGGAGTTAATTGAAGGTAATCTGTTTTATATAAACAATCAAAAAGTAACATTTTCCTTTGTTCCTGTTGGTGATACATCCTGGTTGTGTTGGGCAGCAAATGTGCTTCCAACAAGTGCTACCTACCCATCCCCTTTCTGCAATGTTCACAAAAGTGAACTTACTTTTATAGACGGATCAATTGGGTATTCAAACTCTGACAAGAAATGGAAGATTTCTGATAACACTTGTCGAAAAAATGATCTTACCATGTTACAACAGTTTCAAAATGGTTTTTCAAATGAGTTGTCAGAAAATGCCAAACATCTAAAGTCTCTGGATTTTATGGCTGAGAATGGATTGCGTCAATTAGGTGAATCAAGAATTGGTATATTTTCAGACAGAATAAAACCAGACCCCCTACATTTAGAAATAAACAATTGGACACATTGCCTAAATGTATTATATTTTGAAGCAACAAAACGAAACAGATTTGTTGAGTTTTGCAAAATCCTAAAAGCACCAGCTAAGCATTCTTCTGATTCTATTTTTGGCATTGGCTTAAGTTTTATTGGTAAAATGTATGAAGAACATTACGTTGTGGAAGATAATTGGTAAGTTATATTTATAGTAAACAAATTTAAAATTATTATAAGTATTTTTGCATATTGGTTTTTTTATTATAATTTTTGTATCAAAATATCATACTGTAATATTTATTCATTTCAAAGATTGAAGACTCCATCTGTCAGGATTATTGGTGCACAAGCGATATCGATTGCCCAATATGGTTATCGCTTAGTTGACGTTTTGAAACATAATAAAGAAACAGAACAGGAAAAAGTTATAAGACTAGTTCTAGCGCAGATATTTACTGCACTTTGAGATGTTGGAAGTATAATTAACATTGTAGATGTTGTTGATGAAAATTATGTTGAAAGTGTTACTGCTGCCTGTCAAAGATATTTTTTATTATTTGGGCTTTTTTTCCCTCTAAACTGCAACAGTACAGTTTGGACTATTGGTTATGTTGTTCCATTTTATGCGGAAGAAATTTTAAAGGGTTATGGAGTTGGTTATGGGATTCTTTCTATGCAAGGAAAAGAATCCAAACATTCATCCATTAAACAAGAATTAAAAACTTGTAGCAACAGATCTACAAAACAAGACGAAAGAGGTAAATGGTATCAACTGATGCGGTCTAGCTATGTACGAAATTTTTACTTGCCTTATCATTTTCCAATACCATCCATGTATCAATCTCATTTTCCACCTCGTAAACCTGTTACAGACAAAGAATGCTGTAACTGTTCACGTTCACTACAATCTGAGCTTTTATGTCAAGTTTGCATCGAGTCTGTTTCAATTTTAGATTGTGTCCAGAAGAAATATTTGACCGAAGATATTTTATTCATAATAAAGCCTGTTAAATGCAAAATATTTAGCAAAAGATTTACAGATGCATGTTTGTAGAATAAACACACAGCAAAAAATGAATGCAATCAAGTTAATACTCAACTTATTCCTCAAGCATCAACTATTTACCAGCTTAGAAATGAGCTGAAAGCTCGTAAAAAGAGTGTTATTGGTTCAAAAAAAGATTTGATAAGACGTCTAGAGGGCTTGTTGTAAATATAAATCATATGTAAGAGTTTTTTTTAAGTTAATAATGTTTTTCAAATAAAAAATTTACTATATTTTATTCATATTGGTTAGTTGATGTTTTATAAAATTCAAAAATTATTAATATTGACATATGAACTTATTTATTTATTTCTATGGAAGTTTTAAACAAGTTCACATATATATGAATATGTGAACTTATGTAAAACTTTCATAGTAAATTCATTTCTCGAACTGAATTTCAGCTTGCGTTATGTTTTTTTTTTTTGAAGTTATTTTCCTCTTTATTTCAGAAAGTAAGAACTGAAGAACCAAGAGGGGATCACTTCAGCATAATTAGTAAATTTAAATGATGCTTCATAAAAACGGTTATTTTCACAGCCACAAATCTCAACAAAAACATATTATGATATAAGAACATTTAACCAGTTAAGAAGAAAAAGAATTCAAAAATGCATTATTTTATACCTCGAAGAATTGGTTAAGTATATTTTTATTTATTTTTGCTTTAAATTATTTTGTTAATCATCAAAATAAAATTTATGTAAATTTATTTGCTCATCAAAATAAAAAATTACTCTCACATAAAAATATAATTACCTCAATATCCACATTCGCATCCACACAATTTTGAAATTGATGTTTGCATATTATTATTTATTTTATGCCTATTAATGCTTTTAAAAGCTTTTGTGGCTATGAAAATAACCGTTTTTGAATCACCATTCAGGTATTATTGAACTCTTTGTTGACAAAAGATTGAACAGCAGTGTCAACAACAAAGCCTTCAGCAGTATATCTTTGTATATAAAAGGAAACTTTGAGATGATTTATATTATGAAAGTATTTCATACGTATTGGGGTATTTATGCTGACAACAACATTTGATTCCCCAACATAAGATAATTTTGTTTTTGATATACCATGATCTTTTATTTTAGAATAATTTTTTTTTTTAAGGTAATTTATTCCATTAAATCTTGATGGATTAAACAGTTGAACTGCTGTATCTTGTTTTTCTATTAAAAAAAGAAGGTTTTTCTTGTTATTTCTTGGTGTTAGTAACTCTATGCGTCCTCCATATCTCTCTAAAATAGCTGCAATAAACCTCATTATTTGCCATGGAATGTGTAATTTAATTGGGCGCTACTGCACTTTTGCACCCTCCTTTTTTTATAATTGATTATGATAGAGAATTTTATGCTGATTCAGAAAAATATAAAAACATAGACTTGAAAATCAACGGAAAGTGCTCTAATTTGAAGTCAAAGTTTTAAAAAATCCCACTAAAAACACTAATATTCGCCATTTTTTTTAATAAAAAGATTTTTTAACATTAACCAATACTCCAAGCAAAATTGACATGGTTTGCACATAAAAAAAAAAAAAAAAGAAAAACGGAACTAACTTTCAAAATGCGTGGAAATTCTTTTTAAAAAAACGCATCTATCCCAATAAATGAATATTTTAAGTAAATTTAGTAAATAAAAAAGCTTGGAACCAATAAATATATATATTTTAAAATATATTTTATCAATCAATTAATTTAATAAAGTTTAGTGAGTTTAAATTAATGTTTCGTACAAATTTGTGTTCCAATTAATTTAGGAGTAAATCCGTAATAAAAGCATGCAGCAATGCAGCAAGTTCCTTTTGTTGTTCTTTCTTTATAATTTCCCTCGCCGAAAGAACGTTTACCGACTTTTCATACTATTTTTTCCTTTACAATATGGCACTTCGAAATCCAACTATGGATGAATTCGACTCTATTTCTCTGACACAGATTGGAGCACGATTCATGAACAACTTGGACTCCACAATACTTTGGTGCAGAGAGTATGGTTTAATGGCAGTCTCTATGAATTGTAACGTATGTGGCGTACCTTGCACATAGCAAAATTATATGCGAGCAGCGGATAAAGTAGTTTGGAGATGCCCCATTAAACGTTGCCGCAGAACTTTAAGTATCAGAAAAGGGAGTTTTTTTGAAAACTCACATTTGGAATTGTGGCAGGTTATATCAATAACTTACATATGGTGTAGGAGCGCTAGCACAAGCCGAGGCATGTCTTTAGAAGATGTCAAACACGAATTGAGAATAGGCAGCGACCATTCGGTTGTTGACTGGAATCAATTTTGTCGAGACATTTGTGTGTTATATTTTATAAATAATCCAGAACAAATTGGTGGACCAGGTTGTGTTGTGGAAATAGATGAATCTTTGTTTTCTAGGAGGAAATACGAAGTTGGTCGCTTAGTTCCACAACAATGGATATTTGGAGGGTATGAGCCAGAAACAAAGAACGGTTTTTTAGTTCCTGTTGCGAATCGTGACGCCGCTACATTGCTTCCTGTAATACAACAATGGATTCGTCCTGGTTCAATTATGTGGAGTGACATGTGGGCTGCTTACAATAACTTACCAGCCTTAGCATATCAACATGAAACCGTCAACCATAGACTTCATTTTGTTGATCCTCACACAAGAGTTACTACGAACCATGTGGAAGCAATGTGGTGTCGAGCAAAATCAAAATTAAAAGCTATGATGGGGCCTATTAATCGTGAAATGATTCCGGATTACTTATCAGAGTTTATGTGGGCACAACGATTTAAGGAACATTGCTTCTTTCACTTTTGGACCCAAATTGCAGCAATTTATCCTGTGTGAATTCAAATGCAAAGTGAATTTATTCTAAAAATGTTTAATTTATATACATGTAAATAAATAAAAAAAAGTCTATTTTGTTGTGTTCTTGTAGCATAGGTTTTTTTATCATTAGCTACGCCTGAGCAAGCTCGAGAGAAATTAAAGAAAATTACGCAATATTTTAAATAAGTACTTTTACGATGAAAACCGTCCATTCACTTTAGCTACCGTGAAATGGTTTTTAAAATGGCGAATATTAGTGTTTTTAGTGGGATTTTTTAAAACTTTGACTTCAAATTAGAGCACTTTTCGTTGATTTTCAAGTCTATGTTTTTATATTTTTCTGAATCAGCATAAAATTCTCTATCATAATCAATTATAAAAAAAGGGGGGTGCAAAAGTGCAGTAGTGCCATTTAATTGATGAAACAAGACCTGTTAAATGACTTCTGGTGAGTTTGGAGAGAATTGCAATTCCTATTTCTTTTAAATAGCCATCTAGCATCGGCCCAACCAATACCAGGTGATTTCCTACATTCTTTTCAATTTCTGAGTCCATTTCACTTCCCATTGAGTAGTCTTTCGGAAATTTTATTTCGTTTTGCAACCACGGTCGCTCAAATGATGAAAGTCTCAGCTCAGTCTTTATCCAGAATTTACCACTTCTTTCAGTTTGGGAGGACGCCATTTTGAATGAAAAACTATGATGGCATAAATATGCGGGAATTTTTTTAACCCAAATTGCTAATTTCCATATTCTTAAGCTACTAAATACTAAAATTAACGGAAACGATATAATTATTTTAGATCAAATGTTTAGCTAAATTTAATTGCTAGATTATCGACAACCGGTTCTTTTTTCAAATAAATCCACAAGTGGGAGAAATTACATAAGATAATTACCAGCGTGTACTAAACGTACGCAAATGGTCACAATTCATACTCAGGTGATTTAAGGCCAGTCCAAATTTTTATGGTAGTTCGTCCTACCTTCTATAACTTCTTTTTAAAAAAAACTGTTTTTGAAAATTTGTTGTCTAAGCTGAATAATACTTAGCAAAGTTGGGCTAAGTTGAAAAAAATATTATTGACAAAAATATGGTGACTTAAAGATGAATGTTTCAAAAAATAACGGTTTAAATTGTTAAGCACAACTTTTCTAGTTATCTACAAGCTAAAAGACATCGATGTTAAATTATATTGTTTTTTCATACTTTGATTCAGAAGGTAGGGTAGAAAATCCGACGTTTAACTATTTCTTTCAACGACGTACAATAAAGTGTCGAGAACTTGGGAATATTTAGCGATTTTGTTTTGAAAGGCTTTTTGATGACCGCATAAACAAATAACAATAAACATTCGTAATAAAAAAATAGAGCTTGTGGTCACTATATATACATATAAATATACACATAAATATAAATATATATATATATATTTATTATTTTTAACTGGTATTTAGAATTAAATAAATTTGGTTAATAAGTTTGGTCATTTGTTTTTATAATTTTTTAAAAGGTACTTATTTTCATGTCTGCATTTAGAAATAAGCTCAGTTTTTTTTATTTAGTAAATTTTCTTGATCTAAATAAGTAATAATTTCAAATTTTTTTGTTAACAAAACATACATTTTTGAGATATGTTATTATAGGAAGGCGCAGTTTTTAGAATAGACCAGTTTAATTTAAAGTTAATATTTTTTTCTTTTAGTTGCCAAATATATTTTGACAGCATAGTCTCTTTTGAATACTTATCATGATTTTTTTTTATTTTTAAATGTAGTTGATGGAACTTCCTGGTCAAAGAAATCAATTACTATTTTACAATGCTTATTATATAACTAAAAAAAAGCTATTTACAAGTATATTTTATAATTATATAGAAATATGATTTATTTTACTACAGGAGGATGGATCCTGCTTAAATACAACACATTGAAATTTGACTGATAGCATGTTTAATTTGTATAGTAAAGATAAATAAAACTGGAGAAAATGAAGAAAAAGAAAATGTTTATTTAACAAGAATGAAAGTATTGCAAGAAAGAAAAAGATCTAGATTGAAAATAAATAAATTAATAAAATCAGCAGTAGTCTTTAGTAGACTGTTGACACAACGAATTCAACCGATTTGTTTGGAAGAAATAGAAATCGATTTATTAAATTCTTTTGTAGTAAAATTATTATTATTCAAAATACCTTACAAATCAATGACAACAAATGGATGGACATTAGTTGAATGAACAAGTAATTTACATAAATTTGTTAAAAGCAGCTAAACAAGTTTAAAGATTATGGTAATTGTTGAATGTTTATATACATCAAAATGAATTGGAAAAACCTTTGCAATTGGTTTTGAAAACATTCTTTGTGATATTATTGGAGTAATAGTTTATATTCTAGTAATAAAGTTTTGTTAAATAGGATATGATTTGTATTGATTATCATTATTTAATTTATCATAATTTTTTATTCATTTTGTTGTAATAATAATCATCCAATCAATTGATTTACTAATTTTTTGTTTGTTTAGATATTATCTAGATTATCTAGATAATATTTAAACACTTATATGTGTGTGTGTGTGTGTCTATATATATATATATATATATATATATATATATATATATATATATATATATATATATATATATATATATATATATATATATATATATATATATATATATATATATATATATATATATATATATATATATAAGTATACACACCCACACACACACATATGTGCTGCCAGTTTCTCTTTTCAAAATCGTCAAGTAGTCTTTCTATTTCCTTGTTCTTTAAGAACATTAAGCACTTTCTATTTTCTATATTCTATTTTGAACATTGAGCAATAATTTTTTAAAATACACTAACACAATTTACATCCAATTTAAAAAATCTATTGCAAGTAATAAGTATTCAAGATTTGAATAATAAATATTGTGGTTTGTTATAAATCATCATATTATATGCTAATTCATAACATCTTATGAACTCATGATATATATTCAAAAAACTAGAAAGTTTTCTTGTCGGACTTTTTAGTCACCGCTTTATTATAAACGTTTAGAGAAATCCCGCGGGATCTGAACGGCACAATTTTACGCCACCCTCAGATAAACGAAACAAACCCGAAAATTACGGAGACTGGCCTTAAACTACCTGAAGTAGACTTTCTTTTTAATACCAAAAGTCAAATAAAACTAATGCTAGAAGTTAACACAACGTTTACTTTAGCCTTTTTATATATATATATATCTACATATATATATATATATATATATATATATATATATATATATATATATATATATATATATATATATATATATATATATATATATATATATATATATATATATATATGTATGTATATATATATATATATATACTAAAATAAACGTTGTTTTTTTTTTTTTTTTTTTTTTTTTACATGGAAACAAAGTTGCATTTTGTTGTCTCTATTAGTGATATGTCGAAGAAATGTAATGAAAATTTGATTTTGAAAACATGATCCTGCACTTCATTATAAGATATATACTTGTATATTTTACCTTTAAATTACATTGTTTCCCAAATAACACATGGACGTCGGCCCGATGTCTTGCCGACATGTTTTACATCAGCTTTAGATTGGCATCGTTTTACTTCATCGGCCCGATGTCGGTCCAACAAATAAAATAAATTAACTTATGCTCCATCGGAAAACATCATCGGCTTGATGTCTGCGAACGCACCATAAAATGACTTGTTCTGTGAATGTTTACAATGCCCAGGCGTAATCATACTTAGCGCGCGCAAATTGTCGCATTTCTTGAGTCTGAAAATTTCAAAATATAGGCAATAAAAACCTTAAAGTTTTCTTTACCAATAGTTTAAAATTTTCAGCTGAAGTAAACTTTAGACTTTAGTAAACTTAGTATTTGAGACTTGAGTTCTCTATCAAAGTTTATCTTTATAAAAAATTGCAAGGCAAGTTTTTTTTTTAACTTTTAAGTTTATTTTGTAGACTTTCTTTTTAATACCAAAAATGAAATAAAACTAATGCTAGAAATTTACATTAAAATTTACTTTAATGCTAGAAATATATTTTAAACGTGTATTATACATATATAAATTTAACTATTACATTTTCGTTTATACAATTTGCTTAAGCCATTTTGCTTTGTTAAATTTATTTAAATAAAAATTTAATTTTATGCTAATGTATTTATAAAGTTTCTTCAAAATACAGACAAGAAAAAGACAGACTATATTGATTGAGAAATGTATACATTTGTTTTATATTTTATAATGAAGTTGCAAGTTTGAAAAGTGCAATTGTTATTTTAGTGTATAAAAAAGTGTGTAATTATTTTTAGGTTAAAGAAAACTGTCAATGAAGTAAAGAACATGGAAAAGGTAATTAAAACTGAATCTTACTGGACACGTGCTTTTTATGTTAAGAAACTTTCAAATATAATTTTATTTCGTCAAAATGACAATAATAGTATTGCTGATAATACAATAAATACAATATCTGTCTGATGAAAATTCTTGTATTACAACAGATGGTTTGATTAATAATAAAGAGAGTAATCTCTCAAACATTGCAAAACACGAGATTGAGGCAGACATAGATTTGACATTACCAGTGTTGCCATCACTGCTTTGTTAAAACTGCTTAAAAAGTATCACAATGAATTGCCATTAGATGCTCGTACTCTTTTGCATACACCTAGAAATAGTTCAGTTGTTGCTCTTAGAAGTGGAGGAGAGTATTTGCACTTAGGTATCCAATATGGTGTTGAGAAGTTATCTAGAAGAGGTGAACTGCAATCCAACAAACTTGGATTGCAGTTTAGTATTGATGGTCTTCCTTTATTTAAGAGTAGTAATTCTTGTTTGTGGCCTATTTTGTGCATTGTAAGACAGAGTGAAAAAAAGAAGCCTTTTGTTGTAGGTGTATACAGTGGCAATAGCAAACCAGTGAATTTAAATGAATATTTTTAAAAGTTTGTAATAGACTGTAACAGTTTAGTCAGTCATGGTTTGTTAATTGCAGATGTACATTATGAAATTGCTTTGCACAGTTTTGTATGTGATGCCCCTGCCCGAGCTATGATCAAATGTATAAAATCACATAGTGGGTACTTCGGCTGTGATAAATGCAGAGTTGAAGGAGAATGGAATGGAAAGGTTACATTTCAGGAATTAAATGCACAATTGCGAACTGATGCCCAGTTTGACAGGCAAGTTGATGAAGATCATCATTTAGGGCTTTCACCACTGTGCTCATTACCAATTGGCATGGTATCAGGTTTTCCCTGTGATTACATGCATTTAGTGTGCTTAGGAGTAGTTCGCAGACTTTTACTCTGTTGGTTAAAGGGTCCTAAAAGTGTTAAGTGCTCAGCTCAGAAAATTGAATTACTTTCTTCCTTATTGGTGGGATGTGCTACTCACATGCCCACAGAGTTTGCCCAAAAGCCTAGATCTGTGTTTAAAATTATTAGATGGAAAGGAACTGAATTTAGGCAGTTTCTTTTTTATACTGGTCCCATTGTATTACGTGATGTTTTACCTGCAAATTTGTATGAAAACTTCCTTTTTTTATCTGTAGCAATTTCTATTCTTGCAAGTCCAAAGTTTTGTAGACAGTATTTAGACTATGCAAAACAGCTTCTTGTGGTATGTGTAGAAAATATGAAGATTTTGTATGGTACAGGCATGCTTGTATACAATGTTCATGGTTTGATTCATTTGGCTGATGATGTAAAGAAACTTGGTCCACTAGATAACTTTTCCTCCTTTCCATTTGAAAATAAGCTTGCTTCTCTGCAAAAAATTAGTTCGTAAGCCATCTTTTATTTTACAACAGGTAGAAAGGCGTTTAGAAGAAAGACATTATAATAAGAAGCCTGTAGTGTCTGCAAATAAAAAACATTTCATACAACAAAAAGAACACAATATTGGACCAGTGCCTTTTGGTGTAAGTTGTTTAAAACAGTATTGTAAACTATATATGTCACCTGGAGATGCTGACAAAACTGTTCCATTTAAAAGTCTTTTAAATGGAACAGTTTTGTCAGCATCTCCAGGTGACAATTGCTTTTTAAAATTAAATGGACAACCATGCTTTGTACGCAACATTGCTTTGATTGACAACCAGTTCACATTTAAAATTGTTGTTAAACTTTTTAAAAATATTCAGGATTTCTATATATCTCCCTTAACTTCATCTAATATAATTATCTTACATGTTTCAGATCCTTGTGGTTCTTATGAAACTATTGACAGTGAGGATTTTTTTCAAAAGTGTGTATGTTTACCTTGTGGAAACAATTCCTTTGTTGTAATTCCTTTTCTAAACACTCTTGCTTGTTAAAGAGTCATAAAATATTGTATTATGAATAATTTATATTTTATAAGACATTATAATTCTAAGAAGTTGTACTTTTATGTATATGTAATACATTCACGTATGTTAAATACTTTTCTTATTTTTTAAATGTAGGTAAGTAAAAATAGATCTAATTTTTTAAATATGCCACCTGTACAATATTTAACTATTATTCAGCTATACGATATTTCTTCTCACAATATTTATTAATTTTTGGTAATATTTGAATATCCTAAGTAGCTATCTCATTTATATAGTAATGTTTCATTGATACAACTATTGGTTTGTTTTATATACTTAATAAGATTTTTAATTGTTGGTCATGTGATAATAGCTGATGTTATAAAACTTTATTATTACGTTTATAAAATTCTTGTTATTAAAGTTAATTGATGTAAGTTATTAGTCAAGTCATACGCTATTTTTGTACATAATTACGCCCTCAAGAATTTTTTGTTTCTGTATAAAAGTTGTAAGAGAATTGAATAAAAACAGTAGAAAATAAAAGTAAACAAAGTTGTCGTATTAACAAGCTATTTCGGCAGTATGGCATCCATGGGAAAAATGATTGGAAAGTTTGATGGATCTGGAGATGTTGTAGTGTGGTTGAAAAAGATCAAACTGGTGGGAGAGCTGCAAAAGTTGAGCGATCTTTCATTGATCACTCTGTTGTTTCTTGAAGGCAGTGCGTTCGCATTATATGAGCAACTTGGGGAGAGCCAAAAAACTTCCGCTATGGACATTGAAAAAGCCCTATTAGATGCATTTGCAGCTGATGGTATCCAAGCTTACGAGCAGTTCAGAGATCGGAGATGGAATGACGGTAAATCTGTCGATGTGTATTTGGCCAGTTTGCGTCAACTTATGAATTTGGCCAATATTGAAAGCAAAGAATTATTGCTAAGAGCGTTCATAACTGGATTGCCGGGTGAAATTTCAAAGCAGCTACGAGCACAAGTGAAAATATTTGGGATCAGTTTACAGGATGCATTAAACCATGCAAGAGTACTCATGACGGAAAAAACAAAAGAAGAGTATGTTTCAACAACCATCTCTGAGTTCCATAAACCATCCGCTGCTGATGTTATCTGCTACAACTGTGGCAAGCCTGGACATGTTGCTCGAATCTGTTTTTTGAAGAAACAAATTGTCAGTGATGAGATAAAATGTTTCAGGCGTGGAAAATCTGGATACATTTCAAGATTTTGTTTGTTGCATCAGGGAAACTCAAATGGGAAATCGCCAGCGCCAGCTGTTTCCCTAATCAATTAATGGCGCTTCCAATATGCACTGTGCAGGTGAACACCTTTGCAGGGAAAGCACTGGTTGACAGCGGATGTACCCAAACTATTATTTCAAACGACATGGCTCGGAAAGCTGGTGTTCGTATTAGAAGACATGACATAATGGTGTTGGCTGTTAATGGAGAAGTTGTGAAAACGGAGGGAGAAGCTACAGTAACATTAATCATTGAAGGAAAAAAGCTGAAAACATCAGGGATGATTCTAAAAAGTGTTGTCAACGGTATTGATGCTATTATTGGTATGGATGTCATTAATCGCTGTGGAGGAGTGCACTTGTACGATGGAAAAATTGAATTTGGTCTTGTTTCAATTTATACAGAGAAACAAATTGTTGGGATAAATGACAAGGATTTTGATGCTTATCTTGATGGTACAAAGTGGACTGCTAAATATAAATGGAAACAAGATCAACCACAACTGAGAAGTTTTGTCGCGCAGTACAAGGTAAAACCCCTGTTGATACCTCAAATTAATAATGAGATGGACTTATGGGTGAAAATGACTGGTTGAAACCATGCAAGAAAGAAGAAAAAAGTACAGAAGGGATTGTCCCGTTAATAACTGTTGAGCAGGAAAATAAAGGAAAGGTACGACCTGTTCTGGACTTTCGCGAATTGAATCAGTACGTTAATTCGCATAATGCCACAAGTGATGCATGTGATGAAAAAGTTAGAAAATGGAGAACTCTTGGTGACAAACTTGCAACACTTGATCTTAGATGCGCCTATATGCAAGTACACATCGATCCGAGTTTGTGGGAGCATCAGAGGGTAATCTACAAAGAAGAAAAATCTTACACGTCTTGGTTTTGGGTTAAATTCTGCTCCAAAAATAATGTCTTCAATCTTAGGCAGCGTGTTGAATCTAGATGCAGGTATTAGTGAAGCAACTGACCACTAAATTGATGATATAATTGTGAATTTGGAAAAGACATCAGTTGAAAAGGTCGTAAATCGTTTGGCGCGTTATGGATTGCTAACCAAAGAGCCAGAGCAATGTGATACTGCACGAGTGTTGGGTTTGCAACTATTTAGAAATGAAAAAAAGGAGCTTTGTTGGAAACGAGGAAACACCATTCCAAAGTCACAAGATATCAAAACTGAAAAAGTAACACGACGGAAACTTTTTTCGATATGTGGACACTTAATAGGTCACTATCCTGTTGGAGGTTGGCTCAGAATTGCCTGCAGTTTTATAAAACGTCACAGTCAAGGAGATGCTTGGGATGATCTAATCGGAGATCAAGCTCAGTCATGGTTTATTGAAGTATTGCGCCGATTGGAAGTTAGTAATTCTGTGAGAGGAAAATGGAATGCTGAAGGAATTCAAAATAGAGCGACATTGCGGTGTGATGCAAGCAGCATGGCAATGGGGGTTGCTATAGAATACAATGGCGTAATAATTGAGGATGCAGCCTGGCTTCGAAGTATAAATGATGTCATGCATATTAATATTGCTGAATTAGATGCTGTGGTGCGTGGGATAAACCTAGCTGCTAAGTGGCATATAAAGAATATGTCAGTATTCACTGATTCAGTAACAGTTCATGGATGGTTAAAAAGTATGCTGACTGAAAGTCATAGGGTTCGATCAAATGGTTTATCATAAATGCTTATTAAAAGAAGACTTTCTCTATTGCAAGACTTAATAAAGGAATATAGTATAAACATCACATTGAAATGGGTTCCGTCCTCCAAAAACAAAGCTGACGTGTTGACAAGAGTTCCAAAAACTTGGATAAATGAGCTTTCACAAAGAAATACTAAAGAACTAGCTGGGGTAAGTATTGCTGAAGAAAATCGTAATTGTCACTCAAAGCATCATTTTGGCGTTAATCGGACAATGTTTACAGTGCAACGAAGACTTCCGCACGTGTTAAGAAAAGACGTTGAAGAATGTGTTCGCAATTGTTACCAATGTAATTCAATTGATCCAGCACCAGTAAAATGGGAAAATGGAGTGCTAGATGTACCAGACACATGGTATAGAATTGCTTGTGATGTGACTCACTATAAAGGGTTGCCATATTTAACAATGTTTGAATGTGGACCTAGTCGGTTTGCAGTTTGGAGAAAGTTGCCGTGCGAAGATACCAAAAGTGTAGCAAGTCAATTGGAATCCGTATTTAGGGAGCATGGCCCACCGCAAGAACTGTTGATGGATAATGGAGCGGTGTTTAAATCCAAGGAATTTTCAAACATATGTGAAAAACGGTGTGTAAAAAAGAAGTATAGATGTGCATATAGACCTTCAGGGAATGGGATAGTAGGGCGTAACCACCGCACAGTAAAGCGAACAGCTGCGAGGGCACAAATATGTCCGTTACTAGCGGTGTTTTGGTACAATGCAACACCAACGTTGGGAACAAATGAGAAATCTGCACCTGCTTCTCAGAAAAATATGTACGTCTGGCGTCTACCAATTCAAGAGGAAAAAAACGCTGAAACTCAGGAAAGATCACAACGAGTTATGGAAACTTATAGAATTGGAGAATAAGTTTACGTTCGCCCTGTTGTTGCAAAGTGCTCTTCAGTTTGGAAAATTGGTACTGTAACTGACATACTCACAAACACAAATATTGAAATTGATGGTGTACCAAGACATGTGCGAGATGTGAGAATAGCTCCTGCCTCAAATGTTTCAAACGCATCAAGAGAAACTATTATCAGTGAAGAGATCAACAGATTTAGACATTTTTGCAGCACGAGAGGAAGAAACCGAAGAAACAGTTGTTGACGCTGAGGAGGAAGCTGGTGACAGAGAAATCGTCGATAATTTTTTACCAGCGATCAGACGATCAACCAGAGAAAGGAGAAAGTCCAAATTGAAATAATGTAGGCAATCTTAATTGTTAATATCATAACAAATATTATTGTTTTTATAATGTTTTTGTAGAATGAAATGAATAGAAATGACACTATAGTGTATTTTATTTTAAGGTGATTATGAAACTGCAAGTAAAAAATCCAAGAAAGCTGAGATTATATCTGAGCTAGATACAGCTACGTCCGACACTGAAAAGGGAAATTCTGCAAAACGAAGGAAGAAGAATCTTAATGATTTTCCTAATGATGATTATGGTTACATAGATGGTGAATATGAATGTATGAGTAGTGCTAGTCCAAACATTAATGTTGATAAATTCTGACAATGATGATGATTTTCAGATTTTTAATAAATCTCTTGCCAAAAAGAAACCAGGGGCCAATGCTATAAACAATTCGAAGTTTTTTTCGAAAAAAAAAATCTTTCGTAAAAACGCAATTTTTTAAGTAAATTATTTTTTCGTAAAAAAATGCGTAAACTCGAAGAATATAACGGTGTTTGTATTTTTTTCGGCCATTGCTATAAAGCATAAAACGTATACGTCACTAAAAATCACGGACTTTTTTAATCCGTATACGTCATTGATATGAATTTTTATTTTAATTTTTATTAGTAGGCATACTGAACAAACTTTATTAGTTATTAAGTAGGCTGTGCTGTCTATTCTTTTTTTGTAAATATTTTTACATTCTAGTATTTAATGTTTAAAAAAACTGTGTAAAAATAAAATAGGAACATGGATTTAATTTTTTCGGATTGAAGACTTAGATTTCGAAGTTGCTGAAAATGAGCTTCGCCACCGATTGTCTCGAGAGGTTGGTGTTTAAAACATTACTTAAAATTACTAAATTTTGATGTTTTTTTAATGATTTTTTATCGAACAAAATCAGAAATCATACTAAATTATATTTTTGTTTTGTTTTTCAATATCATTTTAGTTTAATGGCCGCTTTTTTAACGAAGATGTTTCTGACAACGTTTTTCGAGAACAGTATCGAGTCCCAAGAGCTTTATTAGATTTTTAGAAACTAGGCTTAAAGATGATTTGCAACGTTATACTAAGCGAATTAAAAGCATTTCAGTGCGTTTCCATATAATGGTATTTCTTCATTTTATTAGTACAAATGCTTTTTTTCATGTTCTCAGAGACTTTATGTATGTATGTGTGTGTGTGTGTATATATATATATATATATATATATATATATATATATATATATATATATTAGGGTGGTTCAAAAATAGGTCATTGTAAAATTTCAACAAGAGTGGAAGCTTATAAGGTGCCCAGATATTGGTTTTATATATAAGATTTTTTTTTTTTTTTTTTTTTTAGTTCATGTTCAAGGGTGGCCCACGGGCCCTAAACTTTTTAATTTTGATGATTTTTATCGATTTTTCAGAAATTTCAACGCCCGTGGGCCACCCAAAAACGATGGGAAAAAAAAAAAAAAAAAATCATCAGTAAACTCAGAATGAGTAATAGAAACAAATAAAAATGCACTCTTAATAAAACTTTTTATGTAAAAACTCTGAATGAACCTGAAAAATTTAGGAAAACCAAATATTTTGCTTTTTCAATCATTTTCTTTTGTAATTTTCAATCATTTTCTTATGATGACATTTTTATCATTTTTTACAGTTAAACCATCAAAAGTTTTAAATATCATACCACAATATTGCATTTTATATATAAATTTGAGAAAATATCTCCTACATAAATATGTAAAACTTATCAACTTATATGACAAATGGGCGCTACTCACACTTTCTCTCCTCTTCCCCCCCCCCCCCCCCCTATTGATTCAGGGACTGGAGAACAGCAGTTCATTGCTATTTATGATCTTCTAGAGAATTATAGTCTCACTAACCAAGTACAATGTATCTGTTTTGATACCACTGCATCAAACACTGGAAGGCTCCAAGGTGTAAATACCAGAATGTCAGAAAAGTTAGGACGGCCACTTCTTCTCCTTGCCTGCCGACACCATGCTCTGGAGCGTCATATTACTCACTTCTGTAAGATGTACCCAAGTAGTAAATCTACAGGTCCAGATAATCAGCTGTTCAAAAAAATCAACTCAGCCTGGAATGATTTAGAGAAAGATATACTGCCCCTAAGGAGATAAAGGAAGACGTTATAAGCAGAGGCAGAGAAGGTGTAGTGGTTGCTAAATGGAAAAGCAAAAAAGACGTGCTAATGAATAGCAACTTGCATTCGTTGCAAATGATTGAAGTGACAAGCAGAAGAGGAGAGAAGAAAATGAAACCCAATATTATAAAAGATTACAATCAGTATATGTCAGGAGTAAGGGCCTGCGTATCGTTATCGGTATATCGATATTTATCGGTATAATACCGATATTTTTTACAATATTCCAATTTTTTTTTTTTTTTTTAATGCCAAATTTTAGTTCAAATATATTGTAAATCTTCAAGTCGAGTCAAGATGTCGTTTTGCCTATCTTTACCGGTTTTAAAAGTTAATCCTTCCCGGTTGTATATATTATCTAGATGTCTAACTTCACAAAAATTATGTAAAGAAAAATTGAAGCAACACTGTTCTCCAAAATGACCCCCAGGTTGAAACTCTCCCAACTCCTAATTTTTTTATATTTAATCAATCATATGCATTAGTAAACACTATATATTTTGTCAGAAAAATCTGAACTAAGTGCTAAATATGTATACTTCCAAAATTAAAGTATACATATTTAGTATACATGAACTAAGTGCTAAATATGTATACTTCCAAAATTAATATCAATATGTATGTATGTGTGTTAACAAAAAACTTTTTTTGTTAACACACATACATACATATTGATTTTATATAATATACTTCAGATAGAATAATGTATTTGATAGAAAGTAATGCATTTCAGGTAAATAGGAGTACTATTAGGGGAACCTCTTTACTGATATGTATCCAGACAAATAATTAGCCAGGGTCAAATACTTTAAATGTGGCTGAAAAAATCTTTGGACTTAGCTATTTAAATCTTAGTATTGATTATTTATATTTATGATTTTATAATTTAAAAATAAGGTTAAAATAAGATCAGTTAAAACATTTTTTCTCTTTATTTTATTTTATAGTTTGATTTAATAGATTTTTTTTATTGTTTTTACTTATTTCAAAAATTGTTATAAAATTCTTACTATCAATTTTAGAGAAGTTTCTTATGATTTTTGCAAAAGTAAAGCTGTAACCAATATCATAGATATTAGTGAATCACTTGGAGATAAACATGCAGAATAAGTTGCATCTGGATTGTTAAAGCATAAAATGGAGAGTGAAAGCATTGTAAGTGTAGAGTAGTTCAAGATGTCTTCAGGTTAAAACCTTCTATCTGTTACAGTTGGAGTAATTGAAATTAAGTCAAAAAGAAAGAAAGTAAATCATATCTTGTTCCAAAATATTATGGACCTATCAAATGCATTAAAACTCTCTAAAAATAAAACCAAAAAATCATGTTCTACTTTACGTAGGAATCTAACAAGTGCTGTAGAATCGATTATTAATGTTAAAATGACTGAATTGCAGGAAACTCTGAATATCTTTAAATGGTGGTCAAAACTTTTTAAAAGTTATTATTGTTTTCGATTCAAAAAATCATTATTCTTCGTTTGAAGTATATGAAGATTCTGGTGTCAAGCAATGCTATATTCTTGCCATTGTGGAGATGGTCTTAGAGGATAATGCAATCTCCAAAAATTATTGGCACTTCTTCAACTTGAAGAAGTAAACTTCAGTATGGCATTTGACCTAAAGTGTGCAAAAAGTGTTTTTAGAACTTTCAAGTCACTCTGGCAAATATACCTGTCTGTTTTGTGAAGGAGAATGCTCCCTTGAAGCAGGGAAACTAAGAACGTTGGGCTCCATAGTCTTATGTTATGATCAATATGTATATGGTGGAAAACAAAGATTGAAAATCCAAGAATACAAAAATGTAATAAATCCTCATTTCATTTACTTAAAAGAAGATCAAGAAACTTTTCTTGAACACATTGTTCCTCCACCTGAGCTTCACATTATGATAAGAGTTGTAGATAAACTTTGTACTTTGCTTTAATACGTTTAGCCAGCTTTTCAAAGCTGGTTGAAAACACATTACATATTAATGAGAGGGTATCATGGTGTAGGTTTAGATGGAAACAATGATAATTGATTTACGCCCCTGTTAGATATTTTGGAGAAGAATGTTGCCTTAACTGCAGAAATCAATATTTTACCAATAATGATTTCTTGAGAAAGTTTTCATTAGTGAAATCAGCTGTGTTTGGTTTGGAAATGGTTACAGATACTTCTGTTAAAACTTAAGATTTCAAAAGTTCATTTTCTAGTCTTCAACTATATACAAAAAATGTATTTAGCTATGACTTGACAGTCTCATGGAAAATATATATTTTAGTGTGTCACATTCTCACCTTTGTAGATTGCAATAATATTAGCTTAGGTAGCTATGAAAAGACTTGGATGAACTATAAAAGAAACATAGGACAAAAAAGTTATGGAGAGCTAAAATCTGCTGTGGTAAATTTTAATTTAAACAGGCATTAACTTAAATATCATTTGTGATACAAATGTATTTATATTATGGTTTTTTTGTAAATGAAATAAATAAATATTAATGGGTTATTTTGACTACCATAATGGCTGACTTTATTAAAATTTTGGATGAAAAGAAGCCAAAAATTATTCGTTTTAATTTTGGAAGTATACATATTTAGCACTTAGTTCAGATTTTTCTGACAACGTATATTGTGTTTACTAATGCATATGATTGATTAAATGTAAAAAAATTAGGAGTTGGGAGAGTTTCAACCTGGGGGTCATTTTGGAGAACAGTGTTGCTTCAATTTTTCTTTACATAATTTTTGTGAAGTTAGACATCTAGATAATATATACAACCGGGAAGGATTAACTTTTAAAACCGGTAAAGATAGACAAAAAGACATCTTGACTCAACTTGATGATTTACAATATATTTGAACTAAAATTTGGCATTAAAAAAAAAAAAAAATTGGAATATTGTAAAAAATATCAGTATTATACCGATAAATATCGGTATTCTCGTTATTTTTATGCATTCCGATAAACCGATAAAAAAAAGCCGATATCATCGTTTTTAACGATAAGTTATCGTTTGGTTATCGTTTCAAACAATAACTAAACCGATATTATCGTTTCATAGACAAATTCATATCGTTTGACATCGTTATTGTTTCATATCGTTATCGGTTCAAAATAATAATGATACGCAGACCCTTTGTCAGGAGAAGATTGGGGGGAACAAATATCATATTATGGTATCATATTATGATTGTCTAAGAAAGACAATGAGATTGTATAAAAAAGTAGCACTTCATCTCTTTGATACTTTTTTGTTTAATGCTTTTTGTCTAAACAGCAAATATGGGGTAGATCACACAATTTCCTTGCTTAAGTTTAGAGAATTAGTTGTTACGGATTTATTTGGTAAACGTTTGAATGAAATTGTGCCTCGAATCACCAATAATAGCTTCCACTACTTGTCTTCAATACCAAACCATATCGAGTCTGCTCTAAAATAAAACGCAAAAAAACACGATATGACTGTGGTGTTTGTGAAAATAGACCTCTATTATGTATTGGCAAATGTTTCAGAATGTATCATTCAACAGAATAGGTTTACACTTAAATTTTCATGAAATAAAATTAAATCAATATCAACGTCTTATTTTTATCTGTTTTAAGCTATTTCTGTTTTTATCCGCATTTAAATTAGGTTCCCTGGATTTTCAAAATAAAAACTTGAATGTAATATCTTCTGAAACCAAATGTGAAGCTAAGAAAAAAAAAAAAAAAAATGAACAGACAAAGCCAGTCATGCAAAAATATTATTTGAAATAAGTTACTATAACAACGAATTTACTCGTAGTTGGCAACCTCATGGCGCCGGCCTGCTACGAGTATTCTCGTAGTTGGCAAATGACGCCAACTTACTACGAGTATACTCATAGTTGGAGTCATTTATTTGTTCTTACGAGGGTAATCAGACCCACACGAGCTATAAAATATAATATTCTTGTAAAACATGTAATTCGTTCATGTGAATTTTAATATAAACAGAATTTAGATTGCGTTTTCATTAAAAATCTTTAATAGTATTAAAGAAAAAAAATATTTGAAAAAACAAATTTACATCAATTAGTGAAAATGGTATTTTTTAATTTTCTTTTCAAAAAAGGAATGTTTTTTGAAACTTTCTTTTTTTATTTGACAGATAAAATAAAAAATAAATTTTCACATATTTAAAGAAATTCAATAGTTTAAAACATATAATTTTTTGATAAAAACAGTTTTAGTTGTTTTAAAGTTCATTGAGTCTATTATCAATAAAACAGCTTTTCAACTTTATTAAAAACAACAAATTTAAAAGATATTTTAGGAAACTATAGAATAATTAGCTAAAAAAAAAATGGCTCGATAATAAATAAACACGATGAATTCCCATAACGTTTTGAAATTCGAAATCTTGATAATAAAAAATAAAAACCAGGCTGTTTGTACATTTAGAAGATAACTTTTAAAACAAAAAAAAATTATTATTCAAGATGGCGAGTATTAGCGATTTGTTGTATACTTTTTGTACTTTCACTTTTCATTGATTTTGAGACCTATGATTTTATGCAATTCTTAATCAGCATAAAACTCTCTTTCAGAATCAATCATAAAATTAGGGAGGAGGGGGTGTGTGGAGAAAGTCGAGTAGCGTCTCGAAAAGCCACTTTTTTATTTACTTCTTTAACAGTTTTTATCGCTAAGTGATATTGTAAACGGTTTATTCCTTTATTTCACAGATTATTTGTAATGATTATTTACGAGTGATTTTTTTTCGTATATCAACACATTGATCAATGTTTATGAAGATAATATGTCAGGTGCTAATTGCATCATAACGATCTGTGTAACATTAAGAAGAAAAAAGAATGTAGGAATATTAAAGCTTCCTTAATCAAATATTGCAGATCCTGCTCATAAAAATTGGTAATCTGGTTAAATTCAATAACTAAAGGACGTTTTATTGACCAGCAGTTTAAAAAGCACTTCAACTCCGGAAAAGTTTTTGCTTGTGAAAAGCACTATAAGGCAGATGAGTTTGAAACACGTTAGTTGTAAATAAATTATATATCTGTGTATAATTTTCAAATGTTTTCATCTTTAGATATTGGTCTCTAAATGAAAAAAAAGGTCATGAAAAATGATGATACCAACTCAACTACAACCGACAAAAAGCTGTAACACAACTTCACCAACACAGAGAATGCCAAGAAAACTTATTTTATTTGAGACTAAAAAATCAAATAAGAACTATAATAAAATTAATGACATTTGAATTCGAATTCCAAATCTAAAACTTTTAAATGGTTGGATAACAGCCATTAAAAAATGTGAAAAGAAAAGAAATATCTCTTTTGAAAAATATTTTAAATAAGTTTGTCCTTCCAGAGTTTGAGATTACAATAGATGAAAGTTTAGGATATATTTAAACAGTATATGGATGTATGGTTTCTGAATGTTAGCCTAATTACTCAAAAGACTACAAAAGAAGTATGCAAAATATAGCTGTGCAAATTTAATTAATGTGCTTGAAAGTTATCAATTATGTAATGGTGAGCCGATTCATGAAAAAATAGTAAGTACCATACACCATTGTATACCTTTTAAAATAAATCCAGATTATTGGAATACGCAATCATCACCATTCAATCATGTCACACAAATGACAACACCACCGAGGTTTAAATTAAAAATGCAGCAGCACCGTCTTAAATGTGCACAATTAGACAATAGTTTAAAACTGATGCCTTAGTTAATTAATGAGCACATACACATAAACTCTTACTCTGCTATGACTGTAAAACTAGCTACTCAAGTTTTAAGTCAAACCGTAGCATCTGTTTTGAAAACCTACAGGGTGTATACTTAATTTCTGACCCCCCACATGTTACAAACACAAGATTTTGAGTTGCTCTCTTAAATGCTACTCTACCTGTGTACAAACGTGCAGCTGATGATAAGACCATCTTTCCTGTGAGAAATAAAGTTATTCTGATGCAAGATGGAGCAACTTGCCACACGGCAAGAGCAACAATGAATGTGATCAACAGAGACTTTCCAGCAGTGTGGACCGACTGGCCTGGCAACTCGCCCGACTTAAATGTCATCGAACATATTTGGTCAAGACTCCAGGACAGTGTTTTACACAATCCTCGACCTCGTAATCGTGAACAGTTGATCAGACGTGTTGAACAGGAGTGGGCTGCCATTACGCAAGGAGAGTGTTTTCGCCTAGTAGAAAGCCTGCCAAGGAGAATTATCCAATGCATAGAAAGAAATGGACAAAATACTGATTACTGACTATTAACATATATTCTTTGTCGAATTAAATTGGTATGACAGTAATAAAATGGTATGTGTTGAAATACCGTATTCTTAAACCGAGATATAGGGGGTCAGAAATTAAGTATACACCCTGTACTTGTCAATACTCTTGTGAGGCTAACGCCAAAATTTTCATTTCACATCAAACTTAAGAAAGCTTAATAGTGAGTTGTAACTCAATTGTTGAAGTTATAAAGTTTTTGTTAGCAGTGGGTATGTCTTATGTACTTACTAATAGATTTTGTCAAGACTCATTAGAGAAATATTTCAGAGCTCAAAGACAAATAGGGCGACATTCAGATAACCCTGATGCTAAACAGTTTGGATACAATGCTAATGCAATATGCGTCTAAAGAAGTGTTTCGCTTAACACTGGAAAAACTAGAGGCTCTAATATAAAAAAAAGTCTTGGATGTCTAAAAATCTTATACCAAAAAGAAAGAGAAAAAAAACATCGCTTCCAAATTACTTATATTAGAACAACTATTTGTATTCAAAACTTTTATAAAACTATTAAATATATATCAATAATAACCCTGTAATATTTATCTATATCTTTATCGTATAACGTTTTTTCCGTCAATAAATCTATGCCTACGCTTTTAGTGAATTCTACCACTGACACTAGATATATTAGCTCTGTAGTAAGATGCTATGCTATCAGCAAGTTTGCTTAAAATAATGTAGCAGCATCTTCATATTCAGCATCACAATGAAAAATATACTTACCGCTGATTACTAAAAAAACAATATAATAATCAGCATAAAACTCATTCAAACTTTTTAGAGAAATTTTACTACAACTTTCAATTATTCTATCAAACTGAATCTCATCTTTTATCTGTTCAATTTGAAGCTTTTTAACAACTTTAATTATTTTATGACCATGAACTGAGTTTTCTATAATCTTGCAACACACTTTTCTTAGTAGTGAGAACAAAATCTCGGTGTTAAAATCTGGATTATTACCAGGTTCATCAATGATAACATTGTTGGGATGCTTTGTAGAGATCTGCAATTCCTCCTTTATTTCTACAAACTTTGACAGATGCATTACACGAGAAGGATCCAGGGCTGAGCTAAAAACAACTTTATGTAAGATATATGTTTAAAAAAATAAATCAATCACTCAATTATTTAACTTTCACTTAATTTGATCACTAATAAAAAACGACAAAAACTTCTTTATGTAATTCATTTGCATGGCATAAACTAACAAATGTTAGTTTTGCCATGCAAATGATTTACATAAAGAAATTTTTTTCACTTTTTTATCTTACTAGAAAAAGTATATACATCTTCGACAATAGTTCGGTTTAATTTTGAAGTTCAGTATCTTTTTTAAAACTTTCCAATAGCATCTTAAGGTCACTATTACAAAAATAGTGATCGTCTTCTCTCTCTGCAGCCATAATTAATTTTTGTGTTGTGTCAATGTCACGTGTCACAGCTTTCACCTTTATGAGTTTCTTTTTTTAAGGAAAACACCCAAACAAAAGGCTAACAGCAAGACATCCTCAATTTTACTCGCATCTTTCTTGTCTTCTACTCCCAAGCCGTTGTAGAATGCGTAAGCATCACTTTTCAACAAGATAGGAAAGAGCACTGTCAACTAAACGTCTTGCAACTTCGCAATCACTTTGGACGTAATAAAATCTTTCTGTACAAATTTTAGCTTCAAGAACAGATGTTTTTATTTGTGGCTTTTATTGCAGCCTTCCAGTCCATGACTCTAACGATTCTGTCTTCCCCCTGTGTCTGTTGGTTGGAACAAAGTGGATAGTTAACAAATAGGACTTTTGTATGGATTCTTTTTGTTACAATATTTCATGATATCGACCCATTCATCTGGTTTGCTTCACTGCTCCAGTTTTCTTCTCTTTTTTTCAATTTTTGCAAAACATTTGTCGATAGACATCAAGGATGTCCTAGAATAAGGTAATTTATTACAACTTCTTATAAAATTTCCTTGCAATAAAGACTATCCAAATATCAAAAAAGATATCTATTTGTGTTTTGACTATAGCAGTTGTCAGCAAACAAAGTTAACTTTTCTTTTCTACCATTCTTGTTTTCTTTAATATAATCCTTTAAAATGTTATTACTTCATTGGGTTGTTTATCTGCAGCATTTTCTGTATAACAACATGGGGTTGTTTTTTGAGAAATAATGAAACCAAAGTTGTGTAACTGCCTTTTTTAATATTCTCCACTAACATTAGTTATTTGAAGTGGAAGATTTTTTTCATTGTCAAAACATTACACAAGACTGTCCTTTTGTTTGTCCAACTCATTTTTTTTTATTTCATTTTAGAAAACCTGTGCTTTTTGGATACGTATATCATGTTGGGCTGTTAAGTTTTTTGCTAAAAGTTTATTTCCTTTTCTATTTGCTGCATCTGCCTTTGTTTGGAGTTTTTCACATATTTCACAAATTTCAGATCTTGGTGATCTAAAACTATAGTTTTTAAATTTACTATTGAACTTACCTCTAAACATGTCCAGATGTAATATCTGATTTAATATTACAAAACTGTTCATACAATTTTCTAATAGAAAGATTAGAATGTAAATATTTTTTGGATCTTCATTTTTTTTTTTGAGTAATGAGATTGATGCCATGGATAACTTTTAAGAAATGTCTAACTTCCTCTTTTATTCTGCTGTATGTACCTCTAGCATCTTCCACAGACTTCTTTGTGCCCTCCAAAGATGTTACTTTAAGCCCTAACCTCCCAGCAGGAATGTTTAGTACAGCCAGAAATGCCTTTTGACACAGTTGAAAGGATTTATCAGGTGACTGGTACTTTTATATTTTAAAAAGTTATCAGTAATTTATAACAAGTTTGCTATTGCATTATAAAAAAAATTTTTTACTTTGTTACAAGCTAGATTAGACTAAATAAAATGATTATTAATGATTTCTTTAACATAATTTAAAAATATTACAAAAGTTTTTTATGATGGCATGTAAACATGCATTTCAAAATTCTTTTATTAAAAATATATATTTAAAAATCGAACTTATTTTCTAAATTAAATTTTTTTGGTATATCTATTAACTATCATTTTTTACTTATCTACTTATGTTATAGTGATTTAAAATAAATGAATAGGTAAATTAATTAATATTGTGTAGACTAAAATATTAACCGCTTTACAAACATAGTACAAGTAAAGGTTCAATTAATTTGTAAATTAAAAAATGATAAATTATACAAGATAATGTTATATCAATATGATATTGTTTGAAGTTTTTAGCTACTATTATTGTTGATGATCAATAATAGTAGCTAAAAACTTCAACCAAATAATTATTTAGGCATGACAAAAACTAAAGTTAAGTTGAAGATAAGTTAAAATAGTAATATTTTTCTTTTTAACAATTAAGTTTCTTATATGATAACTGTTAATCATTATAACAATAGTATAGTTTTGCTTGTCTTCTTTTTTCATCCCTTTATTTACATCTCTGCACCAATTTTCTTCATCACTTTTTCAACTTTTGGATGCCATGGTGGCTTGTTTGTATGTTGTCATTTAACAAAAAAAAACTAATGTGTAATTCCGGAAAGTTCTAGAATATTTAATGACGTTAGGGATTTAATAGTTTTAATAGTTTTTACCAAAAAGAATTGTAAATATGTGTTTGTGGTGATTTATGACGGTTTGTGGAAGGATATTTTGGGAAAAGCATGGGGTATATATGAAGGAGAAAATTTGTAAAAAGAGGTTTTTTAGTTAGGAGAGAAGATTATTACCAGTTATTGATTTGTTGATCGCGAGAAAAAACTGCATAATGCTAATTGGTCTTTCACTTTTTCACTTTTAAAACCCCTTACTATTGAAACTGATCCTATTTTTTTTTAAGGGACTTGAAGCTTTTTTTTAAAGTAACAACTTCACAGGTTATTAGTCTATTGTTGAAGCGACAGTTATCTCATTTTCTTCAAAAATGGACTTATGCAGTTTCTGCTGGCTGAGTTTCAATTGTTTTTGTTTTTTATTTTGATTGTTTATTGCCTTAGTTATAATTTCAAATTCTTTGTGTTATATTTGTTCTTACTTATTATATTTGACATTTTTTAAAAAACTTCTTTTTTTTTTGTAATTTGTAATTATTTGTAATTATATGTATTTATTATTTTTATTATAATTTAAAATTTAACTTGATTATATTTTTAGTTTCATTATTGCTGTTGCTTATCATATTTATTGTTTATTGCTTTTGTTATATTTTTAAATTCTTTGTATAAATTTTTTTATTGTTTATTATTTTTATTATATTTTAATGTTTTTTTTAATTACTTATTTTTAATGTATTTGTAAGTTTTTATTATTATTTGCTACTTTTTATTATCAGTCTTTAACAATTCTTACTAAATTTAAAAAGAAAAAAAAAAGTTAATTAACATTGTTAATATTAAGTATTTTATCATACTTAAAAATGTTTTTATTATTTATCATTGGTATTGGTTATAATTTTTATGTACGATAAAAACTTTTTGTATTATTTATTGCTGCTGTTTATTGCTTTTATTATATCTAAAAAATTTTATTAATATTTAAAAGTGTTATTGGTTGTTAATTTAAATATATTCTTAAAGTGTAAAATTCCTTTAAATTGTTGTGCAAATTCCTAATATATACAGCTGTTGTGATTTTTTGTTTTTTGAGCAACAAGATGCTGTTTTTAACTCCTAATTTAAATCAACAATCCCTCTCATCCAGATTATCCCCTCTCCTCCTCCTGCTACTTCTCCTGCTCCTCCTCTCCCCTCCGCCTACCTTCATGCCAAAACTATAGCCAGAATTATACATTTACTTAAATCCTATAGACCCAACACCAACAATATTCAGATATCTGATTAGAGATGGCAGGGTTTTTTATGCTGTTGTTGCTTTTTATTATTGTATTTTAAAGTTTTTTTTTGACTAATTATTATTAACATTTGCTATTTTTATTAAATTTTAAGCTTTTTTAAAATTGTTTTTAGCGGTTCTTCTGTATTATTTTGATAATATTTTTAACTTTTTTGATTTTTAAATTCTTTTTTGTTATTTTATTCACATATACAGCTGCTGCACTATTTTTCTTCATCACCCATCAAGGTGCTGGTTTCAACTTCTCATTCAAATCAAAATCTCTCTCATCAAGATCATCCCCTCCACCTTCTCCTTCCTTTTCCAACTCCTCATCCTCCTTACTCTTCCTTCTCCTCCCTTTCCTTTCCCATACGCCAAAAATGAAAGTTCAAAGAATACATTTCTTTAAATTCTATGGACGCCAGATCCACAATATTTCACTAACTCACTATTACATTCGGAGTTCAAAATTACGCTTGTGCTTGCAGGGTTTTTGTTATTTTTGTTATTTAATTTTTTTATTTTATTTTGCGATGTTTTAAATTGTTGGTGTTTATTATTTATTATTATTATTTTTTTGTTATACTTATGAATAGCTCTTGCTTACTGTTAATACTTATGTATTTTACAGATGCTGTCATAAATATGAGTTTAACCACTTGTATATGTATTTTTTAGCTACTCTATTTGTAAGATAAAAGTAAATGAGTAATTCCTTTCAATGCTTTAATTATATATGTTTGTACTTTTATATTTCTATTTAACAGTTTTATTTATGTAATTCCATAATTTAACTTAAATATAAAATGCAAATATAGTTCTATGTTCGTCTTCTTTATTTATAAATAATGAATAGTTATAATAATGCATTTCTCTAAAAACGTTATTATGTATCCTATAAATTATTTGTATTTGACAAATATATGTATGACATGAATAAAGATGTGTTTTACTATTATCAAAAAAGATTAGAGTGTGTAGCTACAAGCACTTAGATAATAATACACTATGCTTATAAATTTTAACGTGCAGCTCTTATATAACAATCTTGTATATTAACTATCATCAAATTGTTATTACTTTTTGCTATATTAAGTTGATAATAGTTATAAGAGAAAGATAATAACAAAAAGCGTTTAAGTTAAGTTTCGAAAAAGAGGTCTTCTTTCAGATATCTTTTAAAATTTCTTCTTTAAAGTTCTACCTTATATCTCTTGTTAAAACTTTAAAAGAAAAATTATGATTTATTCCTGAATAAAATAAAAAAAGAATAAAAAAAAAAGATTTTTTTTTTGTAATTTTTATTTTAGTCAGTAATAAATATTTAAATAGGGGAGACCGGGGCTAATTGGCTACAGGGGTAAGTTGACACACTGCGTTTAACTTTATAATTTTCCACCTGATATTTCCAAAATTCACATGGCACCATCCCACTTAACTAATTCATCTTTAAGTGAAGCATCTGGGCTATATGCGCAGGCGCATAGAAGTTATAGCAATTTTTGTGTTTTTCACTAATTTTGTAATTTTTGTAACTATATTACTTTTTCAATTTTAAAAAGCAATAACATTAGATACAAGTGAACTCAAATAGATTTAGGTGTTGTATGGTTCACTCTATCCAGGCACATTTTGTATCTCTTAATATTTCGCTTTTTTGGGGATTTATTAGCCATTTTGTGAACAAAAAGTTTTTGGGCTTAGTTGGCACAATGATCGCGGGGCTAATTGGCAACATGTGCCAACTTACAACTTTTCGCATTAGCCGTAAATTTACTTAAGTTATATAACATTAGAGATCTACAGACATGCGAAATTATTTAAAAAAAAGTAGACAGGCCTGTAAATTCTAAAAATGTTGCAAAAAATGCTGTTGATGCTATTTTTATAGAAGAAGCCTATTCAATCGACTTAAGGGGCAATAAAAGTTAATATCAAAAAATAATTTTGGATAAAATCATCAAGACTTTTCATATAAAAGTTGCGCTTGAGCTATATGCTTAATGTTGCTAAACTGGTCTCTTATTATATGGTGCGCCAACTTACCCCAAGGAGTATAGGCAACTTACCCCGGGCCGGGGTAAGTTGGCGCATATTTTTTTCTTTTTTTATTTATTTTTTTAGTGTTTGACACTTGAACATGCTTGCCAAATTCATATTCTTTTGAAGTGCAATTTGATATCCTCAAAAAAGTTTACCCAGAAATGCATAGAGCTCAAAAACTAAAACTGTAGCCAACTAGCCCCGATCTCCCCTACCTTATCTCTAAGTGAATCAGTATTTTTACAACATTTGACTATTTAGTGATCTAAAGTGGCTTTAAATGATATAATAGTGTTAGGAGAAGTTTTACAATCAAGTCATTTTGACACATTGAGTACATTAAGTCCTTACATGCTTTAACACCTACATACATAAATACCTACATACATTAACACCTTACATACATTAACACGCTAATTAAATACAACTTAAATACATATTCAAAATGTTCATACTTTTTTACCCCAATCAATAGGATTGGTAAAGTACCAGTCTTCCATAAAGAACCTGATTATGAAGAAAAAAGAAGCGATCCTGAAGTTCAGGAAGAAACAATGACATATTTTTTTGTCTCGGGAGAATTTTTTGTTTAGTGCTATTAAGATTGTGCATCTTGGCATAAGGAATATTAATTGCCTATTATTTAGTGCTTTTCACCCGTCAATTCTTAAAGAGAACTATATTCTCTCATAAGAAGGTAAAGTGATGTAAACTATATCACTTAAAACTGCTCTGAAAAGTTTTTAAAGAGTTATGAATATATGAATGTAAGCTAGAAATACTAAAAATTACTCTTAAAATATACTCTAAAAAATACTCTTAAAATAGACTCTAAAAATTACTCTTAAAATATACTCTAAAAGTTACTTAAAACCAAAATTTTTTTTTTCTTAAAAAATTTCTCGGTCCCCTTTCTTTTTAGGTACACTCTCTAAGTGAACAAGTACGAGGAAAGGGTACTTAGGCTAGATTTATCACGTTACCATACTTTAAACACCTAAAATGGTATGACGTTATTAGTTATTACGAAAACGTTTTCCCGGAGCTTTTTTGGTTATTTAAAACATCTTCTTTCTAAGTTACTTTTATACGATTCCTTATTGTCTATTATTTTAATGTTTATTTCAGCGGACCAAAGGGAGCAAGTTTGATTTGATAGTTGCAGTTGAAGCTTTCGGTGATAAAAGGTAGGAAAGTAAAATTAACTAATTAAAATTTTTATTTTTATTATTTTTTTTGTTATTATTCACGAAAAAAAGCACATGTTGATGTTTTTCAACAATTTAGTAACGAACTTATTTTACAAAAATATTTTTATAAGAAGTTAACTAATCGATTTCTTCGCGATCCAACGCAGTGGGAAATAGTCTTTTTCTTTCAGGATCCTCGTTTAGCACTTACATGCTTTAACACCTACATACATTAAGACATACACACATTAACACCTTACATCCATTAACACCTTACATCCATTAACACCTTACATCCATTAACACCTTACATCCATTAACACCTTACATCCATTAACACCTTACATCCATTAACACCTTACATCCATTAACACCTTACATCCATTAACACCTTACATCCATTAACACCTTACATCCATTAACACCTTACATCCATTAACACCTTACATCCATTAACACCTTACATCCATTAACACCTTACATCCATTAACACCTTACATCCATTAACACCTTACATCCATTAACACCTTACATCCATTAACACCTTACATCCATTAACACCTTACATCCATTAACACCTTACATCCATTAACACCTTACATCCATTAACACCTTACATCCATTAACACCTTACATCCATTAACACGCTAATTGCATCTTGAAGACGTTATTCACGACACTATCATTTTATTAAGACTCCTTCTCATCGATGACCAACATTACTTCAATTTAATAACAATTAACAGCTGAGTTTAACCTCGATGCAAGAAAGTTAATTTAGTTGAAACGTTTTTAAGTGAAACTTTAACAACTAAAACAAGATCACACCGATCCCAGTTTGGTTCATCGCAGATTTTGATTTGTAATTTTTCATTATACGAAGCCAGTTCAAATTTTTTAATGATTTGATGGGTTTTTGCTTTTTTGTTTTCTATGGTTTGCTATTGCATGATTCAGTTCTTTTTTTATTTAGCGCTGAGGTTAAAGTTTCAACTTTAAATTCTTCACGAGCTGGTTTCTATCAGTTCGAGAAAAGCTGTAGAATTAGACACCGGTTTAGTCGATCAACCAGCTGTTCACATAAAGATCGCAGAAAAGAATATTTGTAAGAAGGAAAAAAGAGATACTAGAGGGCGAAATGAACCAGTGCGTCATCTACTTTTATTCTACCCTAGCTACTTGTTACCTGTTTATTTTTCAACAACTTTAGTTTCATAGTTAGAAAAGTCGGGGGAAAAAGAGGTAAAGTTGATTTTACAGAATTGAATAAATAACGCAAATGAAGTGAGAGTACATGAATAATAACAAAGTTTGTAACTGAATATCAGATTTTGAATATGAAAAGTTTAATACCAGAAACCTAAAATCAGAAAACGGTTTCAGAGCCCTTTTCGAAAAACCCCTCACTTTATGAACTGTTATAAATATAGTTCAAAAAATAAAACAAAATATTTGTAATACGACTTACGTCAGTTTTGAAAATACGCCTTTAAATTAAGCTCCTAAGTGCGTCTTCGACTTCAAAACTGTTCTTTAACTTATTAATCATTTTTCCAAAACAATTCCACAAGTCCCGATTTAAGCAGATCTCAATCATGCAGGCACTGCTGCATTATTCAGAACTGCTCAAGTTTCTTTTAAAATAGTTGCTTTAGGAAAGATGGGTTTTTGGCATCTTTTTGGTTCTTAAGGTGCGGAGTCCTCGTAAGTGAAGCAACTTTCACAGTCAGTAAAACGTATTTCATTAAAAGGAAGTTTACTGGCAGTTTTGATTTGGTGACTAAGGGTGTTCTTGAAATATCTGATATCAAACGGTTTATTTCACTTCTAAAACTCCTCTAACTTTTTTTGATGCAGCACATATTTCTTTGTACTCGTTTCACTTTTCTTATTTCGTTGTACTCATTTCATTTATTCACTTATTTACTTATTTATTTACATTTATTTACTTATTTCATTGTACTCGTACCATTTATTTTTACTTGTTTATTAACCCTGAAAGTAGTTTGCTGACAAATGTGAGAGCGTTTTACTGAAATTTATCATACCCAATAACGGAAATCTTTTTCGTAGAACGGCTTTAAAGACGAAGTTGTCATTAAGAACGAATTCGACGATATAAAGGGTAATAAAATATTTTTAATGTTTCCCATTTCAGACAGATTTTGGAATTTCCAAATAAAACCTTCTCTCTTAGTTGACAAATTTCCACAAGACATGTTTACAACGCTTATTGATTTCTGGCTTATGATTGGCAAAAATTTGCTCGATGTCTTTCGGTTGCAGGACTCAGAATTCGATAACTCCATAATGTAAAAGTAGAATTTGAAACGGCAAAAGAGCCAACTTTGCAAATACTAAACCAATGGCGTAAGAGTAGTTCATAAAAAAATGGCGAGATGAGAAAAGAGGATTACTTTTTTGCAACCTTAAAGATTTGATCAGTGAATGAGAACGAAGCAGATATTTTGAGCTTCATAGTTTTTGTGCCGCCTTTGCAAACCGAAGTTCGTCTGAATATTTATTAGAAAAAGAGAAAAAAAAAAAACAGCACAAAATATGCAAAAAAAGTTAAAACATACATCATTAAAATCATTTTTTTTTACCTAAAACAAACATTTCTGAAAAGGACAAACTTTCCTTAATTTTCTTAGATAATTTATGCCACAAATCTATCAGGCCTTTTCATCAGAAAAATAATTTAGCAATTTCGGGGATTAATTTCATACATGAGTAAAGATCAAAAAATGGTCTATTTATAACATCACTATATTTAATTGCTTAGATTACAATATTAATTTTTTAAAAATATAAAATGAAAGCTGAATGAGGCAGGACTTCAAAGTTCTCTGTCTCAATTTTTTATAGCCTTCCTGCATTGCTCGTTTTTAATCTCCCACCCTCCTCCAAAGGGTAATCACTGCTCCACAAAATCACAAGATACTACTTTGAGCTGTGCTAAGAAAATGATTTATATTGGCTGAAAGCCCTGTGCATCCAGACTCCAAAAATGTAAGAATTGAAATCCATCTATTTTGTCCACTAGAGAAAATCAATTTCAAATTTTTTTACCTTTAGCACATAGTGATGAAATGACAGCTTATTAAAGTTTTGAATTGTTACAGCATTCAAAACAATTTCGTTTCTGTAAAAAGCAGTTGAAACATAATACAACATATTCTGTTGTATTATGTTTCACTTTTCACTGTTGTTACTTAAGGCTGAAAATAGAGAATATTTTTACACTGAAATAAATAATCTTAGATTTTCAGAATAACAAGAACATAATCTAATTAATCGAATTAGATTATGTTCTTGTTATTCTGAAAATCTTTAGTTCTCATATTCTCGAGTTCTCTTCACGAGTGCTTACCGTTTTAGTCATTAATGCAGGCCAAAAACTTTCGGCCAAAGCACAGCATGCACCTTTGGAGTAACACTACACATTGGCAGTGCCAAGAAAGAGGCTTTGAACTGGTTGATGCTTTCTGAGTAATCTGATCCAAGTTTTGTGCCAAAGCAAGAAGATACAACCACTTGAAATTTTCTCCTGGTTTCCACAAAACCAAAAGCCTGGAAGGCAGAATCTTTCTCTGCAAGATGCTGAAGCTAGTTCAGATTGCCTGCAAAGTGTCCTCTATGGAAAGGATCTTCATCAACATGAAGAGCAGCAGGCCATTGGCTGGCTTTGGGCCAAACATTCTTTAAAGGTTTTGTACAGGTGATTTACCACACCAAGCAGAAGATGGAGCTCCATTGAAGGTATCAGCTCTAAAATCAATGAGTCAGAAGAACCAGTGATTATTGGCTCATGAATCACATTGCCAAAAGATTTTGCCACTCTGACATCACCTCCAGATCGTTTGAATGCTTAGTAGCAGTTCATCAATGATCCAAGTGTCCTAAGTGAGCCACAACTTGAAAGGCATCTTGAATCCACATCACACCATGTAAAAGAATGTGAGCTTGATTGGTTTTGCAGCCCACGCATGATGTTAGCCAACTTCAAATCACATGAAATGATGAACTTTGATGAATTTGCTTGAATCAGTGACCAGATGTGCTTGACATTCAGATAGTTTTCAGGTAATTGTTCAGCAATGGCAACAATCAACTGTTGTTTGGCACCACTGTCCTTAGCTATTCACTGAGTCAAGAGTTGCTTTGAAGGTGGGAAGCTGACATCCTCTCTCTGGCCCATTTCAATGATTCCAAGGCAAACCTTCAAAAATCCACCACCTCCATCAATCCCAACCTTGATCAAATGATCAGAGAAAACTTTTCTTGACAAGAGAACCTCATCAATTAGCTCTTCCTAGCTTTTGCAATGAACAACAAGGTTCTCTGTCTGTTCAGTACTGTTATCTGGTTGTGATGAAATTGTTGTCTGAGTGAAAAAGTCGAACAAAAGCTTTGACATTAGCTGAAACTTGGCTCGAAAGTTGGGTTCAACAATCCTTGATTTAGCAACTTGGTTAATGGTTGAGGCAAGCTTTTCCATTCCATTGTTTGAAAGCCCAGTATTAAGCTAAATTTGAACAAGATCTTTTGTTGTCATGCTGGGCTCAGGGAATAATCTCTTTGCACTGGATAGTCCTTAAACATTAAAAATACTTTACTACCATTTAGAATAGAAAAATTATGATTGAGCACAAAGTCAAATTATTTTCAATTTGCAAATCAGATCTTCATAATATTACCTGCTCTTACACGAGGTTGTCGACCTCCTTGAGGTTGAGAGATTTTGACTGATCCACCAGGAGTTGCATCTTTGGTTGTGATCACTTGTAAGGCAATATGCTCTGCTGCTTTTGGGTCTTCAGATGCAAGTTGTTTCAAATTCTGTCGGTACTGAAACTGATTACAGTTGTGTGTCAAACCTTTGCCAATAAGGCTTAGACAGGTAGAGCAACGTTTTTATGGCTGACAATCCTTCATTTCCTTTGATTCTAATGGACTTCTTTCATTCAGCTTTGAATATCTGGCATATTATACAGTGACATTCTTGGTCTCTGGTTGCCATTCTCACATTGATAGAGTTGAAGTTGAAAAGGGAGGGAAGCTCAACTTCTTTTCCTTGTGCTTTTCTCAAAAGGGTAATCCGGCATGCTGAATATTTGCCTCTGGGAACTTTTGGGTCTAGGAAGTCGAGATTTTCTTCAAAGATTTTTTACACTCTGTCCGCTTGAAACTGAGTCAGCTCTCTAGTAGCCTTTTTCGTGCACATAAAACAAACGAATTTCCTGCAACCTTCATGATCTTTTGCTTTGTTAGGCATTTTGGCGATTAAAAAAGATCCTGCTACGGGCGCACATTTCAAAACAAATAAAGGTTTTTCGTAAAATAACCTGCGGTTTTGCAAACTTATGAAGTAATTGGGTTTGAAGTTTGGGTAAAAATTGGGTCAAAAACTACAAGTAAGCATGAATTTTTAATATTATTTATAAGATTAAAGGACTTACTTATTTGTATCTTCAGCAGCAATAATTTCCTGCAACCTTCATGATCTTTTGCTTTGTTAGGCGTTTTGGCGATTAAAAAAGATCCTGCTACGGGCGCACATTTCAAAACAAATAAAGGTTTTTCGTAAAATAACCTGCGGTTTTGCAAACTTATGAAGTAATTGGGTTTGAAGTTTGGGTAAAAATTGGGTCAAAAACTACAAGTAAGCATGAATTTTTAATATTATTTATAAGATTAAAGGACTTACTTATTTGTATCTTCAGCAGCAATAATTTCCTGCAACCTTCATGATCTTTAGCTTTGTTAGGCGTTTTGGCGATTAAAAAAGATCCTGCTACGGGCGCACATTTCAAAACAAATAAAGGTTTTTCGTAAAATAACCTGCGGTTTTGCAGTTTATGAAGTAATTGGGTTTGAAGTTTGGGTAAAAATTGGGTCAAAAACTACAAGTAAGCATGAATTTTTAATATTATTTATAAGATTAAAGGACTTACTTATTTGTATCTTCAGCAGCAATAATTGTAACATATCATCGTTTATTATTATTATTCTTACTCCTAAAAGTCTGCAGGTCATGTTTGTATGTTTCTGGAATATTACGATGTAGTTTTTGGTGCTGTAAAAATGCAAAACTTTGAAAGGCTATTATTTCTTCATATTGTGCAAAGTAGGTAAAAACTAAAACCTAATTTTCTCTAACAGACAAAATACGTGGATTTCAATTTTTACATTTTTGAAGTCTTGTTGCATAGGGCTTTTAGCCTATGTAAGTCATTTTCTAGGCACAGCTCAAAGTAGTACCTTGAAATTTTGTGGAGTAGTGTAATACTGCATAAACTTCTAACGAAAAAAAAATTTTTTAACTTTAGCAAAATACGTTTTAAAGAAAATTGATTTTGATTTCGAAAGAATAATAGTTTTACTGCGAGGTTCTCAAATTAAACTTCAAAATATCCTTCTTGGAGTATTTAACATTTAAAATTCTTTTTTTAAATAAAACTGTAATTGTTTCAAAGAGTGTTTACAACTGGAATTGCATGAAAATAAAACAAACTTTTAGACAAAATATTTCATCATAATAATAGTAATTTTATCAAAAATTAAATTCTGCAGTTAGTGGTAAATTTTTTAATAGAAATCGTTGATGTAATCGTCATTTTAGTCTTGGACATAATTTACTATGTTTTTCCTATCAAAAACAAAACCAGTGAATAGTCAAAAAATAGCTTCTAAACATTCCTAAAAAATGTCGCCGTGTTGTTAAAGATGAAAAGTTTTTGTATTTTAGAGTTAGTATCCCGACACTCCATTTTCGGTATCCTACCACCGACAAAAGCCTACTTTTCACGTGACGATGAACTTGATCAAATTCATAAATACGTGTGCTATACAAACGATTCTGGTAAATCAATCACGGTTTTAACTGGAATGTCTGGAATAGGAAAGACTCAGCTCGCTAGAAAATATGCAGCAATTCACAACGACTATTTTGAAAGCGCTGTGTGGATCAATGCAGCATTTGATAAAATACAAGTATCTATGACTAATCTCTGTCACCAACTAGGGTTAAGCGTAAAAGATTCACATGGTGATCCGTTCGATATTGAAGTAGTTTCCAGAAAAATACATCATTATTTTGAAAGAGAAAAAACATTATACATCTTCGACAACGTAGATGATGATAGTGTAAAGAATTTTGAAAAATACGTATTAAATAAAAAAAATTCATTTACTTTGGTAACATCGCAATAGAAATCTTGGTCTACCGATGTTAATCAAGTACAAATTAATTCGCTTAAGGATGCGTTTCTTTTCGCAAAAAGAAATATTAAAAAATATCAACAAACGATGACGAAAAACTAAAGGAAATAACCAAAGTGCTTCAATATCATCCACTCGTTATTAATCAAGCCATTCTCTATATACACAACAATAGTGTTTCTTTGCAGGAGTATTTAGATCTTTTTCGATCATATCCTATCGAAATGGTCGAGGAAGGTATTACCACCGAAGCCCAAACAAAGTCTGCAATATCGTCAATTAACATGGTAATAAATAAAATGGAAGTATCGAATGAAAAGTCACTAGAACTTTTAAACCATTTATCGTATTGCGACCGTCAACACATTACAAAAAAGTTTATTTACAGTATTTCAAAACACCTGAAAATAAACGAAGTGCTTTTAGTAAATCGAGCAATAAGATTAATAGTAAGTTATTCGTTGCTTGATCATTTCGACGATGACAATGACAAGTACGCGATGCATGAAATGACACAGTTAGTGTGTAAAGGTTATCAAGAACGCAATATTTTAACAGAAGTATGCAACGAAACCATCGTCGATTTTTTAAAATTACAGTTGGAAGAGGTTAAGGAACACGTTGACGGTGGGAAACACTTCTACAACCATTTCATTCATATGTTTCGTATTAACAAACCAAAAATGTGTGAATTGTTCCATCAATAGAGTTTGAGTATCCGATGTTTCTTATCAAACAAAGGTTTTTTCAAGACGCAATAAACATACTTGATGCCATTCAAATTTATATCACAAAATGTTATGTAGTTAAAAGTGAAATAACTTTAGATACATAGTAAACATTAAAAACATAGTAAGGCAAACTGTTTGTATGGAATGGGAAAATATAATGAAGCTTTAGAAATTTATTACCAAGTTGATAAAATAAAAATGGATATTTTAGGTATCAATAATCCATCCCCAGCCAACATTGACAGACGGGTACCGTATGTTTTTTAACTGGGCTTATGGGAACGGGATTTAGAAGGGTTTGTGTTCTGGTTTCCAGACGGGTCCCGTATGGTTGAAAAATTAAGCAAAAATAGTAATATGGGCCGCATGTGGTGATTATAAGGGCTAAGAAAACTGGGATTTTTACGGGTTTCCCATTAGGGACCCATCTGGTGAAAGTAATATGCGAAAAAATCTATGCAATCAGACCATTATCGCCATTTGCAACTTACCTTGTGCAAAAAATGTTTTTACAATATAACGTATAAATTAAAGTTATAATCGTTTTCTCGTTTTATGTTTTTTATGAAACTCTATATAAAAAGTTGTTATAACTATTTTTGTTTTTTATACATAAATTTTTCTCTTTTTCTTTCTTTAGTAAAAAGTTGAAAATTTTACCAAGTTTTACATGCAATTTGCACAATAAATACTTTAAAGAATTCATTAATATTTACGTTTATGAAAAGTAACGCCACAAGGAAATGCATATAATATTATAAAGTTGACGTGAGGGTTTTCATTTTTGTCTTACTTCCTTGTGGCATATATTCTTAGAATCATGAATAGATTTTGAAGACCATTGAACATTTTTCTTTAAAACCAAAAGTGCACTTTAGTAATACTTTATTCCTATACAAAGGACCCAGCTAGCCTATACAGACGGGTCCCGTACGGTATTGAACCGGGGATCTGGTATGGTTTTTATCCGGGTTATGGCTCCGGGAGTCAGACGGGAACCGTACGGTTTTCCCGGGCGTTAACACCACATATCGACTGTTTTAGAATTTACCTCAGGGATGAAGTTTGAAATTGCCATTTTGTTGTGTGAAAGTTGTGCGATATTTTGTTAATATTATATTTCTTTTACGCTTTAATGTTGTTTCTTTTTCAAATATTGTTATATATTTTTTTGCATATATTTTCCAAATATTTCCTTAAAGTTATCCGTTTTCAAATTACGATTGTCGGATAAGAACAATTTTTTTACTGTTTGATTACAGTAAAATATATTTGAGGATAATTTTTTTTACTAACAGTATTTTAGGTATTTCAAGTTCATTATGTTTTCGTTACGTTTGCAATAACTACTTATAGATAATTCTATGTTGATTTTTGCAAATTGATTGAAACATTAAGTTGAAAACACTGGTTTTTATTTGTCTGAGATACTGTAATTAAACTACGCGCGAAAGCAACTACAAAGAGTGGACATTGCGCAGTTTCCTTAAAATCTTATAAACATACTTTGAGCGGTATTTTTATGGACATATTTGAGTTGATTTGTAAAGTGTAAATTGAAGGCGAATTTTTTGTGGATGGGAGTTTTTTATTAGAAGAGAAAATGTAGAGTTGAAACGTTGCGTTCGCCGCGAGAAAGCAACATATACGTTGTTAATAAATTTTATCGCATATAATTTATAAAATCTATCTTCATTTAATTTATAATAATAAAACTATTTTGGTAATTGGGGAATATTTATAACCTTATAAGATTTTATTACCCATGTTCTTTTTTTATGTTATTTGTTATTATATTGTTATCTATTTATTGCTTGTTAATTTTGTTAAATAACAGAAAAACATTTTGTAAAATTACAAAGATATAAGTAACCTTATTATGAGTTCAGACAGAACAAAACGTAGAAAAACTGCTGCTGAAATAGCAAGAAATGTGAAAGAGGTATCATGCAATGAATCCGAGTTGTTGAATAATATTTTAGTGTTTAACTCTTCTAAATCCAATTGTCAAAAATTCTTTTTTACCATAGTCTTCTCCTAAAAATCCCGAAAATTAATGCTGGTCGGATGACAATATAAGTTTACCTTTTACTAACTCTATAATTAGTTTTGAAGAATCTAGTGATAACATCGAGTGGAAAGCATAGTGCTATAAATTATTTGTTTCAGAATTTGCAAAAATCAAATTTGGGTTTGCCTAAAGATGTTAGAACACTTCTTAGAACTGATCGAAACATTATTACTGCTTCTGTAGCTGGTGGTGAATATTTTTATATAGGAATAAAAAACTGGTTATCTTTGCTCCTAAATAAATCTTCAATTTCATCTGATATTACACAGCTTACAATTCACAGAAATATTGATGGTATTCATTTATTTAACACCCCAAATGTTTCTCTCTGGCTAATTCTTGGTTCAATTGTAGAACTTGAAGGTAATACAATTTATCAAGCAAAACATGGCCTATTTAATGACATCTAAGCAAGCACAACAGTGTAGCTTGATTGGCCAACGAAGCAAAATCAAATTTTGAGCACTGCAACACTTACAGATTTTGTTTAGTAAGTATTCACTTCAAATTTGTATGCCCTCATTTAACAGCAACATATTAATCTTGAGTTATTTATTTAGATCACAACATTTAGCCTACAAAAGTAATACTTGCTAAATGCTGTAATAACAATAATAATTTAACATGTATACTGCGGCATCAACATAATTGTTGTATATGTATTTAGGTGTTGCTAAACAGAACTTTGCCACTAAGGACACAACCAAGGAGATGCTTGAGAAGTAATTTTCTACGTGGTTTGGAAATTCACGGGATCGTGGGGAAGGAAGCCGAAAACCGAAAGGGAAGAATGCAACAGAAGTCAATAATGTAATACAAGTTCCTGATGATGCAGTTACAAATGTTAAACAGTGAAAAATGTTTTTTGATCTAGCATCAGTTAAGAGCTTAAAAACTGTTTGCCATGGTCTAAGTTATGATTTATTAAAAATAGTACACAATGTGATCTGTTTTTCAAGCACTATATACATTTTACTGGTTTATCCAGCCTGTAAATATATTTTGCCTTATAGCACACCGGATCTGATTTCATATACTCTTATTTGTTTAATTCAGTTATGCTTGTTGAAAATTTAGTTAACTAATTGTTATTACTTGTAAGTATTGGTGTGTATTTCTTGGTATATTTTTAATTTGTTATGACTTGCAGTGATGGATTATTGCGATTTGCATCATTTGAATACAAAAAATAATATAGCAGTCTGTTTGAAGGATATGGGAAAATATAATGAAGCTTTAGAAATTTATTATAAAGTTGAAAAAATACAAACAGATATTTTAGGTATCAATCATCCATCAACATTGCTTACAAAAAATAATATAGCAGTTTGTTTGAAACGGAGAGAAATGGAAAATCGAAATTGTCAACTACTTTAATTATTTTCATAAATACCGATAATTGATGTAAAATGCGGGTTCTGGCTTATGAGCCTATTTTCCATACTTAAGGTTGATAACCTTGATGCGTTGACATACCTTTTTTTCAAAAAATGTGTGATGAAATAATATTTGTTTTCTTCTTGTGTTGAAGTTATAAAATTTTTCTTTCCGCGTTGAAGTTATAAAGTTTTTCTTCTTGTGTTGAAGTTACAAAATATTTCTTCTTGTGTTGAAGTTACAAAATATATCTTGCCATGCTTATGTTGTCATAAAAATTTCTTACCGCAATGATTTAAATTTCTTTTGGATCTTCTGGACAAGATCTGCTTTTATAATATCCTTTTGCTAACGTACTGATTCCATCATTTTGGATGATCCTTTTTGGATGATCCATCGTTATCGCTGAGAGCAACTTTGTTAATCTCCTCTGTGTAAATGTCGTGAAGATGAGATCGGATGACGTTCATGGTTCTGAGCTTTTCTTTTTTATTCATTAAGCATTTTTTGTAATGTTTATGCTTTATTTTTTTATCAACAACGCTCTTCTTGACACCTTTGCACCTTTTGTGTTCTTCATCTTTTTCTTCTTTAAGAATCTTGTAAGAGTAGAGCTTAGGTCGAAGCCCAACATATTCTTTAATTTGCTTTCCTTCAGTCTCGTCTTTGAACATTCCGATGACTTTTTTGTTAGCGCCAACTTTGAATCCGACATTTTTAATGGCAGGATGTTCTTTGTCAAATCCACTCGTGTCAAATTTTTCAAGTACATCATCAGCAACGTCTTTGTAAAAATCTTCTGTTTCAATTTCGTAAAAGAGCGAGTCTGTATCGGTCATTAATAATCTTCCCCGATCACCGTATTTTTGTTTGATGTAGTCGTAATGGAATTCGGCCATTAAAATTTTGCTGATGTCGAGGATGCACATTCCTAAATAAATGTGTTTGTTGCAAACCAACTTTGTTCTTGTTATGTGAACGGCGATCGAGTTTTCATCAAAAATGGTGCGACTTTCAAATTGAGTTTTTTTGGATAATTTTAGAGCTTCTTTTTCTCTAGTGACAAGTGTAACGTCAACATGATTTTCGATGTTTTTCATGGTTTTTCCAAACACAGAATTGTTCATGAGTTTGAAAAAAATTCTTCTCAAATTCGTTGGGGGCTTTTGCTCTTAAATTGGTGTTGAAGTTGATGTATGGTTTCATCCAAGGTTCTTCTTTAAAGGTGAAGCCTCGATGAATTTTTGTAATGATCAATCCCATTCGTTCATAGAGTTTTAGGTTTTCATGATAGAAAACGTATTTTTTTTTCGGGTTTGAATTTGGAACGAGTTTTTCTACTTTCCCAATGGTCATTCTTTCAGGGGCTAATGGGTAGTCGTTGTGCTTGTCGTGAAGGTGATCATGGTAATCCAAGTCGACTTCAAGACTGCATGGCATGGAATTCCAATTGGAGAGTTCGTCTTCAGTCATCCATTTGAATCCTCCACCGGGAAGAGGTTTGCTCATCGCCCATCCGTACAAGTTATTGGCGTCCAAGTACTGGATGAATTTCGATGGTTCGGAAGGATTATAGGATTTGCCCATATATTTGTTATTAGCTGTTTTAAGTCGGGTGGAGATCATGCTGATTCCACCGCGTACTCCCTTTTGAATCATTCGAAGCATGTCAGGATCGCTTAGAAGTTCTAAATCAACTTCGGTCATTTTGTAACAAGCGTCTATACCAAGTCCAGGGGAGGTGCAATACCAAACTGGATCTTGACCGTAATAATTTAGACACACGTCTCTGAAACTTTCAATAACATCTGCAAGTAGAAGCACGTCTGAAACGTTGTACAGCTCGTGGTAGTCTTTAAACGTGATACATTTAAATTCGTTCCAAACGTTTTTCACATGCGCATAGTCTTCAACTTTTGCTGGTTCATCGTTTAGTTTGGAGTCGAATGCTTCAATAGGTGGCAATGCTGTTTGGGAGAACTTATCAATCGAGTCTACCCATTCGTAAGGGTAAACACCTTTTTTTGCTTAATAAATCAAACTGTTTTCCGGAGTAATATTTAGCAACGTTTTTGCACTGATCGTTGGTAGATTTTTAGCCAAACTGTCTAAACTTTCAGACATGATTCTGAAGCTGTCAATAAACCTCAATTCTTTCCATAATTCCCGAAGTTTTCCAGTTTTTTTATCATTAAATTCTCTTACTTTGATTTTTTTTGTGAAGCTGATGTATTTATCATCGTTGTTGGGGATGCAATTGAGTTTACCACCTATTTTCTTGATGAACAAATGGCTGTCGTAACCGGACAAATTGTGTAATAAGATGGGTATGAATTTTAGAATTTGATATTTTATGTTGCAATCTTTGTGAGCAGCTCCTCGATACTTTCCAAGTCAAATGACAGTGGTCTAAGACTTAATCACCGTCAAGATTTTTTTTGTAAATGTAACATTGGATTGCATTTTTAAAATTCTTTTCATCCTCATCAGTCACAACTTTCTTTTTCTCCCAGTATTGTTGTAATAAATCAATCTTGTTGAAAATTTTTGCAAGGTCTGTTTCGAGACTGTTTACAAATTTTTGCGCAACGTCGTCATCATCGCTTTCTGCTCTGTAAGTGACAGGTTTTCCCTTATAAATGGTTTCGTCGAAGCATTTGATGTAATAGCAGAAGGAGCTTGGAACGTGTTTTTGGTATTTTTTGGTGTACGACTCTTTATCATTATATTCAGTGTTGTCGTCGATGGGTTTGATGAAACTTTCAAAGTCGGCATACACCACAAACGGAACTCTCATGGACATGTTGTAGTTTTTAAACTAAATGGTTGTCCCTTCTTTAGGAAGTTCGATTCGGACCGAGATGTGTTTATAGCAGTCGACTCGATGTTTTTGGAGCTTTTCTTCTTGGTCATAAGCTTGGAGACAATTTCTGAAAAAATGTTGTTTTCTTTTGCCTTTTGTTACTGAAGAACCAACCAATAGACTGAAGCTTTTAATGAGGCAATAATGACTAGTGTCATCGTTTGAAATGAGCATCAAATCAACAGTATGCTTTCGATCTAAAACTTTGGATGTTCGTAAAGGATGAACTATTTTTTCATCATACCCAAAGGCGTTAATGCTAATGTCTGGATTGATCTTTTCAAACTTGTCGATTTGATCGTACTCGACAGGAAATTCCATTCCTTTCCAATTTAGCTCTTCAGAGTTTAGAATCAAGTCTTCATCAATTATTTCGTTGTTTTTATTTTTCAGATTTAACGCTCTGGTGACCGACCATTTAAAGCATTGATCGTCTTTGTTTTTCATGTTGATATTGGCCTTTTTGTTTTTCAGTTCAACAGGGAGATTGATGTAGGAAGAACCGCTGAAAGGTTCCCAATCGATCATGTTAACTTCTACTTTCAAAATTTTGGAAACTTTCCAATTGCACCTTTCCTTGTTGTAATTGGACATGTTTTCAAGAATTCTTTCTTTCCATGTTTCAAAGCTTTCTCTTTTGTCTGTCGAATCGAGAACAATATCGTATTTGGACGGGAAGACCACAGTGCGAAGATTTTCTTCTCCAGTAGCAATATTTACACGCGTCATTTCGCAGGTTAAAACAAGGTTCGTCTTTGTGTTTTTTTTAATGACTTTGATTGCGGCCTCTTTAACCATGTTTAAAAAGGCGTCAGGGTCTTGATATTGAACAAAGGGGGTGTAAGAAAATTGCTCAGTGATGTGATTTAGCGCATGCCCAGTCAATACAAACTTTATCTTAACAGGTCTTGGAGCAGGAACCGGTCTACCAAATACAACGTCTTTCTCATTTCTCACGCTGCTCACTGCATTCTTTACCGTATTTGGAACGTATGGATCAATGACAGTGAGCCTTTGGTTAAAACCGTTGGAGACAGTTGTTGCAATTCTTGAAAACAACCCAGGACGAGGTGCTGGAACCGGCCTAGGTGTAATAACGTTTGTTGAATCTTGAAAAGGCTCATCTATAATAGACGGCCTAGATCCAATTACCCGATTTTGCAATAGAGCAGGTCCGAATGAAATCAAGTCATTGGAAACAGGACGAGGAGCAGGCACCGGTCTTTGAACAATCGGCCTCGCATCAGTCGTCCGTCTACGAGCTACAGGTCCATACCCAATGATTTGTTTTGTATTTTTTATAGCTTCAATAAGTTCAGCTTTTCTCATTTTTGAGATATCTTTGATGGCACGGTCTTTAGCCATCATTTTTAATTTTTTTACAGTCATTCTATTCATTTTATTTAAGAAAAAAAATTCTTTAATCCATTTTCAATTCTTCAAAAAGAATTAAAAATTACAGGAATTTGCTAACACATCCCCATAAACTAAACTCTGTATCTGAATTGTCTTTTTCGTCAATATATTCATCTCTGAATATTACAGCAAGGTCACAAGCATCATCTCTCATTTCTTTTTCTTCAATTTTCAATTCTTCATTTTTTCCATCAAAATAAAAAATGATGTGATGAAGCGTGTCTTCAATGTTTTCCAATTCAAAGCGTTGCATATTCATGATCATTTCATGAAAGGTTTCTTTGTACTGATATGGAAAAGTATCAATTTTTATAAATAGTTCACACAAACTTTTCAAGTCGGCTTGTGCTTGAAGTTCATCGGACTCACATCTTTGTAAAGTTCATCTTTTTCATCTCGGAATTTTTTAAACTTTTACACGTTTTCAATTTTTTAATTCATCTTTTCAACCATATTTTTAACAATCTTTTCAAGAGTCTTTTTATTCATCTTACTACGGAGTGAAAATGACGAGTCTATCATGTCTATCATTTTTTTATCCGTCTTATTAATGAATGAAAATGCCGACTCCATAATTTCTCCCTAATTTTTCTTCAAAAAATTACTTATCGAAAATGTTGTAGGCTCTTCTAAATATTCAATTATTAACTTATCACCCAATTCATCAAATACAATGGTTTCGTCAATTACATACGTGTCGTTTTCCATCTTTTTTTTTTTTTGAGCTGGAATTTATTAAACTTAAATTCAATTTTTTTCAATTCTTCGAAAAAAGAATTAAAAAATTTAGAGCCAGGTTTAAAAAAATGTTGAAGCAGGAGGAGCTCAAAATCTTCCCATCCAATGTCTTGAAATGAATTTTTGAAGTTCTTCCCACTCTTCTGCGATAATATCGTTTTCAGGTTTATTTTCTTCCGGCAAATCGTCTGACGAATCATCTTCCCAATCTTCTTCAAAATCATCTGACGAATCATATGACGATTCGTCTTCCTCCTCCTCTTCCAATCTCCGCCTTTTTTTAATCTTATCCTTTCATTGTGCAAACTATTCCTTTCATCAAACTCTCTCGAAGTTTTTTTGCTCAATTTCTTACTTTCTTTACGCAATTTCTTCCTTTCTTTAAACTCTCTCGAAATTTCTTCTTGCAATCTCCACCTTTCTTCACCCAATCTCTTCCTTTCATCAAACTCTCTATTCCATTCGTCATACAATCTTATCCTTTCGTTAAACTCTCTCGATATTTCTCCGTTCAACTCTCTTATCCTTTCTTCCAACAAAATTTCACTTTCTTGCAGAAAATTATTCCTATCCATCTTTTTTTTTTATTTTTGCTAGTATTCAATTTTTTTATTTTCAGCAATTTTTTCAGCATCTTCAAATTTTTTGAGCAGCGCGTCCATTTTCAGTTTTTCAGACATTTTTTTCTTCTTTTCGAAATCACAGTCGAAACCGAGAACGTGTCTGTCAATCGCTCTCAGCTTTTCTCGCTTTTTTAAATTGACCCACTTTCTGTTGTGCTCTTTGATTTCTTTTTCCATTCGCAAATAGTCGTCCTCTTTTTCTTCCCACAAAATCGCGTAAAGCTCGTCTCTTTTCTCGTCGCTGATCATTTCAGGAATTTTGAACGAGCTGCTTTCAGCCTTAAACGCAAGGGCTTCGAGCTGTCTTTTTTTAACCACATCAGCCTCTCTTTTGCTGCACTGCAGAAAAAACGGGTGAAACGTCATTTTTTTTATTTCAGAATTTCTATTTTAAATCCGTTTTCGCCCACTTTGCCGTTTCGTTTCTCCAAATAATTGTTGCCGTGTTCCGTCTCTTTCATCGCTTTGTAAAGAGACCCATATTCGATCACTTTTCCCGTTTCAGCGTGAGTCATTTTCACAGCCACTGGATTGTTTTGGATTAAACGGAGCCTTTCATATTTTGAATCTATCGGCTTGACGTCCTCCATCATCGCATTTTTGTTGATCAGATGGTTCTCCATCGCAATCATCGCCAAACCCATTTTGCTTATCAACGTTTTGGAAACGCCATTTTCGATAAGCAAGTTTTTCTAATCCTTTTTCGTATAATTCATCCTTTTATTAAGGACCAATTTATTTTTCCTAATAAACCACGTTCATTCGGTTTTCGTCGGATTTAATTCTGAGCAGTTTGTCAGAGATCACCACGGCAAAGACTTGAGTGTCTGCAGGAACGTTTGCATTAAAGGTCGCCTTAATTTGCACGTCCAACACGGTCGATTTCAACCTCTCGGCCTCCTTGCTCACGTCAAAAACGAAAAGAGGGCAAATGTGTCTGTAATTCAGCGCTGTCAAATTCGGCTGAGCGATAATTTCGCTGATTCCAAAAATCTTGTTGTCAAACTTGCACGCGTCTCTGTAAGCTCTTGAAAATTTATTGTTTGTAAAGGACAAGTCGTAATCCACGGCAGGGTGCCTTTCGCTGTTTAAAGTGACGTACATGTTTTTCAAATCGAAGTGGTTGAATACGGAAGGGTTCAAATCTTGACTTCCGTCTTTATTGGCTTGAAATCCAACAATGATGTACCTCGGTCTTTCACTGGCAGATCTGGCGCTCAACCTCCAACTGAATGTATTGGAGACTGGCACGGCAATGGTGTCGCACTGTCTGGATTTAAACGACAACGGCACATCCACTTTGGACTGGATGAGTTTGTAAAGATTGCTGTTTGCCATAAAAGAGGGGGTGACATGAGGCATGAACAAAGACAGTTTGCTCAAGTCCACTTTTCCTGCGGCTGCTTCAGCGCTCTTAAAAATCGCATCGGCGTCGCTTTTTCTCACAAGAGTAATCGTGTGCTTAAATCCGTAAAGAACTTTTCGTAATCTTCGCAAAAACCAAAAATGACTTTCAACGGAATGCAAAATGAAAATGATTCTTTAACAGCGGGCTGCTTAATGATGAAATCTTGCCTTTGACTAAATCCGCTGTTACCTGCAAGATCGGCAACGGCAGTGGTGTCTCTTTGCCACAGCTGATTCATTCCCTCCGACACTTGGTACTCGACCGGATTTTTAAGGAAACCCAGCATGGTGGTGGCTTGACCTGGGCTGTATATGGTTTCAATCTCTTGATTCGACAACTGATAAGAAATCTGACTGAACAGGTGCATGATGCGGTTGTTTGCAAGAGCAACCGCATCCGCATCCTCATAGGAAGTCCCGTCTGCTTTTGTCAGTCTTCCTTTGATCAAAAGGTATGCCTCACAGGGAAGCGTGATTAAATCTTGCTGCTCAATGCTGATTCTTATTTCCCCGGCCGTGTTTAAATTGGTGCTGACCGGTTCGTATTCGTGAAATTCAAGTCTCTCAATTTCTTCATCAACAATGATTTCTTCTGTAATGTTTAAAACATCGGAATTTGCCATTTTTCTATACAAAAGAAAAAAAATTTTCGTATCCTCAGGCCACTTTTATCTCGCTTCCCATTTTTGACCGTGACATTTTCACCAGGTCTTGGATTCGGATGGCGTTTTTCCGGGACAACTTTTTTGGACGCAGCGAACCCCCGAGTGAGGAATAGTCGCTACTGATCGTTGGAGCTGCTGATGCAACCATTCCAGAAATAATGTCTTTGCTTTTTTGAGTAAGCGGAGCAAGAACTTTTGGATTCGGTGTTCCAATCTTGGCATACACCTTTTCTAGCGCCTTTTTGCCTTTATCAATAGCCACGTCTTTAGCAGTCACAATCGCCGAAGAAGCCAACTCTTTTCCATCAGATTTTGCAGCTGTAATCGCTTCTCTTCCCAGCTCGCTTTTTGCAATTTTGCCAGCTAAAGTAGACGCTGCTCTCGATGCGCTCGACGCTGCTGCTCTTTTTAAAAAATTCCGCAACGTGTCAATAATTCCACCTACTCAAACAACGTGTTTCTTAACAAATCTGTTTTGTAAATGATCATTTTTTAATATGCAAAAAAAATTATTTTCCCTCGATGACCTTCATCATCGATTTGTACTGGTCTTTGCTAATCACTTTTTGTCTCAACAGCTCATCGCAAATGCTCACAGCCTCATTTCTCGACCCTGTATTTCCAGCACGGCAAGCAGCCACGCTCAATTCAAGCTTGTCCACCAACGCATTCGGATCGCTTGGAAGAATGATGACTCCTGAACCTTTATTTCTCTTTTTAATACACGTCATTATTTGATTGTATTTCTCATTAAAGCGATTTTCAATATCACTTTTAAGATCCTTATTTGATGGATATTTCTTATTAAAATTTTTATGAATTTCAGCTCTAAGACAATCTGAAACATATTCTTCTGGATCTTTTTCACCACTATCTTCAAACCTACGAGATTTAAGCTCTTTTTCAATAGGCTTGATGAATTGATTGTATTTTTCAACCTCCGAAGCTTTCGGCTTCTTCGATCTTCCATCTGCTTTACGGCTCCACTCTGATAAAATTTTCGAGTAATTAGCCAATCCTCTGCTGTCACGTCGAAATTCCTTGAAATGTGCGGATTGGTCATGAGCTCCCAAAGACCTTTTATTCCTTCATACCTTTCACCTCCAACAATCATATCGTTGCCTTCAAACATCACTCCCATTTTTCTAATGGAATATTGCCCATCGTTTTTGCTCAATTCAAACTTGTTCTTAAAATTTCTCTTTCCATCATTTATTTTACTTTGATTTCCTAAAAAGTAAAGCGACATTTCACCCATAGGAAAAGGCTCTTCTTCAAGCGATTCATCCATTAGCTCACCCATCTCGTTGACTCACCCATCTTTGTTGACTCGAAATTTACGTTTTTAGCATTTATTTTTTTGATCATCTTTTCGTTGCTTTCGATGAGCGGCTTGATCATCTTTTCGCTACTTTATATGAGCGGTTAATGCAGCTTGCTCAAATCAGTCTGAAAATTCGCATCTAAAATGTTGTCATTGATGCTGTTTTGATAAATACTCTTTCTTCTGTCATTAATTTCTTTCACAATTTCATCCCTTTTGTTTGGGTCTTGTATTTTAAAAAAAAGACATGGTTTTTAAAATACGCTAGAAATTTTTTTTTTTAGATCCTTTCTTGAACAAACTGTTGAACGCTCGAATGGCGTCTTCTCGACCTTTTTGGATCAGTGTCTCTTTAGCCAATTCGTCTATTCCGTTTTTAGTATTGGTTCGTATTTCCTCTGTCAAGGCTTTAAATTTTTAAAGCTCACCAAGAATCAATTGAAACTCTGAATCGCTTATTTTTCCATCCATCAACGCTTTGGAAATGTGCTCGCTGATCGTGTTCAATTTCGACTCTGCCAACACTTTTATCTTTTCATGCTTTTCCGCTTTCAATTCCATCTTTTTGTTCACTTGGCCTCCGACAATCGATAAGAAACCCATTCCAATAGCCACGCCTTCACATGCAATTGCTGCTGGGCTGGCAATAATTGTTGAGAAAAGTCTAATTCCAGTCGTACCCAAAGCAATGCACATCGCCTGCATCGTATTGTCCACATTAAAAATGATCCTAAAAACACGATGGTACTTTTTGCTGAGATGAACTCTCTTTTTCCTTTCGTTGTCCATCTCCTTTTGTATTTCGCATATTTTTTGAAGACGATAAATATGCCCTCATTTATCTGCAGGAGCCGCTGGAAGAGCTGGGTATATTTCTTTGTAACTGATATAATCCATTTTTTATTGAGGAAAAATAAAAAATTTCTTTTTCATCTTTGGAATTCGCAAACGAATTCAAAAGAAGTTCACGAGGCACAGACTTTCTCCCTTTTTAATCACGACGTCCTTGTCGCTTCTGTTATAATGTCTGTTTCCATGATGACGTTATTCACCGATTCTGAAAAAAGCAGAAAGTGATTGAAACAATTCCGCTTTAAATTTAGACCATGTCTCAAATTAACCAACACCATTCCATCGTCAAGTTTAATTCCAAACATAAAAACAATCGTTTGCTTTAAAGAACGATTTAGCTAATGCTTTGAGCAAATATTTCGCATTTAGAACGCACCTTTCTAAGAGGATGATTCAAATTTTCGTCAAAATACACCGTCGCTTTCAACTTTTTTTTATCATAACAAACGATCCTTCTCATCTTTTTAACAGTAAAGGAAACTTTTTTCTCAATCTTCTTTCTTTGTCTTCTTTTTTGCGTTCTTCGTCTTCTTTTTTCAGTTCAAGGAACCCTCGATAAAAAATCCTTTCTTTGGTGTTCATCATTCGCAGAAACTTTCCTTCTTTTGTGGGATAAACGTAAAAGACATTTCGCTGAAGCTCCGGATCAAACTCTTCAACGCAATAATTTTCGCGAATAGGAGACGGCATTTTTCATTTGTGCTGAAATTTATTTATGACATTTTTCGTCACATTTTTCATGGTTCAGCTAAACCACTTAGGCGTAATAATACGCTTGTCCGAGAAGAAGGTAAAAGCTTACGGATTGACCGACTTGCGCATCGCCAGAGTTGAGCGTGACAACGAGTCTTCTTCCGGCTGCGACACTGGGCATGGAATCTGCCTCTGCAAAATTTCTGTAAAAAGAAATGGTGGTGGTGGATACGATGGAAGCATTGGATTGATACAGAAGTCCCATCGATTTGTTGTTGAACGAGGATATGATTGATCCGTTCCACGAAGACAAGTAAAAATCTTCTAATCCAGACGAGGAAAAGAAGCATTTGCTGTCGGCGTCATAACGAGGAAAAGTGTTGTAGCTGTTTGAATTGTAAGGTGTCCAAGGGCTGAGGACAGTTCCGTTTCCGGGAGGTAAACTTCCGTCGTACATTCTGACTCTTGACTCCCACCAGTTTCCAGAAGCTCCAATGACATGCATCCTGATATATTTCAGAAAAACACCATTTCCTTTTCCATTGGTGTTCAGCAAAACATATTCGCTTCCGTAAGTGGTGTTTAAGTATCTGAACGTCCTGCAGTACAATTTAACGGAGGAAAGGAGAGGAGGGATGGAGGTGAATGTGGAAATGAACGGTTAAATCCAGTGGGTGATGGCTGCAGCATTATTATTGACCAATTGGATCGTCAAGCTTGATGTAAACGGCAAGTCGACGGTGAAATATCCTCCCAAGGAAGTGGAGCTGTAAACGTTGCATCCTTGCAAAGAGTTGGCGTAAAAAGGACCTCCAAGAGGGGCAAAGAGCAAGTCGCAGGCAAGGGCAGTAGCGTCCACTCCAATTCCTTCCGTGGTTGTTGAATAATTTCCCACTAATTTCTCCGTCGGCCAATATCCTAAAAAGGACTTGTCTAGGAACAGCTAATTCTCCTACTCCAACTGTGCCATAAAAAGCCAGCCACAACCTTCTGAGAATTCCAGGACCGTCTACGTAGCTAAAGACTGGTGCTGTGGTCGATCCTGCCACTGTTTGCAATTTTAACCCCAAGGACGAAAATCCTGAAATGGGAATAACCCCTAAAAAGTTGGATTTTTGTGACAAAACGTCAGCGTAACTTTTTGTTGCCCCGTCTTGCGCGTTTGAAGGGTCAAGCACATTGATCAATTTATGGGAATTCAAATCCAAGTCTACCGTTCCCACAGTAGTTCCGCCTGAAGCATGCGTGTCCACGTAATTTTTTGTTGCTGAATCTGAAGCTGAAATGGGCTCGGCCAAATTGACCAATTTGTGCGACGTCATGTTAATGTCTGTGTAATTGATATTGTTGTATGATACTTTAGTGTCCACATACGCTTTTGTCGCTGCGTCTTTTATAGCGGTCGGATCTGCCACATTGATCAATTTGTGGGAATTTAAATCCAAGTTTCCCGTGATCGTGCTGGATCCGTCCACTTTAACATTCATGCTCGAGCTGACGTCGACGTAATTTTTTGTGGCGGCATCATGAAGATTGGTTGGATCAGAGACGTTGAGCTGTTTGTGGGAATTTAAATCCAAGTTCCCAGTGATCGTGCTCGATCCGTCTGTTTTGATACGCATGCTCGAGCTGACGACGACGTAATTTTTTGTGGCAGCGTCGTGAAGATTTGTCGGTTCGTTCAAATTGATCGCTTTGTGAAAATTTAAGTCCAAGTCCGCAGCTCCATTCACCGTGCCAGTTCCGCCAGAAGAATGCGTGTCCACGTAATTTTTGGTGGCTGCATCGTGCGAAGTGGTCGGTACTGCCAGGTTGATGATTTTGTGAGAGTTGAAATCCAAATCTGCAATGATGGTGCTGTTTCCATCTGACCTGACATACAGATCTCTTGAAAGAGAGGTTGAGTTGTATAAATACTGACCCAATTCTGATCTACCAAATTTGTCAATCATTTTTCATATGCAACAGATTTTATTTTTAGGTCAGTTCTTTCTGGTCAATTTATAACAAGGTATTGATAACGTCTTGAAAGTCGTTTCATTCGTCTAATTTTTTCAAGACGTAAAGACACAAGTGACCACAAAAAACCGTGTTTCCAAATTGAAGTCTGTCTCTGTTGTAAAAGATGGGACTTTTCAAGTACTTAACCAATTCGACAAGAGGAAGTTGACCGTAAGAATCAAAACTGCATATCTTGTCACCCTCTTTGTACCAGCACACCCAATGAAATCCTCCCGTGTTTGAGTCTCCCGTATTCACGATTCCACATTCTTTTCTTCTCGGTTTTTTCGGAAATGTGTCTCTTTCAAAAACTCCTCAAAAGTTTCTTATTTTCAGCTTTTTGACATTCTCTATTAATTGTAAGTTGGTTAAAGTCTTATTCGGCAATTTATCTCCTTCGACGTTGATCATTTTTAAATTCACGCAAAATTTAAAAAGGATCTTACATATCCTCATCAGATTCAACCTCTCCCAAATCCAAATCGCTCTTAACGCTTTGAACTAAAGGAGCATTTTTAGTGATGAACACTTCTGGAAGCTTGACTTGAATGGACTTGATCTGCGATCCAATAAAAACACCTTCAACCCTCAAAGACGCAATGGCAAAACACCTTTGATGAACATACCCAAATGGATCTGCTTTTACAAGCTTTTTATTCTCCTTTTTGCAAAACAAGGAAGTGATGCTCTTTTCTTTTGTATACAACTTTCCGAAATAAATGGAAGATGTGTTTGGATTTTCAGATTTCTTTTTAAAAATGGACAAATCCTCCGTCGTTATTTTTTTCGTTCTTCCTCCTTTTTTCAACAAAGCCGTCTTATAGATGACTTGCTTACGAAGAAGTTTTGATATTTTTTCAGTTACCTCCATAACCTTTTCTTCTTCTGATGTAGCACCCTTTTTCTCGTCAAAAGCAACAAAGGACATAGAATATCCTGTCAGCTCTTTTGTCTTGGGGTCTAAGCTTTCAAACACACCCAGAGAAAACAAAATGGGGGTTCTTAAAATAAAAGGACCTTTTCCATTCGCATACTCATAATACAACGGAATCTTTTGGTACTGAATGGGATTTGTGGCTGCGTAAATCTCTGCAGCCAATAATTTGCTCTCGTCAAAATTCTCAATTGTCACAAAATTCATCTTTTTTATTAGAAAGAAAAATATATTTTAGATCATTTCATTATCCGTGGAAAATCTTCGATTTTTTATATCATTTAAAAATTCGACTCTTTCACTTTATTCTGCTCCTTGACTTTATTTATTTTTCTACGAGCATATTCGAACATATCCTTCATCACCATTCTGCTTTTTCAAAACGAATCTTTCCACACTTTATTTTCAATTCAAATTCATCAATTCAACGAATAATAGTGAAATCCAAATCATTTTCAAAGCTGTAAATCTTGTAATGGTACTTTTCTTCATAAGGCGAATAATAATACGACTCCTCGTAAACTTCCGTCTTAAGGTGCTCATTTATAAAAGGCTCAAACAAAACCATCATCTCGCTCATTTTTTAATGGAAGGATATTTTTTTTGGAAAATGAAATGGCCAATGTCACTCAAAAGCAAACTGATCAATTCTTTATTGTCCACCCACGAATTAAACGAGTCAGGATATCCCAACCATTTGACCACTTATCTGCTCTTTGTTCTGCGAATGATTTTTTCAATTCTGAATACGTCTTGATGCGTCTTTTGCATCTCCTGCTCGTAAAAAGTAATTTGAATTTCTTCACAGTTGGCGTCAGCAATTTTATACGTGGACGGATCCATATACTGAACTTTTGACACGGTAAAAACCTCCTCAGTCTATCTCGGCGTATAACTCTTTTCAAAATGAGACTTCTTTTTTGTGATCCACACTTTGGCGCCTATTAAGAATTTTGGATCTTTTCTTTTTGTTTGAACCTTTCCATACATGTTTATCCACGCCTTGCTCTTTTCTTTGCTGGCTTCAACTGGCGTCATTTTGATGGAAGAGTGCCTTGAGCTGTTGTAATTTTTCACCATCTCATCTAATACGTCAATATATTTATTGGTGTTGTTTGCTGAAAAATATTTAAACATTCTCTCTTTCATCGATCTGTTCCAGCGCTCAACGACGCAACTTTTCTCCTCGTTTTCAGTAGAATACAGTTGCACACCCAACACTTTCACAGGCTTGTTGTAAAATTCTTTTCCTTAGTCCACCCACAATTTGGCGCCTTTTCTTTCTACGAAAATCTTTTTCAATGTTTCAGCCACTTCAAGACCCGTTTTGCTTTTAATGGGACAACCCATCCATACTTTGAAAACACGTCGATCACTATGAGCAAATATTTTACGCCGTTGGACTTCTTGCCGGTGTTGGCTCTTCTGCCGGTTCTGCCATGGTTGACATCGCTGGACGTGGCGTGGTCTACTTGAACAAAAACGGAAAAGGAATGAAATTAACCGCAGCTGGCTCTGGTTTATACTTAAGACATTGGCCTGAAAGCGTTAACGGAGACAGGCTCTTCTTAAAAACTGGCAAAGGCTACGAATCTGTTAGATCCGGTTTATTGCTCGGACCCAATTCACTCTTTTCAAGCATTCCCTTCTTAGGCGTCATTCTCTAAATTCTTTTTTATATTTTTTATTTGATAAGAATTAAAAATCTTTCAAAGAAAATACACTTTTACCGTCCCCATTGTTCCTGTGGACGAAATCATCAACGTCTTTCCTACAAACACATCCAACACGCTCGAAAAAAAAAATATTTTTGAAACTCGATACAGCTGCTCAGACTTACGTACCAAATCAAATTTATTCACATCCTCAGTTTCTTCTCCAAACTTAAAGCTCTCAGAAAAAGCACCACTTGTCTCCATTGAAAATATCAACACCCCTTTCTCTAAAACCACTCTAAATTCCGAAGTCGGCTTTATCATCTTACACATATCGCTAAACCTAGAAGCCAAAACTCTTCTCTTTGAACAAAAAGAATAGCGCTCACTCAAATTCAAGTTTTGAACGCTTTCCGTCGCCACCTTAATATTATACGCAAACTGGTCTAAAGATCTCACGGCGATTTCCAAACTTCCCGCATTCAAAATCAACAATGTCAACTCGCTACCACTTTTCACCGTTTTAAACGCCTTGCTCATATAACTCTCAATCCCCACTAGCAACGGCTCCTCAAAATCAAACACGTACTCGTCAAACCGAACTGCAAAAAGTTCCACTTCAAACATTAAATTTATCGTTGTTTTTGTTTTCACACAAATTCCTTTATTTATCTTCAAACGCACTATCCTCATAATATTGAACAAAAGATCAAACAACGCTTTCATTTCACCTGCATGCTTTGTTCTCGCTAAAAACATTTTTTTTTTTAAAGAAGAAAATAAATTTAAATCATTGCGGTAAGAAATTTTTATGACAACATAAGCATGGCAAGAAATATTTTGTAACTTCAACACAAGAAGAAATATTTTGTAACTTCAACACAAGAAGAAAAACTTTATAACTTCAACGCGGAAAGAAAAATTTTATAACTTCAACACAAGAAGAAAACAAATATTATTTCATTACACATTTTTTTATAAAAAGGTATGTCAACGCATCAAGGTTATCAAATTTAAGTATGGAAAATAGGCTCATAAGCCAGAACCCGCATTTTACATCTACTACCGATTAATGTTAATTTATTAGAAATATGTAAATAGATTTATATGATTTTTATATCTTTTTTTATCGGAAGTTCTTTATCCACTGTACGCTAAAAAAAGTTTGAAGATGATAGAAGTTGTAAGAGAGTAATAATATAATGGAGGAATTCATAAGAAAAAATGAATTTCTATTGAGTTAATAAATGAACTTAGCAAATGAATGGAAACTCGTTTGAAAGAGTTTCAAATTAATAATAATATTTTTACAGCTGGAAAATTAGAAACGTGAAGTTTCAAACCCTTGGGAGAAGTTTTAAATAAATTTCGAATGATGTTTTATGTATAAGTAAAATATAAAATTAAAAGTTACATAGTTTTCTTATAATTTTGTTAAACTATTAAATTTTTTGAGCAATTAAAATGTCGCAACATTTAATTCTAATTATATTAATGTCATAAATAATTACAATTAATTCATTTTTTCATAATTAAACTTGACGTCAAATAAGTATGAGACAGACAAAATTAATTGTTCTTTAAGTCAGAAGTGAACGTATGCAAGTTTCAATATCAGAATTAACGGAAAAAAAAACGTGAAAAAAATGTACGCGCCATGTGAAAATTAAATCAGATAATTATCATTTTACAAAACATTCAAGCATATCTACATCCGTACGTACAAAATCAACGAGGAAAAGATTCGTCACGTTGAGCAATTTGTGCGAATTCAAATCCAAGTCTGCTGTTACAACAGTAGTTGACACATGCGTGTCGACGTAATTTTTTGTTGCTGAATCTGAGGAAAAAGTGGGCTCGGCCAAATTGGTTAATTTGTGCGCCGTCATGTTGATGTCCGTGTAAATAATATTGTCGTATGCCACTTTTGTGTCGACGTAGCTTTTTGTCGCTGCGTCTTTTAAAGCGGTCGGATCTGCAAGGTTGATCAACTTGTGGGAATTTAAATCCAAGCTTCCTGTAATCGTGCTCGATCCATCCACTTTAACATTTAGGCTTGAACTGACGTTGACGTAATTTTTCGTAGCGGCGTCGTGAAGATTGGTCGGTTCTTTTAAATTGATCGCTTTGTGAAAATATAAATCCAAGTCTGCGACTCCAATCACCGTTCCAGTTCCTCCAGATGAATGCGTGTCCACATAATTTTTTGTGGCGGCGTCGTGTGAGTTGGTAGGTTCTGCCATATTAACTACTTTGTTTGAATTGAAATCTAAATCTGCAGTAATGGTGCTGGACCTGTCCGTTTTAATATAAACGTGGCTTGTTGAGTCTGATGCAAGATTGTCGAAATAAGCGCTGAATTCATTTCTGTTGAATTTCTCAATCATTTTTTAAAAGGGAAAAAGTTTTCTTAAATTCAATTTGCAATCACCAAAGGGTGTTGACGATGTCTTGAAAGCTGTTTCCCTCTTCACATTTTTTTAAGACGTAAAGGCACAAGTGACCGCAATAAGACGTGTTTCCAAATTGAACCCTTTCGCTGTTGTAAAAGACAGGGATTTTTAAATAGTTGACGAGCTCGACGAGAGGGGGTTGAGCGTAAGAGTCAAAGCTGACTTTTGCGTATCCGTCTTTGCACCAACACACCCAATGAAATGCTCCCGTGCTCGAGTCCCCCGTGTTGATAATCCCACATTCTTTTTTTCAAGGTTTTTTTGGTAATATGTCTCTGACAAAAATTTCAGTTTTTTTGCTGCTTCCATCAATTGAAAATTGGTCTAAGCCTCGTTCGGTAAAATAACTCCTTCCACATTGATCTTTTTTTTTATTCATTATTTTAACTTGTTAATTTTTTTGTCACTTACCTTTTGTTTCCTCATTTTTTTGTCACTTACCTGCTGTTACTTTTCTTTTAACTTGTAGTGGCCATAAGCTAACGTGTGTATTCCATCTTCCAAAATGATTCTTTTGTCGTCGTCGGAGCTGAGAGAGATTTTGTTGATTTCTTCCTTGTAAACGTCGTGCAAATGTGATCGGATGACGTTCATTTTGTTTACTTTTTCTTTTTTGGTTTCGAGACATTTTTGTATTCGTTGTGGGTGATGTATTTTTGGACGACATTTTTTTTGACTCCTTTGCACTTTTTGTGCTCTTTTTCATGTATTTTGTAAGATTACAATTTTGAACGGAGACCGATAAATTCTTCAATCTGTTTTCCTCCGGTTTCGTCTTTGAACATCCCATTGACATTTTTGTTAAATCCAACTTTGAACCCAACGCTTTGAATAGCCGGATGGTTTTTGCTAAAATCACTCGTGTCGAATTTGCTTTCCACATCGTCGGAAATGTCTTTGTAAAAATCATCCGTTTTTATTTCGTAAACCAGCGAGTCCGTGTCTGTCATTAACAACTTTGCTTTCCCGGGATATTTTTTTCTAATGTAATTGTAGTGGAATTCAAAAATTAAACTTTTGCTCAAATCCAAAAAGGACATTCCCAAATAAATTGGTTTGTTGAAAAAAAGATTTGTTCTTTTCATGTGAGCAAGTTTTCGTCGAAAATCGTGTGCCGGTCGTAATTTGGTTTTGCCGATAATTTTATTGCTTCTTCCTTTTTTGTAACCAGTCCAACGTCCACTTGCTTTTCAATGTTTTCCATTGTTTTTCCAACACCGAATTGTTCATCAGCTTGAAAAATTCCTTCTCAAACTTGCTGGTGGCTTTTGTTCTCAAATCGGTGTTTAGGTCAATGTATGGTTTCATCCAATCCCGTTGCTCAAATTTTATGCCTCTGTGCACCTTTGAAATTTTCATTCCCAATCGTTCGTACAATTTTAGGTTTTCGCAGTGGAGGACATTTTGGATCGATCGATTTATTTGAATTTTCCGTTTTCGCATTTTCAGTTTTTATTTCTTTTTTCGGTCGACCCATCGGCCTATATTCTTTTGCACTTTCCAAAAGCAAATCTTTGCTTATCAGATTGTTCTTAACCGCAATCAGCATATAAGTAAATATATTGTTTGAGGTTTTTGTGACTCCATTTTCCCTAAACAAATTTTTCAGATAATTTTTTGTGAATCTTATGTTTTATTTTTAAAAAGAAAAAAATTTGTTTAAATCATTTTTTGTTAAGAATCTTATAACGGTTTTTTAACCTAATAAACAGCGTTCGTGTTGGTTCCGTCTGAAACAAAATTGATCAATTTGTCGGAAATGATCACTGCGAAAATAACGGTGCTGTCTGGCACTGCCGTTCGGATTTTTAGGTTGACGACCAATTCAGCCGTTTCGGAAACAACTCTTTCCTTTTTTTTGCTGATGTCGACGTAAAACAACGAAACAAATTTTTATATTCAAGCAGAGAAAAACCGGATTGGCAAACAAGCTCGTTTGTTCCGAAATATTTTTCGTCAAAAGAGAATGCGTCGGAATGTGCCATAACAATTTTCTTTTCTCCAAAATTTAAGTCATAATTGTAACTTGGATATTTTATGACATTGACGGTAACGAAAAAATTGTTGACATTGCAATGATCGAACACGGCTGGATTTGCGCTTTGACTGGAAGCTTTGTTTGTCTTAAGACCGAACACGATAAATCTCGGAACGCTTTTGTCTGTGATCCTTTCAAGGGTCTAGGTAAATTCTGTAAGGCCCGAGGGAATGGCTAGCCTTTCGACTTTGTTTGCTTTGTAAACCACTGGAACGGAAATTTTCTTCGCCATTAAATTCAGGAGTTCGGATTTTTTTCAAAACATCCAGCTCAATTCTAGGCATGAAAAGTCGGAATTTTTTTATGTCAATCATTCCTTCAGCGACAGTTCCGGCTCTGTAAATGGCGTCGTCGTATTCTTTTTTTGTAAATGTGATCGTGTGTCTGAATCCGTAAACTACTTTGTCGTAAGTTTCGCAAAAACCAAAAATGTGTTTTAAAGGTATCCAGAACGAAAATGCGCCAATTGAAGTTGCGTCCGCAAATAAGTGGTCTCGTCTGACAACGAACCCTGCGCTACCAGTTGTTGCCGAAGTGTCTTTGTACCACATTTGCTTCAAACCATCGGCAAGCTGAAAACCGAAAGGATATTTCAAAAGTCCAAGCATGGTTATTCTCTGGCCAGAGTACATGACTCTTTCCACTTGCTGTCCCGATAAGTCGTAAGTGACATCGCTGAACAAATACATGATGGCATTGTTCATCAGAGAAATTCGGTCTACTGCCGCGTAAGCGGTTCCGTCCGCTCTTTTTAGAACCCCAAGGATGTAAGCCTCAGACGGAAGTGTCAGCACGGACTGGCAATCAATTTCAAAAACGATCAATCCTGAAGAATTTAAATTGAGATTTGTTGGAAGGTACTCAAAAAAATCAACTTTTTCAATGCCGGTGTCGTACTCGGGCATTTCATCAACTCTTAATCTGTCGGTGTTTATCATTTTTTAAAATGATAAAAAAAATATTTATGTCATTTTTGATCCCATTTTGACGAGGTCTTGAATTCTGGCTGCGTTCTTTTTTGTCATTTTCTTTTTTATTTGAATGGACGAACCAAACATTTTTTTATGCAGTTCTTCCATCGTATTAATATTTGCATACTGATCCAAATTTGCCGCTTCGTTTACAATTGTGTTGACCAATTGGTTTGGATTCGCCGTTCCTGTCTTGGCGTAAACTTTTTCAATCGCTTTTTTTCCTTTGTCGATGGCAACGTCTTTGGCGGTTGATGTGGCGGAAGAGGCCAGTTCTTTTCCGGCAGATTTGGCGGCGGTGATTGCTTCTCTTCCAATTTCGCTTGCCGCTGCCTTTCTCAATAAATGAAGAGACGATCTCGATGCGTTTGAAGCTACCATTCTCCTCAAAATGTTTTTAATCATGTCAGCAATTCCTCCATCCCCGACGAAGTTCTTTTTTAAATATCTTCTGTTGTTCACAATGAGCATTTTTAAAATGAGAAAATATTTTTTTAAATCCGTCGTGTTTCACGACTCGATGTATTTTTGAATCGATCTGTATTCCTCTTTGTTGATTTCCCCCTGCCTCAAAAGCTCGTCACAAATGGCGACCGCTTCGTTTCTCGATGCGATATTTCCAGCATGACCCGCGGCGATGCTCAAACTATGTCTTTGCACAAGCGCATTCGGATCGCTTGGAAGAATGATCACTCCACGACCTTTTATTCCCCTCAGTTTTGTGTAATTTTTTTCCCAAATCTTTGAAACAATTGTTTCCCACTTTTTGCTTCTCGAAGCTTTTGGTATGTTTGGCTTCCCTTCTCTCTCCATTGCATGCATTTCGACCAGTATTTTTTCATAAATTTTCAAGTCCTCGTCTGTAACCTTTGTTTTATCAGGCTTGGATCTTGTGATCAACTCCCAGAAACCTACCGTCCTGTAGTACTTTTCTCCATCAATAATTATGTCGTTATTGTTGATAAAAATTTCTTTGTTTCCAATAAACATTTTTCCACGTTCTTTTTCGTGAAATCCAAAAACTCTGTCTGCAGAAAATTTTTTGGCTGAGTATTTTGACAAATATTCCAAAGCAGTATTTCCAACATTCATTTTTCCAAAAGTTTTTTCAGCACTTTTTAAACTTTCAAAAGACGACTCGCTTTCTGGATAAGTCAAAGTCAGTGGACTGTTGCCAACCTCTCTGTATGCGATGCTCTTTAGCTCGTTTTTCACTTTTTCGTTGCTCTCGATCAGCGGTTGAAAAAACTTTGACAAATCAGTCTGATAATTCGCATCTGAAATGTTGGCGTTGAGACTCTCATTGTAAAGCTTTTCTCTGTTTGCCATAATATTTTTCACAATCTCATCTCTCTTTTTCGGGTCTTGTATTTTAAAGAATTGCATTTTTTAAAATACGGAGAAAAAAAACTTAAACAAAAAACGAGTTTGCGTTTGCGTTTATTTTCCCTTTTTGAAAATGTTTTTGAATGCTTAAATGGCTTCTTCTCTTCCTTTTTGGATCAATGATTCTTTTGTCAATTTGTCAATGTTGCTTTTTGTCTTTGTTCGGATTTCCTCAGTCATTTCTTTGAATTTTTTAAGCTCGCTGAGAATTAATTCGTATTCGGAATCGCTCACAAATCCGTCCATGAGCGATTTTGAAATATGGTCGCTAATCGTATTAATTTTTGACTCTGAAAGAACTTTCAAATTTTCGTGCTTTTCAGCCTTCAGCATCATTATTTTGTTTTGTTGATTTCCAAAAATGAACAAAGCCCCCATTCCTACCGCAATCCCCTTGCACGCAATCGAAACTGGAGTGGCGACGACGGTTGACAAAAGTGCAATCCCTGCAAACCCCAAACCAATGCATATCGTTTGCAATCCATCGTCTGCGAAACGATTAATCTTTGCTGCTCGATTGTATTTTTTACTTAAAGCCATTCGTTTCTCTTTTTCATCCTCCATTTCCTTTTGGATCTCGCTTATTTTTTGAAGCTGGTAAATGTGACCTTCGTCTGATGGAGCTGTTGGTCCTGATGAATTTGGAAGAGTCGGATAAATTTTTTCAGTGTTTTTTATTATCTTTTTAACAAAAACAGATTTTTTTTTTAATTCGAATCGATGTGATTTATTTTACAAAGCTTTTCTCCTTTTTTGACTATGACATCGTGGATGCTGTTGCTGCTCACATCTAAAATGATGTCGTCCACCAACTCTGAAAAAATAACGTCGTTTTTGTAAAAGTCTAATTGATCACTGATTTTGTTCATTAAAGTGACAACAGCAGATCCTTTTTCCAATTTCAATCCAACAGACAGCAATATTTGCGTGTTAGAAAGAGCCGCAAATTTAATGTCTTTCTGAGCAAAAATCTCATGCTGCCAGTTGACATTAAAATAAGTGGAATGATCCAACTTTTTTTTGGTTACGATAGTGTTTTTCGGATTTTTTCGTTCCAACTCCATATTTCTCATATCCTTATGTTCCTAATGCAAATTCAAAATTTCCAAATTCGAATTAAAATTGTGACTCTGCTGAGGCAACATTTTTTAAAAAACTTGTGAGGGGCGTGCATTTTTAATATGAAAAGAAAAATTTTTTAAATCATTTTATTTTCAATTATTTTTTTCGTGTTTTTACATTTCTTTGTCAAATTCAGATTCTCACAAATCCAAGTCATCTTACGACAATAATTCGACAACTCTTACATGATTGTTTTTACGTGCCAATTGTAACGGAGTCCGATTGTCTATATCTTGCACGATGACATCGGCTCCGTTTTGCAACAGCAATTTAACAACTTTGCCACTACCTTTTTCTGATGCCAAGTGCAGAGGCGTCTGTTTTTTTATTATTTTTCGACATGCGTGAGGTATACATTTTTTAATATGAAAAGAAAATTTTTTAAAATCTCCTTTCCACACCAAGAAAATTTTTTATTATCTCCTTTCCACACCAAGAGCCAAGCACTAGTTCAAACTAGTGCTTGGCTCTTGGTGTGGAAAGGAGATAATAAAACGAAATCGAATGGATCTCACTTCTCAAACCACTGAGCTGCCATTGGTCGGCAGTTTCATGTTTGGAGACTATTGAGCTGCCATTGGTCGGCTGTTTAATCGTTGCAATTGGTCGGCAATTTTATCGTTGGAGACCATTGAGAGATATAAAAGGGACTTTTTTTTTTTGAGCACAACATTAAACGCTAAATCGTTAGATGTTGTTATAAAGGCACCCTTAAAATGCCCAATTGAAAAAAAAAAAAAAAAAAAACAGAAAAAAAAAATGAAACCGAAACGGGCATTCTTTTAAGCATAACGTTAAAAGCTAAATCGTTAGATGTTTTATTAAAAAGGCACCTTTAGAATTCAAAAGACAAAAACGGAAAGTTTTGCTTTCCTGGCCACAAGCGATAAAATTGTTAGTAAAACGCACTCTAGCATTCTCACGTTCCTGACGTGACCAATGTTCGCATACTCGAACAGGTCCGGTCAACCGTGAATAAAAGCGGAACTAACACATACTACCAATTAGTCACTGTGTTGGTTTGCTGAATGTACAACAGTCCATGAAAAGTATCTTGTAGAAAAGTCATAATTTTGGATTAAGGGCGGGCTGTTCAAACGAGCACTCTGCCCTATTGAAAAAAAATAAAAAAAAAAAAAAAAAAACCGAAACAGACATTCTTTTGAGCATAACGTTAAAAGCTAAATCGTTAGATGTTTTATTAAAAAGGCACCTTTAGAATGCGATGTCCTAAAATATTTTCCTCGATATTTGAAAAAGTAATCAAATACAAAACTAAGTCTCACAATTGGCGACAACTTTCAAATAAGCAAACAAAGCAACAACCTTCCTTTCGAATTCTTTATATTTTAAACGAAGACGAACGAAGAAAAACAAAAACAAAAACAAAACAGAAGAGGAAGAAAGAGTGAGTCGACTGATTTTGCTCAACTGCCTTAAACGAGAAATCATAAACGTTTGCTTGTGCCAAATAGTTGTAAATTAAGTTGTAAACTTAACCACAGTTTATTAAGCATATTAAGCCTTTGCTGACATGTTAAGACATTTTAAGCCTTTGCTATTATCATGAGGCTTTTGCTCAACGAGCCAAAAAAGTACGCTAAAGTTGACAAACTGCATCGCGGTCGAAAAGTGCAATTACGCCAACACTTTTCTCCGTTTTAAGCATTTCGTTTTCGCACGAACAACAATTAAAGCAGCTCGTTGAGCTTAACGACGATCGTATTTCTTTTAAAAGCCAAAACTTATGCTATAAGTAGAATAAAGAGGCACTTCGAAAAACAACAAAACTGTTCGCAGTCGATAACAACGAGCGACAACATCTCTGCAAGTCTGGCATCAAGGTAAAAAGTTTTTTTTTTTTTTACGTTTTCAGTTGTTAGTGCCACTTTTGGTAACGTTATGTTACCCATCTTGTGATACAGGCAGCGTTTTGCTTTAAGAAGCGCAAACAAGGTTTGAAATTCAAAAATTTCTTGCTGACGCTAGATTTTTCGTTTTCAATCAACAACAGCTGCAACCTCTAGCCGTTTGCTAAAAACAACTTGCTAGTGCAACCAAACGTTTATGCTGAGCCAAATCAATCATATGTTGTGAAAATTTCTTTTTGTTCAACTGACTAAGGAAGATCGAGCCAACACTTTTTTTTTAAAACTTGTTTATATTATATTGTTATTAAGAAAACAGCGTTGTGTATACTAAATGTGACATAGTTGGCAAATTATCCGTAACTATATATAAGATTACAAACTTTATATTACAAACTTGATACCATATTTTAATTACTGTAACAAAACTAGACGTCATCGCGTGAGAAAATAAATGCTTATGACACGAAACCTCTTTTTTGTTTTTGTTTTTGTTATTGTTATTATTATTTTTTTTTTTTTAATTTTTTTTTTCTTCACTTTTTCCTTTAATCTCTTTTCTTTCGTCCAAAAAGCGTTTTGATTTTGCTTCGCCACAAGCGATGAAATCGATAAAAAAAACCTGCTCGGACATTCTCAATGCTCAACAACAAAGGCAATCAAAGTTCGAGCTTTCGAGCACGTGCGCTAATCGGTTGGTGAAACCGTTCAAACGTGCTTGATCGCTAGGTTTTTCTAGAAAAACTAAAAACAAACAAATGTAAAAAAACAAAAACATTAAAGGACACCTCTAGAACGCTTAAAATTTTTAAAATATTTTCCTCTATGTTTTTAACCAGCTAAACTGTGATTTAGGTTTTTGGCTGCAAATCATTTAAAACTTAATCTACAACTTTTAAACGTTTTAGACTTCTCGTTTAAGGCAGTTGAGAAAAATGAGTCGACTTGCTCTCTCTCTTTCTCCCTTTTCGGTTTTGTTTTTGTTTATTTGTTTTTGTTTTTTCTTTGTTTGCCTTCGTTTGAAATGCAAAGGATTCGAAAGCAAGGTCGTTGCTTTGTTTGCTTTTCGAAAAGTTGTTGCCATATCAGACTTTTTTTTTTGCTCAATTTGTGATTAAGTCAAGTTCTAGTCTTGAAAGTGTGCAAAGTGTGGGCCAATCAGGAGGCTGGAGTGATGACACGTGAATGCTGGAAATTCCTCAGATTTAGCGGATCCAGCGTACATAGAAAGAAAATGTAGCATTCGCGTGAGCCTCTCCTAAGCGCGCCATTGGTCGGTCTGCTGGCCTTTAGTACGCCCTCTCAACGTCAAGCTTGCGCAACTTTCTCGGTCTTTGGCGCCCAAAGAAAGCTCGAGGAAGGATAAAAATGGCGAGGTTTCGGTACTGCGTTTTCTGTTTTTCTTATTTATTTTTGTTTGTTTGTTTGTTTGTTTCGTTTGTTTGTTTATTTATTTAATCTTTTTTTTGTTTGTTTCGTTCGTCTATTTGTTTGTTTCGTTTGCTTCGTTTGTTTTGTAATGTTTTGTTTTCCCTTCTTGATGGCACAAAACAGAAGCAAACAAGACTTTCGGTTATATTCGGTTATATTCAGTTCGATAAAAGTTTGTTGGTTTCTGCACAACAACAACAACTAAAGTCCCTCTGTCTCTAAAAAGCAGTTTCTCCTCTGTCCAAAAGAAAAGCCTCTTTGTAATCGATCTTGTCTGAATGCAGCTCTCCTTTTGCCTATAGGTTTTTATTCCAACCCTTTTGTTGTTGTTAATGCCATTGACACTTGTGTCAGCCATGTTGTTGTTATTGTTATACTCTGTAAAAGCAGTTCTTGCTGTTGTACTTGTTTGTTGTTTATAAAGACACTGTTGTTGCTGCTGTTAGCGCTGTTAGTAATCACCCATTTGGCTTGTATATTTGTTTTTATTTTTGTTTTTTTTTTATTATAAAGACTCTCTGAGTAAGTGATGCTGTTGCTGTTGTTGTTGTTATAGTTGCAATGAGTGTTTGTTAATGTTCACCCACTATGCTTGTTTTGTTTGTATTTTTTGTTTGTTTGTTTTATCAACACTCTCTGAGTAAGTGATGCTGTTGCTGTTGTTCTTATTGTAGTTGCAATGAGTGTTTGTTAATGTTCCCCCACTTGCCTTGTATATTTGTTTTCTGTTTTCATTTTTTTTTTTTTGTTTTTTTTTGTTTTTCTCAACACTCTCTGAGTAAGTGATGCTGTTGCTGTGGTTGATGTTATAGTTGCAATGAGTGTTTGTTAATGTTCACCAACTTGGCTTGTTTATAATCTATTTTATTTTATCAATACTCTCTGAGTCAGTGATGGTGTTGCTGTTGCTGTTGTCGTTATTATAATTGAAATGGGAGTTGTTACTGTTCACCCACTTTGCTTGTTTTGTTTTTATTTCTTTATTTTATCAACACCCTTTGAGCCAGTGATGATGTTGCTGTTGTTGTTGTTATAGTTGCAGTGAGTGTTGTTAATGTTCACCCACTTTTCTTACTTTGTTTGTTTGTTGTTGTTTTTTATCAGCACCCTGTGAGTTAGTGATGCTGTTGCTGCTTTTGTTATTTTACTTGTATTTATAGTTGTTACTGTTCAGCCACTTTGCTTAATTTTTAATCTGTTTTATTTTATCACCACACTCTGAGTCACTGATGGTGTTGCTAATGCTGTTAATGATTTTTTACTTGCAATGATAGCTTTTACTGTTCAGCCACTTTGCTTGTTTTGTTTTTTTTTTTTTTTTTGTTTGTTTGTTTGTTTTTTTTTATCAATATCCACTGAGTCAGTGATGCTGTTGTTGATACTCTTGTTGTTATTATGCTTTCAATCAGAGCTTTTTCCTTTCACCCATTTTGTTTGTTTATAATCTATTTTATTTTATCAACACTCTCTGAGTCAGTGGTGCTGATTGCTGTTGTTGTAATTATGCTTGCAGTGAGAGTTGTTACTGTTCACCCAATTTGCTTGTTTTGTTTTTTTATTTGTTTTGTTTTTTTTTTTGTTTTTGTTTTGTCAACACTCTCTGAGTAAGTGATGCTGATGCTGTTGTTATTATGCTTGCAATGAGAGTTGTTACTGTTGTAGTTATGTCTGTCATTTGTCCTTGTTAGCAAGTTCTGTTTGCCCTCTCTTTTCTTTTTTTAACACAGTTTCTTTCTTTGAGTCATATGGTTGCGAGATCCTCTCAAACTCCATCTCTTTGTTTATTTGTTTCTTTTTTTTTTTCTCATTCTCCTTCTCATAACAGCAATCACTGTTGCCACCATGCATATAATGCTAGTTGCTCAAGTTCTTCTTCTTTTGCTAGTGCTAGCTTTGTTTCTTCTTGTTACTCTCTTTTCTTTCTTCTTTCTATTTTGCTGAGGATTCGAAAAAACACAGCTCTTCCCTGCAGTTGGTACGCTGTTAGTTGTCCGATGCCTTTGTGCAAACATTCGTCCACAAGCATTAAAAGACACTTGACTAAAAAAGATCATTCTTGGACTTTGGATGAAGCTTCCATCTTTTACTCTGCAATGGTTAGGAAGTTTCAGCATGCTCGTCTCGAACGCAAGTCCGGCTGTCCAAAACCTTACCCCTGTTTGCAATGGTGGAAATATTACGACCGACTGAACATACACTTGAAAGAGACTCATTTCTACGATTCCGAGATGATCAAACAAAAGGTTGCAGAGGCAAAGCGATACGACAACGAGAAGCTCTATGTCCCTCAATTTATTCGACCTGCCTTCTTTGGTATTAGGCCAGTAGCTGAACAAACGTCTGCATCAAGCTCTGCATCCTCTGCTCCTGGGCCTTCCTCGTCTTTTTCTTCTCCGGTTCTTTCCTCTGATCCTCTTTTAAGCATGCCCTCACGAGTTGCTGGTTCTTTCAATTCTCCTTCCGCAAACCAATGCACCTCTGTAGAAAACAAAGAGCTGAAAACCGAATCCGTCCTTGACTCTGATTTCAATTCCTTAAAGCACTTGGTTTCCAGCTCCTATGTCTTGACCGAAGAGAAGAGTCTCTTGTTTCAGCTGGACAAAGATGCTTTTCACTTTTATCACCAGTCAGCAGATGAGCTCTTCACAGATTTTGAAAAGTGGCTTATGGTAGCCAACAACAACACTTGGTCACAAGCAAAGATCTACAAAAATGCAGAAGTAGAAATTATGACTTTTTGTGACAGCACGTTGACGCTGCACCCAAACGCCCTCACCAATTCCAAAGTTTTGAAGGATAGATACTTCTCCTTGCACTTTAAGAAAATTCAGCTCAATTCCAAGCTGAGTGAACTTGACCAAACAAAAGTCATGTTTTGTCACACGTTGTACAACCGTCTTGTCCCCCTTCGGCCTCCTGCTTCGTTTCAGTGAAGCAAGAAACGTCTAATGCGGACTTTCTCATGAGGCCATCCGACATTTGCGCTGCAAGGTGGATGAGTTGCGAAAAGTGCTGAGGCCCTTTCGTTCTTTGAGGAGGAGCCTTGTGAAAAGAAGAAAAAGCATCAACATCATCAATGTCAGTTTGCTGACCGAATATGGCAAGTCTGCATACGTAAGAGAGTCAATGAAATTGATTAGAAAGGCGTCTCTTCCGCTGACTAGAGACAATGCTGTGTCTCTACGAAACCATCTTCTGATCTCTGTCACTGTAATTAACAGTTTAAGAAAATCTAAGATCGCTCTTTTAAACATTAGAGACTACATGGATGCTGAGAAGAGTGAGTAAGGATATTGCATTGTGCAAGAGCGCTACAAAACAGCATACAAGTACGGAGCCAAAAACATTCTATTGCCGAACGACTTGAAAGTGTTGATCGATATTTATTTGCTGAGATACAGAGACCTTCTTGTCAACGACTCTCACTACATGGCTGCAAACACCAAGACTGTTTTTGAGTTGAGCGAAGGAGAAGGATGTGATGGATTGACTCCGAACTAATGCAGAGGAGTGCGGTTTTCATGATGTTGAGAACATTTTTGAGGAAGATTCAGACTCCGGTTCTGACTCTGAAGAATGTGCTGCTACTTTCGGTTGTACCACAGTGGTTCCATTTTCTCCAGCTGTAGAAAACAATTCTCCTTTAGAGGACAGCAAGGAACATGTTGTAGATTTCTTGTGTGAACCTAGCTCAACTCCTGTTTCGTCTGTTCCTTCTGAACAAACAATCGCTGGTCCAGTTCTTGAACTATCCCCTGCTCTTGCACAACTACTTCCTAATGAACAAGCTGTTTGTATGGATGTAGATCAGACTCTAGCTGTTCCTGTTGGCACAGCTTGTTCTCCTCTTGCATTAACATTATTTCCTGATGAACCGGATTTTATTGAACACCATGCACAACTTTCTCCAGTTTACTTTAGTGAGCAAGTGGTTGCCAAACCTGTTTCTGTTGCTTCTGCTCGACAAGTTGCTTTCAGTTCTTCAAAAGAGGTCTTTTCTGTTCTGCTGGAAACAGTGTCTAATGTTGCTTCACAGCAAGATAATCTTATGGCTGTCACACGTGTTTTCCATGCTCCTCCTGAAGCTGCTCTTCTTGAAGCTGCTCTTCTTGAAGCTGCTCTTCTTGAAGCTGCTCTTCTTGAAGCTGCTCTTCTTGAAGCTGCTCTTCTTGAAGCTGCTCTTCTTGAAGCTGCTTTTCTTGAACCTGCTCATAAGCAAGTGGTTGCCAAACCTGTTCCTGTTGCTCCTTCTCTGCAAGTTGTTTTTAATCCTTCAAAAGAGGTCTTTTCTGTTCCTCTGTCTCCTAATCTTGTTGCTCGTCAGCAAACAATGGTCAAACCCAGTTTGTTTCTTTCAGCTGTTCCACTCCAACAGGCTGGTACTGTTCTTGAAAAACAGCCCTCACCTGGTGCTGTTCAATCTGTTGGTAGTCTATTTAGCCAAAGTCTTGCTTGTGCATCCAGAGGTAAATTCATTTTGATTTTTGTTTTTTATGCAAATCTCAACACGCTTTCAAAAAATGAAAATGCCCAAATCAATTCCTTGCCCTATTGTTATTGTTAAAGCTGTAAAAAAAAAAAAACAACAACAACAACAACACAGAAGTGTGTATGTATTTGTTGCAGGACTAATTCTGTGATTGCTTTAATGTTTATACAAGTGAATGAAACTCTTCAAACAATATCTTCCTCTTAAAAGAGCCAGATTTGGAATAAAACTGTTTTGCCTAAGTGAAGACTCTGGATACATGTACCGTTTCAGAATTTATACCGGAAAACAAACTCTAACTGGTGCTATTGATATTCAACTACCAGAAGAATGTTAAAACTTTAATAATACTGAAAAAATTGTTGTATACATGATGTTGCCACTTCTGAATAAAGTTTATACTACTTGGATGGATAATTGGTACTCTTCATGTAAGCTTTTCCACTTTCTGCACCACTATGGAACAACAGCATGTGGAACAATTCGATCAAATCGCATTCCACTAGTTGTAAAAAATGCAAATGTTCTGACTAATGAAACTTCTGCATTTCGCTTCGGCCCACTTCTATGTTTAAAGTCAAAAGATAAAAAAGATGTTTATATGCTTAGTAGTCAGCATGATGAAACTGTATCTCCAGTAAAAAGATGTAGAGGAAGACCTCCTTTCTTAGTAAACACAAAACCAAGATGTATTGTAGAGTACAACTACAATATGGGTTCAGTTGACAAACACGATCAAATGTAAAAACCTTATTCAAATGCCAAAAAAAGTATGAAATGGTATAAAAAATTAACATTTCATTTGCTGCATATTGCCTTGTTAAATAGTTACATCTTATACAAGAAAAACTATCCCAACACTAAACTCTTAAAGTTTCAACATGATGTTGCAGCATCTTTGGTATTTGATGGCAACAATTCAGTTGATTTTATAAAAGAAAGAGAAAACGGGGATGCTCCACCAAGACTTAAAGAGAGACATTTTCCTGACACCTTAGTTCCTACTGCAACTTGGAAAAAACCACAGGCAAGATGCCGTGTGTGTTCTAGAAAAGGTGTTCGAAGAGATGTCAAGACCGTTTGCCCTTTATGTCCAGGCAAACCAGGCCTTTGTGCATCACCATGTTTTAAATTATGGCATACTGAAATAGAGTATGGAGATTAACTAGGAAACAACTAGCTTTTCCTACTAATAACAAACATCTTGAAGGAATGTTCTTATATTATGTGTATCTATTAACTGTAAAAAGTGTGTTCTGTTTTTAAATTGTAAAAAATTTAAGAAATAAAATATTTTAAGTTAGTTGTTATAATTTAGTTGAACTAGTTAAGCCCATATAACTATGTAACTATATGATACTATTTTAATAAAAAATACTAAATGTTTTTTCTTATTTTATTATATTTGCGACATCAACCTTTTTTTACATAAAAATAATAGTCATGTTATTTTGCTAAAAAACGAAAATTTTAAATACAGTATATTTTTTAACTACGTAAACTGAACTGCCTATTTTAAAAAAGTTTTTGCATTAAAATTTCAGTTAATAATAATCGTTATTAAAATATTAAAACTTTTAATTAAGAATTATGGTTAACAACAATGCACCTTTCGTAAGCAAAACATTTTACAGAAATTCTACAAAATTACACTAATTTTACGGAAGATTTAACCGGTAAACTTAATGGTATAAATAATTTTTTATTTTCGGCCGCTTTTGGGAGTTAAAGGGTTAATAAGCAAATAATATGCATAAACAAATAACTTGTTTGTATGCATACAGAATAAGCATTAGTACTTGTAATTGAGTATAATACTTATAAATATAATTATAAATACTTATCATATATGATTCATAGGCTCAATTATGAGTATTATTTCTTATTGAAACAATGTGTATTAACTTGCTAAATAAAAGTTCACCCTAAATAATATAAATAAAAGTTCTCCCTAAATCATTTATGCGTGCACTACTCTTTGCGGGCACTCCCTAAATCAGTCGATTTATGTACACTCCGCTTTGTAAATAAATAGTTAAACAAATTAAAAAAAAAAATGAATGAATAATAAAAAAAAATTTAAAATCCATAATAAAACAGTATAAAACAGTAAAAAAAAACGCAAATGAAAACATTCTGAATAAATAAAAAAAATAATCATTCTGATCTATAATGTTGAGTTGTGTGGTTTCTTTTAACAAAGTGTCTGCATGCCCGGCAGCCGGGCAGTAAAAACGTAAAGCCTACATGCCCGGCAGTTCAAGTACGCATGCGCGTATAATCGCTACTTTGATTTTTTTTTTCTTTGTATTTTCTTTAATTTTTTTTTTAAATTTTAATTTAAATTTTAAATTTATTTATTTTTTTAAATTTTCTTTGTATTTTCTTTAAATTTGTAATTTCCTTGTGTTTACTATAATTGAAATTTACAAAGAACTATTGGTAAGAAGAATAATTTGTTAATTTGTTTTATATTTTATATTGCTATTATATCTATATAGTTAACTATTTCTATATAACTATTTCTACAGAACTAGTTCTATATAGCTATATAGTCTATTTAGCTCTAGTAGTTCTAAAACACTAGTTGGGGTTTTAGAACTACTAGAGCTTACCCCACAAAAAAAAAATTAAATTGGATTAACCTATTTTGCTATTGTAAAAATTAAAAAGAGGCCCTTAAATGAGCAAACTAAAGAAGGTATTTTTTCAATATGATCATGCTTTTATTTTATAAATAATATTTATATCATATATAACATTTCTGCTTAAATAACGAAAATAACTGTTTACAATACAATTGTAACAGTTAGCTACATTTTGACTAGTAACATGAATTACTCTTTTGTCTGTGTGTTTACAAAAAATAAAGCTATTTAATACTAATGTAAACAGTAATTGTTGCTATTGACTAAAACCCATTTTACCTGAATAGGCTAACTAGATTAAAAATGTGAATAGCCTATTGAGATTTTTAATCTCACAAGCTGAATCATGTAAACTCAATGTTTGTTTACTAACAAACAGCAAGATAGTTTTTTTAGTTAGAGTTTTTTTAACTTGTTTAGCACAAAAAAACAGGGAGCTTGTTTAATTTTGTTAAATATTTAAGTAAGGTATGTGTTGTATATATGTATATATATATATATGTGTGTGTGTGTGTTTGTGTGTGTGTGTGTGTGTGTGTGTGTGTGTGTGTGTGTATTGTATGTATGTACATATGTATATTATTATATTTAACATGCTTATATTTAATTCGAATATTTAAAATATTTTTTTGTCTTACTTTAATTTAGCAATAACAAAATTATGAAAAAAAATTAAACGTTTTCAATGGTAAAAAACTGACATGCAAAATGCCTTTAATACAGTTAAAAGCAGTTCATTATCACAAAGATCAGCAGCTAATCAATATAATTTTCCCAGAGCAACACTAGGAAAATATCTTAGAGGAGACTCCGTAATTGGAGTTAGACCTATACCTCCACCAAAGTTACCAAATTGTATAGAAAAAAAGTTAGTTGATTATGCCACATCTAGAGCAAATTGCGGTATTGGATTTGGAAAAAGACATTTTATGAAATATGTCTCACAGCTTAGTAAGAAATACAAGATAAAGTTTAAACATAATACCCCATCAGAAAAATGGTGGCGGTTATTTAAACAACAACATAAAACTATGGTTTTAAGAAAACCTGAAGGAACATCATCTGTTCGGCATCAATGCATGTCAAACCATAAAGTTTCCATATATTTTTTAGCACTTCAACAAGTTTTTAATAAGTTGGGTACTCATGTTATGCCTACTTCAATTTGGAATAGGGATGAGAATGGACTTCAACTAGACTTTAAACCACCCAAAATTGTTGCAGTACGGGGTGCCAAACATCTTCAGTCTCGCACTTCAGGAAAAAGAGACACCATCACTGTAATTGCTGCTGTGAATGCAGCTGGTAAAACTATTCCACCACATCTAATACCAAAAGGTAAAACCATAAAATCACTTCAAGCTTTTAATACAAGTGATGCACCAGTTGGTTCAAAATGGAGTGTGTTGTTCTACTCATTTAAGAGCCATTTATTTTGTTTCTAAAATGTTAATTACTTGTCAACAACCTCGATGACTTTACAAAAAAATTGTTCGCTATATATAGCATTTAAACACACAACTTGTGACTCTTGTCAACAATTAATAATCGTTATAAAAATCGTTACAATAATAAAATTATGCAGCGTGTGAATCTTGTCAATAATTAGCAAAGCTAATTATTGGCAAATTATTGACGCAAACTAAAATCACAACGTCTTCCCCAGCTCATCAAGAGCTCATACATAATCGTGATATTTTCGGTTAGGAAACACTCTTCTCCCATAGCGAGTGAATCGAACAGGGTATGTCTCTATCTCACAATTTGATGGATAGTTTTGACCAGCGTGGTCCGCACTATTGTCAGCTTCACCATCGTCCAGGGGACTTATTTGAGAACTTGGATCTTCGATTACAACGCGTTCTAAGTTCGTTTCTGGAGGTTTAACCAGCGCCAGATCGTAATCGTGTTTATAAATGATATTACATTCTTGTGTTGCAACTTTGTGTTTTATCCACTTTGCTGGCACTCTTGTGAGTTCATCTGCGACATTTTTTGTTATTGGTATTCATGTAACATTTACATTTATGGCATAATCCTCGACCAATTTTCCAAATATCTGAAGCTTTCGTCGGATTAGCATTTCACATTGTCCAATACATTTTACAGGTTTGTCACGAGTCAATTCGGAATTCAACCAGCTGAATACACTATGAGAATCAGTTTTGATAGAGACATCACTTGGATTCCATTTCAAATGCCATATTGAGACCTTCAATACATGCATCCAATTCAGCTACGCTAATATGCATTGCATCAGACTTTGATCGGAGCCATGTCGCATCTTCTATTTTTTTGTCACCTTGCATTATCACAACTCCTTTTGCCAGCGAACTTGCATCACACCATACAGTAAGGGATGCATTTGGTTTGACCTTCCATACGCCTTTGGCTGGATTGCATTTGATAACTTTTTCCACCACCTCCTTCATCATTTCATTAACGTGCTTACCCGTAATAGTTTCATCCCAACCTGCCTCGTTTGTACATCTTTTTATAAAGCTGCATGCGAGTCTCAACCATCTAGCAACTGGTAGATTAGCAACCAGATTACCACACAATGAGAATATCTCCCTCTTGGTGAGCACATTTTTTATAATGGGAATCTCGCGACCTCTCTTCCAAAACATTTCCTTTGTAGACGGATTTACTGTTACTTCCAATCCTAGTGCACGAACTGGGTTTTTGCCAAAATATTCAGGTGTTTTTGCGTGAAGACCCCATTTCTTCAAATATGCCACCAGCATTCTTCCGTGTCCATTGGTTGCCAAGGTGTCATCAATGTATCCTCTTGTTGATTTTGCGAGTGCAGAATTTTGTTGGAGAACATATCGTAATATTGAGCTCATCATCACAGGTGCTAGATTCAAACCGAAGCCCAGACGTGTGAGTGCATATCGTTGATCTTTGTAAATAACAGTTTGGTAAGACCAATGTTGTGTATGCACATAAATTTGTAAGTATGCTGTTTTTAGATCCACCACAGAATCGTTGCCGTTTGTACTCATGAGTCTCCTATCTCTCATGGCATCGTTAATAACATCCGCATCTCTTGTAGAGGCTTTTAAATAGGCGTTGAGTTCGCGGTAATCAAGCACCGTTCTTATCTTCTTTTTGTTATCTTGCATGATGCACATCAATGGTAGTAATCTTTTAGCTTTGCCCATGCTTTTCTCGTCATATTTGACAAGTATGCTTTCTTTGATCCATTCGTTAATTTCGTTGTCGAACGCTTCACGATGTTGATTAGATACGTTATACTGACTTGTTCTGTTCTTCATTTCAGGTTCGTTCTCCCACTCCCAACTAACAATCCATTTTTTACCATCAAAATAAGCTTTGCTTGTTCCAATTTCAACAGTCGCACCGCGGGGTGTCGATGACAACTTAAATAGAGAATTACAGAACTTTAATTTTCCAGTGCCAATTTTTAACTCATCACACGACTTTATTAGATCCATGCCCATAATCATGTCGTATTTGTTTATTACTTCATCCACGCATAACACCAATGCAGTAAGCAAACACCCATTCGTTGGGTGGGGTATTTTAGCAACAACTTCTTCACATCGAATCATTCCGCCCATTGTTGCAACATCCACTACACGAATCACTTTATAGTCAGATGGCAGTAGCTTCTTGGTGAGGATTGATTGCGAGCAACCAGTATCTACAAGCGCTGTAGCTTTTCTTCCGTTTATCACCAAGTCTATAGTAGGTAGTACTGTTTCGGGACGAGTTCTTGTAGAAATACCTAATGCGAACTCGTCCCATTTAAGTTTTCCTGGTTTTGTCGATGTTTGTAACAGTCCTTCGCAGCATGTTTATGCGAGCATTTCCTGCATAAAGAGGTACATTCACGTGCAAAGTGATTTAATGAATCGCAATTGAAACATCGCATTTCTTTCTTTCTCCGTGTATGACTTGTCATTACTGTCTCAGTTGTTCGGTAACATGCACTTACTTCTTCATTTACAGATAAACATGCCGCATCCAATCTGGTTTGTACAATTACGGTTGCGGTCTTGACGCAATTGTCAAAGCTCAATGCATCCTCTCCCCGAAGAATGGCACGCAGAACTGCACCATCATTAACCCCAATGATGAATTGATCACGAAGTCGACCGTCTCTTTCTGAAGGCAAAAACTTGCATTCTTGAGCTGCTCAAATCACTCGATGCGCAAACGTCTCTATCGATTCTTCATTGCCACGATAAGTTTTCCCAAATTCATACCGTGAGATTAACGATGATTTTCTTATTTCCAACGTTTCAAGTTTCACCACCAACTCATCGTAGGAAACGTCCTCTGGCAGTTCAGGTGCTGTTAATTCTTCCATGGTATTGTAGATTTTCGACGGCAGAGCAGCAAGCAAATACGCTACGTGTCGTTCTGCAGTAATATTGTTTATCACGAAGAAAGAAGTCATCTGCCGAATAAATCGCTTTGGCTTTCCATCTTCATATTGCGGAGATAATAGACACGGCCGGTTAGCTTGTTGTTCTACGCATTTAAGAGCCATTTATTTTGTTTCTAATATGTTTATTACTTGTCAACAACCTCGACGACTTTACAAAAAAATTGTTCGCTATATATAGCATTTAAACACACAACTTGTGACTCTTGTCAACAATTAATAATCGTTATAAAAACCGTTATAATAATAAAATTATGCAGCGTGTGAATCTTGTCAATAATTAGCAAAGCTAATTATTGCCACATTATTTACGCATATTAAAATCACAACAGAGTGTTAGTGAGACTGGATGGACAAAACAAGGAATAGCATATCTTTGGTTTACAAATGCATTTTTGCCAAACATTGGAACTAATAGACCACAGGTATTAATAGTTGATGGCCATGATTCTCACAATTCAGTTGAGTTATTATCTGTTGCTTTTCACAACAACATTGAAATTGTTGAGATACCAGCACATTGCTCTCGTTGGTTGCAGCCATTAGACCGTACTGTATTTGGTCCCATGAAGACTTATTACAATACTTGTTGTAGTGATTTAATGGATACATACTCTGTTACAATCAATAAGTCAAATTTCTGTGGATTGTTTAAGAATGCTTGGGATCAAGCATTAACTGCTGCTAACATTATTTCTGGTTTTCAATCATGTGGTATATTTCCCTATAATCCTTCTGCATTTCCATATGAGGCCTACTTGCCCAATTCACTTTACTCTGACCAGTTATTAGGGAATGAGAATTTGCTTAAATCGAGGTTTGATTCCTTTAAAAATAAAATCATAAATTATCAATCTGGAATATCACTAAACAAAACTTTTGAAAAACAGGTGGATCCCAATTCAAATTGTACTTTTATTGATGATGTTGATGCAACTGAAACTATAGGTATCTTGTCTGGATCAGAAATTCTGAATGCAGATTGAGATCAACTGGATAATGATACAGCAATAATGTTATGGAATAGTTGTTTAACTACAGAACATTTGAATGCTTTTAATTTCTGTTATCAAAATGGTTTTGATACTTCTGACAATTTGTATTTAGCATACAAAGACTTTTGTATAAACCAGAATGCAATCAGTAATGTTTCTTTTGATCTCTCATTAATAGCAGCTGCTGAAACAATTCCTTTATCAATAGAAACTGATATTCACTCTGTCTCTATACCAAATACTAGTGTTGATTGTTCTAGTCCAATATCTATTAAAGCAAGTTCATTGAAAAGTACCATTGACAATGATCATGATGTTCTCTCTTACCCAAATTTTGTTGTCAATAAGTCAAAAAACAATAGAAATACTAAACAAAAGTATTTTGTTCTAACTTCTCCTGAAGCTATGCAAGCCAAGTTTAATGATCTAAAAAAGAAAGAGGGAAAGTTTCAGGCTGCAAAACTAAAAAAACTGAAGCAACTTGAGGCAAAGGAAAAGTGATTAAGCCTGCAACAGGATAGAGAAATTAAAAAGCAATCAAAACATTTTCATTTTGCTATCAATAAGTGAACAAGTTAATATTTTTTATCAAATTTTGTTAATACTTTTTTATGTATTTCTTGAGTTTTGATTGATAAAATTTCTTTGAATCAATATGCAATTTTATATATACAGTTTTACAAATACTTTATTTTCTTTTTAAGTTATTTTGCCCATTGTTGGAGGGGGTACTTATGTCAAAGCTAGTTTTTATTGAGTATTTATACCGTTTAATAAATTTACAAAATTTAATGTGCAACAGTTAATAATCAATATTTAACTAGTTCATTATTTTAAAATCTTTTTAAAAAAATTATATTTGACAAAACTACTGTCTGCATAGTGCCTTTTAAAAAAGATGTGGCCATAAACCCTTTCATGCACCAATTATTTTTCCGTAACTAACATAACTCATAAAAAATCATCTACAAAATGACAGTGGTACTATGAAATGTTAAAGTTGACTTTTTTTACATCCTTTTTCAACTCTCCTCTATAAAATCATATTGTTTTTAAACGGTTAGAATGCACCATTTGGATTGGGGAAGCTTAGTTTGATTTGTTGTTAAACAACAACCCTGCGCATGAAAGGGTTAATTGGTCAGCTTGCCCTAATTATGAAACACTCAAAGCAAAAACGTTCCGCTAACTGCATACTTTCGTGACACAAACGTAAGAATTGTTCTTGAAAGTCTCATTCGTATGCGCGGGAAGTTTTAAACAATTTACAACCGCATTTCATCTAACACTTTTTTCATATTTATTTTGCTATAAAATTAAACGATATCTCACGAAGCGGTCTTGTCCTATTATGTTAAGACTTAAGAATTTACAAATAAACAGATTTAACGATATCTGCATATTTAAAATTATATGTTTTTTAAATATATGATGTAGATATTATTGAAACGTCGAAAAAGTGTTGTGTTGTAGGTCATTCTAGATCTTCGAAATGTTGGATTAATTTTGTCAACGGAGCAGATCAAATCCTCTCAGAGATATGTGTCAGTATGCGTGTCAGTTTTGCTTCCTATATGCATGAAGTAACAAAGAAGTTTCCAAAAAGTACAATATCAAAGACAAATTTTCTCTTTATAAACCACAAGGGCGTCTAGTCTACTCAAATGAGATAAAAAATCTTCCTCTGATGAACATCAAAACAGGCATATACTTTGCTCTAATGTACATCAAAACAGGCATATTCTTTGCTATTCCAAGAGTTTCCGCTTCCTTCATTGCCTTATTTAGAATCAATTTCTAGAGGTGGTATTGATCTGGTATCAGAATTATTACTTGTATTAGTAAATGATAGTTTTAGTGCTGGCTGTGTTGTTTTAATCGATGAAATGTATTTATAAAAGGGTGTCCAGATCATGGAGGAGTTTTAATTAGTGCTAATAAGCATATAATAGTTGTCATTAAGTTAGCTGTCATTAACATAGGGTATTTTTCATGTGCCTTTAAAAAAAATCTGCAGATGAAATAGGCTTCTGTATTCTGATTGCAATACAGTGCAAATCAACATAGTTCCCTTCACCTCAACTCACAAGGTTTGTGTTAATTTTTTAAATGATTTTAGATTCAGGTTCATTATTATTATTTGAATATTATTTGGTTCATTACTTTATGAATGATTTTGTTTAAGGTATGATTCTTTTTTTCAGAAAATGATAAAACAGTTGACTTCATCTCAGTCGAGAAGTGTATCTGCCTATTGGAAGAGGTTGGCTTGTTACACTTGTTTGCATGAATTTGATAGTGTTGTTTAACAGATTGACCGTGATTGCAGCAATGATCAGTCAAAAATCCTTTACATTATAAAAAGTTGACTGTTAATTCTTTCAATGTTATAAGCAGATGTTTTGTTCGAACTAGCTTTGGTTGGTAAGTATCTGTTATTTAAGTTATTTTTCAGTAATTATTGTTTCATAAAGGTGAAAATTTTGCAAAATTCTATTATGTAAGTTTTTGTAGATAGTTTTTGAAACTGGAGTGAATAAATTGTTAGCAGCCAATGTGATAACCTGGTTTTCACAAAAGTTACAAATGTCTTATGAAAAATAGATAATGTCTTTTTAACACGTTTATGATAGGCAATAGGTAAAAGTTTTCCCCACACAACAATATCACAACTAAATAATTGTTACTAATTTCAATTCATTTCATGTCTTAGGCTGATATTTTTCAAATAAATAAATTTTTATTTAATGGCAAAAAATATTTTACAAATGAGAAACTTTAATTTGGAGTTTTTTGGTTTTTTTAACTTTGAAATTATTTGATCCTATGTTTCTCTACCTTTTTTATTTTTTTGTTTTTTTGTTGTTTTTTTTCTTTTAAAAGTTTCTCTTTGATTTGCTTTAAAAAGATTTTATTTGCAAAAATATGAAAAAGTTTTTTTGTAGTAGTTTTCTTTCTTGCACAAGACAATAATCAATTGTGACATAGTAAACTGACCTCTGGTGAATTTCCCTCTCCATAGACAAAATGAAAAAGAAATTTCTTTCTAAAATGAAATTTAACTGTTAGAATTTATATTGAATCAGCTAAATATCAGGAAGTTTTAATAACATTAACTTCACAATTTCATTGTTCTTTTCTGCATTAAAATAAAGATGCTTTTTTACCAGCAGCCAAACAAATACAGAAAATGAAACTTAAAAAAAATTGCTCTGATAAACATATCATTAATACATTTATGTTAATAATGAATAGCTAAAAAACAAAAAAGTTAAACTTGTATCAAAAATATAATTATTAAGTTATCATTTACTTTTTGCATATTTAAAAACGTTTTAAAACAACTAGACAACATAGAAGAATTCGAATTGTTCTGTAATTGCTACCAATGTAGTTACATCTATAAATTAATTTGATAGAACATATGTGACTCTTTTCCACATTTAGTTGAAACTGTGATTATGAGTCATACTTTTACCATTATGTTTAAGAGTCCGTGAAATAATATATTTCATTTCATGAAGTGATTTATTTAAATGCAAACTAAAGTCAAAATAATGGTCTGGAGATTATAGTATCTTTTAATCCAATAATCTTTTCCTTAAATTTAATTACTTTTAAATTATGGTTAGTCCAAAGTTTACACTTTTTTTTTGTTGAGTGAGGATTTGCTATTTTTTACTAATCTGTGTAAAACTTTTCAATTGTAAAAATGTGAAGATTATTCTATATTACTCAGTTTGAATTCAAAATAAGGTATTCAGAGAATTTGAATAACTCTGCTGCAAATTGAGTTTTACAACAAATCTGCAAAATGATGAATTCAACAATAGTTCTTCTGAGAGATGAAAATTTAAAATCAATTAAAACAAAAAAAGCAGACAGAAATAAGCATCTATGAAAAATAACCATGGCTTATATTCTATAATAAACTCTCATCGATTTATACTCTTTGAACAACACTCCTTGATTTGTTCTCTTTAGATAAAACTCAGTGTTTACTCAAATGCAAATGCTCAACTGTCAATATTTTTTTTCTCTTTTATTTAGGTAGGAACTGAAAAATTTTTTCATGAAAACACAATTTAAAGTTGCTTTAGTTCTGTGATATAAAAAAGACTTTTTTTATTGATTGATTTTTTCTCAAAGAAATTTTTTCAAATAGCATTGATTAGCATGATTTTTCCATTAATTAAAATCTCTCTTTTTTGCACTCAGTACTCTTTGCAGAGTAATTAACATGCTGATTGTTTTAATCTTCAATTTTTGAATCAAGATGCTCACTAAATATGAGGATAAATCCTCACTTAATTTGTATCAATTAAATCAAATAAAGTTCAAATCTTGTTTATGAAAAATTAAAATGCAATCAAAGCAAAGCCCTGTTATTTTGATTACCTGTTAGTACCTGTTAATGATGCATTTTGCAGCAAAAGCAAATTACATAGTTGCACATTTTTGACATAATTGCAACAATTGACAGAAATTGATTTGACACTGTTGATTAAATGGTATTGAAATTGAAATTGAATTGAAAATGAAATTGTTGATTAAATGAACTTTTTGATTAAATGAAATTTTTGAGCATTTAAAAGTCAGAAAGAAAGTGCAAGTAGCTCATTTGATAATCATTATCAGAATACTTATTTTTCATGCGTCCATTTAAAACTTGTATTCAATAAATAATGTAAAAAAAAATTTGATTTTTATAACAATTAACTTGATAGTTGATTTTTATTTAATTCAATTTTTTTCAACATAATTTATTGAAAGTTATTAATTCCACTTTTAAACCTTTTAAAACTTTGAATTTTTTATTATCTTATTATTTTCTTTTGAATAGAAAAAGTTTACCAAATCAATTTGTCAAATGTTGTTTTGAGTAAAAAAAATGAATGAAATTCTAAAAGAACTTCACTATAGTTACTGCTCATGTTTTCCTAAAGGCTTTTAAATTGCCTGTGATTTAGTTCTCATGCTGGGTTATAGTTAACTATACTGATAACAGTTTTCAATAATTTGGCTTTTTCAGCAATAGATACATGTGCTGCTAAGTTTTTTTGATGAATGATGCAGTGAAATGAAAAGAGGTTTTTTAAAAACCTCTTATCTTTTCACTGCATCATTTTTGTATTTCTCATCATTTTTTATTTCTTTTTTAAAAGAGAAATAAATTCCTTTTCAGATCCAGTCATTTTTTTAGTGTCAATGTCATTTACTTCCAGAAATATAGTCCTGGCCTCTGATTTCATTTTTCATTAGCAGAAGTTTTAACAAATACTGATTATTGAGATGTCAATGAAATATCAGTGCTAAACTGGAATGGTAAATTAAAATATTGAAATTCTTTCATGTCTTCTATGAAAAGATCAGATGTATGCTTTGCAATATCTTCAATAAATCTAATACAGGCAGAAATAGAGCTGGATGTTTTTGTTTTTTTTAAGAAGTTTAGCTTTTCACATCATAGGTAAGAGCCATTAGGAAAAGTGTTATTAAATGATTTGTGTTTGGTTATATAATTACACAATTACACTTTCATGACAAATCAAATATTTTACAAAACCATGTTTGTTTGCAACAACAAAATGCCAAATGACACAAAGCAATTTTTTTTACATCAGAAGAAAATCCCGCCATTTTTATCATTCTTACACTTTTTCATTATTGTAATTATTACATTACAAATATTTTATTCTAAATTTTACCAGAAACTGACAATTATTAGTTAAGTGGTATCTAATATTTGTCGGTTAATAGTAAAATGCAAACTGAGAACTGCAAACACGTAAAATGGGAACTTTTTTGCAAATCAAAACATTACATTTTAAGGACTATTACATTTTACCAACAACAGCCTGATTTACTAAAAAGTACTTTCCTGTTGACAAATGTCTCCTGGTCCACACAAAAAAGCTTGGCAGGCTACATGTGGCCAGCTGGCAACAGGTTCAGTACTGCTGGTTTAAGTATGTAATAGTTATAGTTTGTTTTTTTTAATATAAAATAGCTTGATATTGCTATAACTTTGATAAAACTGTGAACAGTGTAAAATAATAAATTAGTAATATTATTGCTGGCTCCAAATCAGGAAGCTTAGATTTATTTACCTAATATTCAAGAAAATTGTGTTAACATCTGCTGTTTTTTAGTATGATTCTTTCTATATCCAGTTGAAAGTGATCATTGTTGACTCAATTGTGTCCTATAACTCCATTCTTTAGGGGGCAGCATTAAAGGTGTTTTTTAAACATAGTTGTTGCACTGATATGTAACTATAGGTTTTGAAATTTATACTTTTTTGTAAATTTCGTAATAAATAAATCTTCTACATAAGACTTGTAGTTTTTTAGTTTTTTAATAATAAACTAGTTTTCACCATAACTTTTTTTGCAGAAGTTTATTTAAAAGCATTATTAAATTTTTTTTAAGGTATCAAAGGTTTGTTATTAAAACAAATGTTACACGAATTTGGGATGGCTGTACTCGTGAGTAGGTTTGAACTTTTATCATTATATTCATTTTGTTATTTACCATTTTTATACAATTTGCTACAAGGTCATCCGCATTACACTTCTTATAACATAATTCTCTATGTTAAAGTTACTTTATTAGAGGCTGGGACAATTATATGTTTGTAGGTCATAAGAATGACACTTCTTAAGCCATAATTGAAGACTTTACAGGAGGACTAACAGTGTCTACTTCCTCTGCTTTTGAGAAAAATGAAGTTTTTTGTTTAAAGAGTTCACCAGTCTTTAGTGTTAAACTTTTTTAAACACCGCGATACCTGATCAATGCGATATCTTGTTTGCATATTGTCAGAAGTAATAGATTTATTTAAAGTATAGAGACTACTTTTTGTTATTTTGAATATACCTAATAAAAATGATTAGAGCTTTTTTTTGAAAATCTGTCCTCCATTAAAATTTTAAGTAGTATATTTAGCCATGAGTAAAAAATGCTTTAAGCGATTAGTTTCTTTCTCTAACACTTGTTTATATTTCTCTTTTTACTTATTTTCATATATTTAATGTTACTTTATTACTGAAATGTTAAAATTATTTTGTCAAAGTGTCATTACATTATTTTATGACCACCCGCCTTAAAATGACTTAAGGGCCCCTTAAGGGTCCCTTAGTGGTTCAGGGTATTCTAAGGGTGAGTTTTCTTAAACAATATTTTTATTAAAACTTAAAAATAGTTTAATAGTAGCTTACAATTTCTTTTCAGCATAAAGCTAGTATACTTTTGATTATTTTTTAAAGTTAGGGTGAACTTTTGATTATTTAGGGTGTTTTTTAGGGTGAACTTTTGATTATTTAAAGTTAGGGTTAACTTTTGATTATTTAGGGTGTGTTTAGGGCAGACCCTAATAAGGGGTGGGTTAGGGCTAAATTCGGGCTTAGCCAAAATTCGCTTCAATTTTCTTGAATTTTAAAACTCGGAAAAAAACGATATTACAGAACAATTTTGCACACTTCAGAAAGAAACTCTGCAAAGCCTATATTGACGTTGTTTTCTTAAAATATTGTAAATATAGTTTGAGTGGTTTTTATTATGATAGTAATTGAGATATATTTACGGATTTTAATAAGTATAAATTGTATGCAAAACTTATGTAGAGGAGAGTTTTTTTGTATGAGAGAAAATATAGAATTGAAACGTTGTGTTCGCTGCGAGAAAGCTACATGGTTAGAAAATAGATTTGCTACTAAGATTTTTGTCCGTTCATATAACTTCTAAGTATTGATAGACATTAATCATGATGATCATTTTTAATTCAAATTTTTTTTAGTGTATATTAACGTTTTTGTTTCCCTAGAATATTGTAAATATAGTTTTGATATAATTTTTTATTCGATTTTTTTTTAACGAACTATTTGATATAATAGTTATAATTCTATAATAGCAACAAAGTATTTGTTGTATAAATTAAAAATGGCTTCAAGAACTGAAAGAAGAAAATGTCGTAATCAACTTGATTTTTTTGTTTCAAGATCAAAAGCTAATACAACAGTAGAGGTGGCTAATAACCTTGATAATTAAAAAATGTCTAGGTAACGTTATTAAGTAATTGCTTTTATCTCATCCTATTTACAAACTGTCAGACAAGCATCTGACTACCTTTTTTTATCTAAATTTGTGTAACTTCTTTTTAAAAATTTTTGGTCAAATATATTTATTTTAGGCGAATCCTTCCAATTATATGATGCAGGGTGAGTCTGTTACAGAAGAGGAGAATATTAAAATTGGTGAAGATAACTTTGATAGAAGTGTGCCTATTATTTTTGATGGTGCGGCTGGATTATATAACTAATTGGAGCACATAAGCTATGAATCTAAATTAGGATTTCGTTTGTTTAATCTAAATTATCAATTTTTGAGACTAATACTCATTTAAACACATGCTGCAAAAAAGATTGCTGTCAGTTTTTTTACTTAGTGTAATAAGTCAAACTAAGTGAACAAATTCATACATCGCTGTACCTTACAGTGCTTAAAGGCCTATTTAAAAAAAATTGATTTTTTCAGGTGAAGTTTCATTAAGAGGAAGTCATGAAAGTAAAGAAGAATCCTAGTTTCATTTTTTATCTCTTCATATAAAGCTGTTATATGTCTGTTTGAGTTTAAGTGAAAACAAAATTCAAATGTCTCAATCTCCATTCCCAAATGTAAGTTATTAACAATATCAAATTTCTTTAATGTGATTTTATTCATACATAAATTTATGTTATCAGATGCTAAGTTTCATTGTTCAAGTGAATATCATTTACTAATATGATTTTTATTTAATTTTAGTCTGATTGCATAAGAACATCTCTTAATTTATCTGATGTAAGTAAAAATTACTTTTTCTGCTGTTTTGTTTTAAGTTTTTTTTATTGTGATGAGATGATTTATTTGTTCTGACATGAAAGTGTTTTGTTGCTACATTTTTTGTTTTTAAGGTTCCCAGTATTCAACAGCCTGTTGTGCCTATTCAGTTAATTGTAAGTTTTTGCAAATTGGGATATAGTTGATATGATTTCTTATAAGTTGCAAGCATTCCACAGTCAGATATTCAGTCAATTGTATGCTGTAAACTATATATTGTTCAAGTATAGGTTATCTGCATTTATTGTAATACTATTTATATCTGGGTATGAAAGGCTACCATGCTCTAAAAGCTTTGGATATAAATAATGATGAGGTTTGAAATGAATCTCAGGGTCCATATGTAGAAGTGCATATGGCCTAAGGAATACATATAAATTATGTATTGATGTGCATATCTTGTTAAATTTAATTAGAAATATACATTTATATTAGCTAAGGATTAGTTATATAATGGTACAAAACTGCTTTAGAGTTAATTTTTCAAAAGGTATTTATAAATTGTTAAAGATATATAAACTATTGCAAATAATATTTGTTGTGACTTTAGTTAAGTCTCCATGAATCCTCTGATTCAAGTTTACTGCGTATACATGATAGTAGCTTGGTGTTTGCAGCCGGCTTACAGTTGAACCATCTAGTGCACAAGGCTTGAATCTTTTGTATAACTAGGGGTAAGTAATTGTTTTATAAAATGTTTTGACATATAAAATGAATGGCAGTAGTATTATATTTTAAGTATAAATATGTAGTAAATTGTTTATTGTGGTTATCATAACAGGACAGTTTCTTATGAATACGTTCATTCTTCGTGAACTGAGTATAAGTTGACCAATCTTGAGCAACAACAGGGAAGATTGGAGGCATGTGTTGCTAGTGATCTTGTTGATCAGAATATCTGTCATACATAGTTTCCTATCTTTACTTCTCTGCAGCAATACTCTGAGATTGAAAAGCACCCAAATAATATGGAAAGTTTTTATCAATTTCTGATTATGTAAGTATAGCCATGATGTGTTGCTCTTGACAAGGGAACATAGTGTGAATGATCGTGTAATATATTTAAGTTGTTAACTGATCTTTTGTAATTAGCATTGATGAAGTATGTAGGAGGGTTGACTGTCTACGAACAATTTCCTGGGTGCTTAACAAACTGCTAGCGCATGACTTACAGGAAAAGATCATTAGGCCTAGAACACATGGGAAGCTGAAGTTTTTTGATAGCCTGGAAAATCAGCATAAGAAAATTAGTGTAATCTACATCTACTATGAACAATTGTACAAATTTGAATCTGTTTGACTATGAGTTAACAGTTTGACTCGTGGTGTTTGATTGAACAATAAAATAAAGTAAATCTGTTAATATCTTTTTATATACAGATTTAATTTATATTGTCAATTCGACTATATAAAACAATACAATCTCTAATACATGGGAATCTCTAATACATGTGAATCCATATATTTAGGTATAACTATAGTAATTGGTTATATAATTATAGGTTTAGATAACTATATATTTACATACCTTTTCTCTTTATTTTTTAAGTATTTATATAAAAATTTATAGTTTCAACTGTTCACATTTTCCCTGGCATCACGTCTAAAAAGATAGAATTTAAAGTAGCACGACTTTTTAATAACGCCAGAGATCGCTCTGATGGTCGTCTGCAGCGCTGCAAGAAAAAGACACATGAAGCTTCATTTGAGGAAGAGAGTAAAGACGACTGCTATGAAGAAAATGATGACGACAGTGAAAACGAAAACAAAAAAAGCAAAAGACTTGGAAATAACTTTTATAAATAAAGATATCATGTAATGATGATTTATATAAACTAGCAGTAAGCAACCCGTAATACGGGTTATGGTCGGTTTGTTAATTTATGGTGGCTGTTTTCCACAATTCAAAGTTGCGAAACCATTACTAATACCCTTTTAGAAAAACGCCTTAAAATTTAAAAAATTAAACCATCTGTAAAATTAAAATAAAAAGTATGCGGATGTAAAACAATTTACCAATTATTTAACATTATTTTAGAAATTTAAAACTGACATATGTCATATCAGTGTAAGGCAGAACCATTTTCCTCGACGTTACTAAGTTCAAAACGAAACGTTTTTATTTACTGACAGAAAATAATAACACTTCATCATGCTTTAAATTGACGAAATAAGCTAAATTTTTGTTATATTTTTTATAACATGAACTTTAATTAATAAGAGTAATATAAAGCGAACGTTAATTATACATGAATTATTAATTTTTTGGTATCCCCTTCATACATTTTGCTTTAAAAAAGAAAATAGTCTTTAAAACGTTAAATGCACACAACTAAATAAATTAAAAATGACAAAACATTTGACCATTACTATTTATGGCACTAATCTGACCATTTTTATATATGGCCTCTTTGTTTCAACAGCTTTTAATAAACGGTAATTTGCTACCAATTACTAAAAATTCCTTTTGTTACTCGAAATTTAATTCTCTTAAATATTTTGACACTAATAAAGGACCTCCCTTCCACGTTTTTGCCTTAATGGTGGTCAGGAGAATGGAGCTATTTTTATTAAGAGTAATCAAGTTTTTAATGAAGACCTTTTACCAGAATAATAAAATGTGAAACAATGATTTAAGAGTTTAACATATATAAGAATTTTTCTTTCCTAAAAATTAAGCTAATTAATTAGTTAAACACCTTATAAGATTTAAGTAACTCAATATTTGACAAATGCGCAAAACTGCAATATTCACCCCCCGTTTAGAAAGATCCCCTAAGTTACGTACAACAAATATTATTAGGTATAAAATAGAGAAAATTAAAAAAAAAATTGAACTAATTGCATATATTTATCTCATTTTAACTGACAGAAATTTACAATAAAAGGTAATCAGGTTTTCTTTTTATAAGTCGTATAAATGCGTCAATCGTAAATCTTAAAGAAAAAAAAAAAAAAAAAAAACCACATAAAAACTTAAAATCGATTTACCTATTTATAGTAACCTATTTTGACATGGCAGGTATTAAAAACATTTATCGAAAATGTAACTATAAAATCTGTTTCGAAGTGCAAAGGATTAACAATACTAAAATAAATTAAAAAAAAAAATCAAACTAAGATATAAACTGCATTTTAAGCATATTGGCTGTTAGTAAATAAATAAAAGCAGTAAGTTCCAATAATGAAACTACCTATTATTCATTTTTAACAATAGACACCAACGTGAAGGTAAGCCAAGTAGTCTATCAACACAAAACATCACAACAATAACACATAACAATAGAATATTTACACTCTTGATCCTAAAATCCAGCGAAAATAAAAAACCAAATTAAATTATGAAAGGCAAAAGTGGAAAACCAATTTAAACTTAACTATATATTTATCTTTTTACTAAACATATAACTACATAAAAGTATATTTGTTTTTATATTCAATATTAGTTATTCAATTTAACAACACAACCTGGCTCTAAAGCAGTAAAACCGCCTGACACTAATTGCTGCCAAGTCATACCTCTGCTAAAAGTACACCGCTTGGCTGGCAAGGTTATCAATCTTGCTCAATATAATGCCATCTCAAACCACTTTGAAAACATGGAAACAACATAATTTAAACATATATACAGCTATAAACAAATATGGTTTCATATAACACATATAAACATTAAATGACAGGTATATTTATCAAAAACTATGAAAAAAATATTAAAGTAATAAAAAAATATAACATTATTCGTGTAACACTTTTCACCTACCATATCTTGAATGAGATGTTTATCAATTTTGAAAAACAAACTATTAAATGCCCTAGTTCTTGAACATGCAACATATAGTTGACCATGAGAGAAACACGGTTTTTTGAGATATAACCCCAACTCTATCAAATGTTTGACCTTGACTTTTGTTAATTGTCATTGAATAAGCCAATCTGACAGGAAACTGACAACATTTCAGAACAAAAGCTAAATTAGAATCTGATGGAGCCAACTGAACTCGAGGAACAAAAACCCATTTACCACCAAAAACACTTGTCAAAACCTCTGCATCAATATAATTATTTTGAAGAGCACAAACTTTCATTCGAGTACCATTACATAACCCAGCTTTGAGATCTAAATTTCTAAGTAGCAAAATTACACAAATAATTTTCAATTTTTAACAATAAGGTAGCATACCTGAAGGAGTTAAGCTATTCAAAAACTCAACAGGAAAGTTATTTCTTTCATTAAGGTTATCAGTATCAATTTGATCAGCACTTAAATAAATTTTGAACTCACCCGGCAGACATTCAAGCACTTCTTCATTGATAATGAATCAACATTAGTGGGTGCTAAAATCACGCGTTTAGAATAATCATTTTGATCAGCATCTCCAAAAATCTTTTCAACAACTGATTCATTTTCTCTAATAATGCATTTATTTGGTATTTTAATGCAACCTTTAAAAGGATCCTCCTCTTTGACAGGTATTGTTCCATTCCCAAGTTTTAGTAGCCATTGGGAAAATTCACCTTCCCCATCTTGTACTCTCATATTTTCAGTTAGTGCAAACTTCAGCACCCATTGCCAATGCAAAGAACATTTTACTCACAATTCTACTATTTTAGCTGGTTGTGTTTATACACAATTCTACAATTTCAGTTGTTGAAGATTTTCATTAAAATTTTCTAGATTTAAGCCGATAAACTCATCAATAACAGGCAGATTGTAATTAGTCAGCATTTTACCACTTTGATTAATAATCTTTTCAATTTGATGAAGAGTAGCTTGTTCAGCTATTAGAAGTGGGATTGAGCGGTGAATGAAATCTTCCATCATAAAAGCTTTGCATGTGTTCCAGAGATGTAAAGGATTGTCAGATTCACAAAAGGTCAAAATAATTGAAAACAATTGTCTAATTTGCTTTGGTGTACGTGTTGAAACCGCCTCAGAAAGAGTATTCTGCCATTCAGTGTCAACAATTCTTTCAAAATACATACTTCACGAAACGTTTTGAGGACAATACCACTAACAGTACGCACATCCTCCCAAGATGTTGCAAAATTAACAGTCTAAGAAAAAACAATTCTCCAGTTGGATTAACTTTATACATTCTTACTATCACCTTATTACCACCCCTTTGTCTAACCTTCCATTTACAATGTTTATCATCAAATACAAAGTTGTAAGGAATGTCTACATACGAATAGCAATATGCTCTTTCATTTTCAGTATTTAAGTTAAACCATGCCATTAGGTGCATATCACGCTGAGCTGCACAATCTAAAGCCATATATTCTGCTCCTTCTCTAAAATACAATAATTGATTTTCAGGTAGATGTTTACCAAGTCAAACTACTTTAAAAACACGGAAAGAACATAATATAAACATATGTACAAACTATAAGCACAATAAATGTGTTTAAATATGTATATAAGGTTAAATATATACTAAAATAAATAAATACCTTATATACATATTTAAACACATTTTTAAAACAATTATGTAACACATATTAACACATACACAAACAGTAAAAAAACACTTTACCTCATTATAAAAACATTATTATAAAAACACATTGATAAAACAACTATAAAGCACTTACTACCACATACACATACATATAAAAAAAGCATATATGCAAACAATAAACGTGTGCAAACAAAAATTTTAAAAATGATGCAAGAAAATTTAAAAAGATACAAAATATATATTTGCAAACAATAATCTTTACCTTCTTTTTTTTTTTTATAAGAACTGTAATCCTCATAACAAAATTTAACCTTTACATACATTAACATGTGACATGCGTTGTCAGTGTTGACACAAAATTTTAATTTTTCTAAATTTTCTAAAAAAGAACAAAAATAGTTAATAGCATCACAGAAATTTCAAAGTATTAATAACCCTTTTATGGAAATAGCACTAGTATAACTTCAAATAACATCCATACCCCTATTTTCTTTCTAAAAAATAAAATAATAAAAAGAAAACTGCTAAGAGAAAAACTGAAACAAACAAAATCTAAAAGATTTAAAAATTTAAAATCCTTTCTACTTTAAATCCTTTCTACTTAATCTAATAAAAATTATAATCCTTTCTACTTTATCTGATAAAAATGTATATATAACTATTTCATATACTTACTTCAATTATGTTATGATATATAATTGATTGAGATGATTCTTTATGTAATATATCTAAACTAATAATTAAATTCCAAAAGGAAAAAAGTTTTAATTCGCTCAAGAGATCTTTCTCCAACGGCCGCGTGCATTTGAAGAACGCGCTTCTCCAAAGCCTAGTAACTAATTCAACGCCTAGTAACTAATGACGAAACGATAACATTAAACATTAATTTCTGTAGGAATTATATTATGATAATGTTCCATAAACTGTGTTAAGCTATTAAATACTACTAGTTTAAAAAAACAACCACGCTTTACTACCCATACAGGATGAGTTGTAAAGCGTTGTTTTCTTAGCCGCTTTAGGCCTAGCTCTTAAGGGACCCTGAAATTTGGCGACATTTTCATAAGGGTGCCTTAAGGGGTTGCCCTTAATGGACCCTGAAGTTTATTTAAGGCGGGAATGTATCCATGCGGTAGAATATCGTAAAGTCGTTTTGTGTGTGTGTTTTTTATAGATATTAACTTTTTTCTAGTAAACAACTCTAGTTTTCTAGTAAAGTTTGTCAAACTTTGTGATGTCATCAATACTTTTGCTGTTCAATCATCATACAAAAATCGATCATCAAAAACGAAAGAGAACACCATTTAGAAATCTTGCTACATTCAAATACACACCGGATCGGTAAGTGTCGTTACATTTTGAGGAAACTTCGTTTTCTTCTCGAAAGTTACTTGTGCGCATCATACTCTGGCAAGTCTGTGTTTATATGGCTCACGTTTAGAAACGGCTTGAAACCGTGGGGATTGAAACAAAATCTGCTCACTGCATCTAATACGTGCGCTTGTTGTTTGTAAACACATTGCAATACTTAAAATCTCGAACTTTTATAACTTTTGCTTTAATCTTCAAATCTTTATAAATTGAATTAAATTTGTTAAATACAAAAAATAAAGATTTTTTGCGACTAATTTTTTTACTTTAGTATTAAATAAAAACTTTTTACGATTAAAATTTACTTAAATAACATGACTCTTAGACCCGATAAAAAGATCGCTCAAAAGTTTAAAGAAAGTTTAAACAAGCAGCTAAGTTTACTAAGCATGGTGCATAAAATCATACACTAATATCTTGCAACACGTCCTCAGAATTATTTTTCAAAATAAGCATCGGGAAACAATTTCTCATTCCAAAAATGCGAAAAACAAGTATTTTAATTGAGGACCTGGGGAGAAATGTCTTGTTTTAGGGGAGTCCTCAGGAAATTTGTTGTTCAAGATAGCTAAAATGAGATGTAACTAAGAGGCATGAGGCTACCCTAGCGGGGTAAGTTGGGCAATAAACAAATTAATGCATTTCTCTGACTACTATGAACTCTGTTACAAAACCAAGTTATAGATTTGTTATAAGTTAAATATATAGTTTCATATATAAATATATAGTTTCATATATAACTATATACTTTCATATATAAATATATACTTTCATATATAAATATATACTTTCATATATAAATATATACTTTCATATATAAATATATACTTTAAGTTTTAAGAAATTATCTAAGGTATCAATATTTAAGATATGAATAAAAAATTAATAATTCTTAGGCAAAAGATAACTAAAAGAAAAAAAAAAAAATACTTTTCAATCTTAAAACTTAAACAACTTTTTAACGCATTATTTAACAAAACTTGATAATTTTACAAACAATATAATAATACTAAAGGTTAGTCTTCAATGTCCATTTAGCAGTTAATACGAATGTAGTTTAGACCGGCATGTGAATCGCATTTTGCATGAGATCATTGTTTGCAACCTTGACACTGGATCCATTTTTTTGTTTGTTTTTCTTTTAACTTTTTTTTTTTTACACTACGTAACAGTCTTTTTATTACCATAATCTACAGAGGATTGACAGGTAGATAATTTTTTTTGTTTCTCAACTTTTTTAAGTTTCTTAGTTTGTTGCTGATTTAACAAATCTGCTTCTGGAGTATTTGCTAGAATAGCAGCTTTTCTTTTTCTTCGTCCAGCTGAGTTTATCTTTCTTAGGGCTGCCTTTGGGTTATGTTGCACAGATTCTGGAGAAAATAATTCAGGAGTTTTAGGAATAAGTAACGTCTCTTTACAAAGACAATCTTTGACAGATTGACCTGAAGGTAATGTTAAACGTGCTTCAGAATAAGCTCCGTGTGATAGCTCAAAGTTTTGCTGGTTCTATGCGCTCTGTGACAAATGATGGTAAGAAATCATCATCAGCAAAGACGTTTGCATTGTACGGGAAGATACCAGTTTTTTGGAAACTTTTTGTAATGTTAGTAAAAGTCATAGCTAATGGCAATGAACCTGAGACAACATTTGTTATATCATAAAAATCAACACTTTCAACTAAACTTCAAAGGCTTTTGTGAAGGGTTTTAGTTAATGAATAATTTTGTGCTTACGGATGTGGATATGTTTGAATGTTTTGTAAAATGATAATTATCTGATATAATTTTCATATGACGCATACACTTTTTGCACGCGTTTTTTTCTGTTACTTCTGATATTGACACTTGCATACGTTCACTTCTGACTTAAAGAGCAAAATCAACAGAACTTTATATTCATTTGAAGGCTTTACATGTTTAATAAACCGTCACATAAATTTATTGCATTCTATGTCTGTAACCCAGCTACTTCTATTACCTACTCCAATACAGTCCGGTGGACCATTGTTAACAAAATAATCTTTGTAACTTTTGCGAGGAAACACACATTGGTGGCACTGTATTTCCTGAGGCAGATACAACAGTCATCAATGTGACATTAGTGCCTCTTTCCCCAGAATGTCATAGAATTAACATTTCGCTTACCCTTTGCAGCCACAATTTTACTAGGTCTTACCACTGTAGATACACCAGTTTCATCAACGTTCCATATTAGTGAAGCACTGAATTTGTATATATCCATAACTTTACCTTATTTATCATAAAACACTTTTACATTTTCAGTATTAAATGATGTTGCTCTACCAAGGCCAGTTGCTTCTGCTTTCCTATCAGATAATTTAGGGTTTCTTTGTAAAAAACTAGTCATCCACTCTTTACCAGACATCTTATTTTCAGTTCAAGATTCTGGTATTTTTATTTTGTATTGTACAGCACACTCATAGACAAAACAACGTACATCTTTAGGAGTAAATCCATAAAATATAGATGCCATTTGCAATAACTAATTTTTTAAGGAGCTTTCTTGCTCTTGGGAAAATATCATTCTAGGTTTTTGAATAACAAATGGATTTGTTATTCAACGCAAAAACAGAATGACTCTTGGGCGGCTTTGCGCCGCCCAAGTGTCATTCTGTTTTTGCGTTGCCAGCGTCTGTTGGCTAAATACAACTGTAGACTCCGCGCAAGCTTTTTCACCGCAAAAAATGTATAGAGCCACACCGAAGGCTAAATTCGACTTTAAGGTCGAAGGTTAAAATCGACCCTAGAGCTTTGAAAACGACGTCACGAAATTTTCAAGAAATCATCGAAGAAAATTACAGCAGCCTGATGCGACTCTTAGTACTAACTCTACAAATCTTAGTACGTTAAGCATTCCAGTCGAGAGATCAGACGTTTTTTCGTCACCTAAGAGACCGGCCGATGCGTTTGCGACGCTGCGGAAAGAAAGAAGATGGCAAACCACAGGGTTGTTACCGTAACAAACCTTCGTGAGTACCTCCGTCTCGAGTGGCTTTTGGGGAAACGTTTGTTTTAAACTCAAAGGGATGGTTGTTAAAGCTCACAAACGCCTGGTTAACGATTTTCTAACGGCAGAGACCGTGTTTACAATGGATACAGACCGATTAACTGAGCCCAAAGCGCAAGATCTATCAAAAAACTCCTCTATGTCGATGGAACAAGACGACTAAACACGTGCATCTAAAGGCACTTTACAATTAAAGGACGCCGCTCGTGGGCCCCCTTAACCCTAACCCTTACCCTAATCCTAACCCTAACCCTAACCCTAACCCTAACCCTAACCCTAACCTTAACCCTAACCCTAACCCTAACCCTAATCCCTATTCCACAAAACAATGAATAATATGGAATATTTTAATAAAGTTTTTCACAATGTCTAACAATATGTTAGAGAAAAAACCTCATTTCAAACTTAAACTCGTCAATAAAATAAAAAGTCTGTTTGCCTAATATTAACATTTATTTAGTATATTTTGCTCGATAAATATCCTTTCTTCATAAAGTCGAGTGCAACTTTCGCAATAATCATTTACTTTGAAGTCCGTCAATAAGCATATTATGCACTAAAATATTTTTTTTATTGAGAATAAATAAAAGAGAATGAAATTTATTATGTAACTTAAAAAAATTAATAACTTAAAAAGAAATTTTAAAAAAAAATAACTGGAGGAAGCACTTTGTTTTAACAGAATATTAAAAGAAACTACGAAAAAATCTCTAATAATATGTTATAAATGAGTTGCAGCAAGCATATTATGTTCGCAAATATAGACAAGATTCCTACAATTAGTATTTACCAAAAGTAATTCCTTTTTGATCTGTTTTAAATCCAGCTCGGTTTTTAAAATCAATTAGTTTTCAACATATTTGTCGTTATTAAATTTAAGCTTAGTAGAAGCGTTAAAACAAACAAAAATTTTATTTTTCTTTTTTTCTAAACTAATATATTTTTATATTATCAATACACAAAATATGCTGTGAAAATGCAATTATTTGAAGAAAACAAAATATGCAAAAACCTTTACCCAATTTAAAATAAGATTTCAGATTATATTGATAACTTTTCATTAATTTTCTTACCATACAACTTGGCAATTTTTTGAGGCATGTTTCACAGAAAATGGAAAGGTTTTTCGGCAAGTTGTCGCAGTGTTTCCACATACACTAAGCAAGCAAATATAAATCAATAATAATATAATTAATAGACACCTTAGAAACTGAACAATCTTCTTACTTGAGGTGATGATATATCAAATGGTCAAATTAATAAAAATTAATATATATAAAGAAATGTATCGTTTATAAAAAAATTATGTATACAACAGTATATAATTGTATGTGTATATATATATATATATATATATATATATATATATATATATATATATATATATATATATATATATATTCATAAGTGGGCGCTTATATTTTAGCTTCGTATTGTTATCATTATTTTCATTTTAGTTAAATATAATAATAGCCTGATTTACAATAATGCAGACATTTTTAAATAAAAAAACTTAAAACAAACAATTCTAAACAGTAGCTGCAAAATAAATTTACTCCGAAAGAATTTGGTTATGAGAAAAAGGTAAACTTTAATCACGTATTTTTGAACGATTGCTTTGCCACCAATAATTGCCTTTTAGCATTTGCTTTTACACGAAGCAAATGCTTCTTAGAAATTGCTTTCATTACTTTACTTACCAAATTTGAAACGTTTATTATTTTACTTACAACATTTTTGGAAATGTTCTGGTCTGCTTTACAGAAAACTGATAGGATGTCCGAATATTCTCGGCAGCAATTAATACACTAAGGAAACAAATATAATGCAATAATATATTATATGTATATGTATGTATATATATATATATATATATATATATATATATATATATATATATATATATATATATATATATATATATATATATATATGTATAAACATTGTTGGGCGTTTATATTTTATCTTCTTGTTGTTACTATTATACTCATTTTAGTTAAAATTATTATTTGCCTGGCAGGCGATAAAACAGCCATTTAAAAAAAAATAAGAAAATAAAAATAAACAACTTTTATTCGTAGCCGTTAAAGACATTTACTCCGTAGCCAAAGCATTTGCTTAAGAGTAATAGGTAAACTTAAGTCATGTATTTTTGAACAATTGCTTTTCCACAAGCATTTGCTTTTAAGCATTTGCTTTTACTTAAAGCAATTGCGTCTTAGTTATAGTTTTTATTTTTTTTCTTACCTTACGCCTCTCCAAACGCAGCAAGTGTTCATCACAGAAAAATGAACCGTCGTATAAATCAACCCCGCAGCCTTTTAAAATACACTATACAAGAAAATATAAAACAATGATAATATAATTAATAGAATCCTTTGTAACTAAACAAATTTCATACTTGAGGTAATTATATATAAAATGATCTAATCAATAAAAATGATAAATATATATATATAAATATATGTATACTATATATAAATATACTTATATAATTATATGCAATTATATTTATTTCTTACATATTTATATACATATAAAAATATATATATATATGTATATATACATGTTTATATATATATATATATATATATATATATATATATATATATATATATATATGTATATATATATAATATATATAATATACACTTACATATATATATATATATATATATATATATATATCACGCTAGACAAAGGATAAGGAATATAAAAATACATTATTGATACTTGATATATAAATGCTTTGAATTTTTGTAGATATAATATAATAGGAGTATATTTATTTAGGAAAATAAAATCATATAATAATAGAGAAACGTTTTTGGAATTGTTTGTCTATTATTAGATTTTTAAAATCTGTATAAGAGTTACTTTTATTACGCGTATTTAGAAAAAACGCTAGTCATGTCAGTTAAATGGACATTATACTCCTAGTTTTTCTTGATTTTTCTGAATGTTTCTTCCATTGCTCAAAAATTTTTCGTTTTTTTCATACATCTTACTTCGACGAGTCTCTCCAGTTTTTGCTATTTTAATGATCTGCCAATTAACTTTGTATGACAAGGTTATAAAAACTTCAACATTATAATTATTAAAAAACACTGCTTAATTTTAAAATTTTTTTTTTTTCTTTAAAAGGTATAAAAGTAGAAAAGGAATCTTGTTAAACTAAAAAGTCTCTGACTTTAAACATTCTATGTATATGATTCTAATAATTTTTTATATTCGTGTGGTTGGCAGTGCATTCCAAAGATCTAAAAGAGATTTATTAGTATCTTAAATCACTACTTTAATAAACGGAAAGCATGTTGCTATGTTTTGATTTTCAATTTTCAACAATGTAATAGTACTCGTTTATTAAAGATAAAGTGTTTTCACTTTATAGCAAAAGTAACTTGTAGCAAAAATAGTTGCTGCAAGCTGTAGTATTAGCAAATATATAGCAAACAAGATGCAGCAGGTTTTGCATGGTAGATAAACGAAATAAATAACAAGTCGGTGCCAAATTGCTGATACTCATGTTACTCATTAATTAAACGGTTGTTGATCGGTGGTATTTATACAACTAACATAACATTTGTAATTATTATAAAGTAATTATCATCATACACAGTAAATTTTTAAAAATGGAAACAATATAAAGAAGAAGTGTAATCAATCAAATTAAATATTAAAAAATCAAATTCAATAATGTTTTTAAGTAATTTTTAACTCACTCCTTTAATTTCATTCATTTCCGTTTGATGAGTTTTCAATATCAAGGACCCCTTGTAAATTTAAAAGTTTTAAAAACTAATTGATGATTTCTTCGTTGTTAAATCAACCCACACTAACTAAAAAAGTGGCTTCTGGGAACGCGGCCTTTGTTTCATAATCATGTGAAATTTTTGTGATGCTTTCTATGAAACGAAAATATTTATTAAATAAAAAATAATCGTGTTAAGTAGCGGATTATCTATTTCAAAACCTTTCGCGTCGCCTAATTTCACAGTGGTATTTACAAATAATATCAAATTTTGTAAACATAGTAAAAATCAAGTTACATTAGTGCAGTTATGGGCATTTTTTTTCGGTTTTTGCTTTACAATTTTATTAAGGTTTTTGCTTTACAATTTTATGTTGAAGAAAAAAGCTGAATAGACAAAATTTTTAAATGTTCACAATCATAGAGCCTTTTAAAATATAATACGCATTGTTTTTTACAATGTGAGTATTCTTATTATAGCAACATTATTAAAAACGTAAATTTATAAAAAATCTGAAAATAAATTCATTAATTACTAAAATTAAAAAAAATAAAAAATAAAAGATATGACAAATCAAGATTAGGCGTAATCGTTAAATGAAAATAAAATAAAACAAAAAATCTTTTCTGATAAAGTTAAATCTTTTTCATATACTGTTTGGATATGGCCATAGTTATTATGGACCTTGTAATGCCGATCTATTTAACTTAAAGCATTTTTTAATGAACTTTTCAATGCCACTACTTTCTTCATTGAGGTGTGGTCAACAATGCAGTTGATTGTTAAACTTAGTTATTCATTTTTTAAATGAGTAACTGTTATTTGAAAAATTAGTTTACTTTTATAAAGAAAACTTTTAAAAGTACTTTTAAAAGTAATTTTTTTTTTCGAGTAACAGTTTCTCATTTAAAAAGTTTAACTTAAGTAATAATGTTTTACACGTTTAATAATTTAAGTTAATAAAAGGAAATTTTATCACACAAACCCAGTAACTGCAATTATCTTCTTGTCAAAAATCTATTAGGAGCGTAACAAATTTTCTTCTCTACTGGTATACACAAAACATGAATAACTCTCCGATAACAAAATCAGACAAATGAAATGCCTCGAACAGCTTTTTAAAAATTATAATATGTTGCATAAATGAAAAAAAAAAGATTAAAGAAGTTTATTCTTCAATCTAATTTTATTCTTGAAACATCTTCTTACAATCTCCTTGAACCATATTCAACAACCATAGCATTTAGCTTTTCACCGTGATGGACGTTTTTCTCAGAAACAACGAACCTTTTCAGTATCTTGTTTAAGTTTTTATGCACTGCCTTAGATGTTTTTTCTGATGCAATACCGAGCGGGATTTTCTGCCTATCGAGATACTCCTCGAGATGGAACCTGATTATTTGAAACTTCCATCCAAGTGAAATCTTTATTGGGAACACATCATAAACATACAGTGGTGGCCAAAAGTCTTGGAACAACATATTTTATGTTCTGATAAATTTTTATACTAAAAGTATTAGATTCTTAGAATATGATAACTTAGAATATAAATACTTAGACCTTATTTATTTTTTTATTTATTTTACTGTTATCGTTTATTATTTTTAGTATAAAAATTTATCAGAACATGAAATATGTTGTTCCAAGACTTTTGGCCACCACTGTATACTTTTAAGTGAAGAATGGACTCCATAAACTTGTCTATTTTTTCTTTGTAGTATATATCAAGTTTCATCCCAAAGCAGTATTTTGCTTTTAAATCAAACAAAATATAGCCAAATGTTACCTTGCTAAAAATAATGTTATTAACACATTCGTGTCTCCTAATTTTATTTAGACTGGTAGGTCAATAGTCCCCTATCTGTACTAACTGTTTTAAAAAACGTTCGAAGAAGTGATTAAAAAAATTTAAAAAGCAATGAAGTAACTTCTTAAAACCTCCTCAAGGTATCAATACATTCCAGATATTCAATTGGAGAATAAAGTTTCATTTAGTCCAATGAATTTAACAGCTTAGCAAAGTTAGGTCAATCAAAACCACCCTCATTATAGTCTTGCCTGATAACCGTTTTCTTTTCAAGGTGGTGGAAATATCTCATCCAACAGACATGTATAAGTAACATTTTTATAAAATTGCATCTGTATACGAAGTTTGTTACCAAATTGGTAGTGTTGTAGTGGTAGAACGCTCGCTTCATGAGCGAGAGATTCCGAGCTCAATTATCATCACTTCCATGGTAGTACCGCACTCAACTTGTTACTCCACGCAGCGGCCTTGTTCGTCAAGGTTTGTGTTTCGGAGTTAAAGAGTTTAGAGAGAGTTACAACCACAAGTAGTCTCATCATCTGTAGTGGCCAGCTTGTCCTTGGGGAGATGAATTGTAAAAAAACTTAAAAAAATTAAAATGATCATTGACTTTATATTTTTTATTTTTTGTTGAGCAGTTCGCTATATTAAATAAATTAAAAAAAGCGGCTGTTGTGGTTATGAAAAACTATACACGTCTTTTATATTAATTACTTCAATTTTTTTAAATTTGAATTTATTTTTTTTCAATTAACATTGATGTTGAGTTTTGTATTTAAACTTCTATTATTCAGCGTGGTTGTTGTTAAAAACAAAAAAATATTAATGAAAGTTTATTCTGGAAATGACAATTGGATTAATTGTTGTTTAGAATTGACTAAATGAAATTATTTCTTTCCAGACTACAATTTTATTAATAGCTATTAATAAATAAACAATAAAAAAGAATTACTTTTCAATTTTGTTAGTGGTTTGTTTCCACCAGGGCCGACCAGGATCATTCGGAATGGGCGGTGAAGTGGTAACCCCCTACAAGCTGTTATTTATGCATTTGAGTTAGCACCTTTGTACATTAGCGATTCATTTGGCTTTTGTTGAGTTATAGTTGGCAAATGTCAAATATTGTGGATCTTTTTTGTGTGGTGGGTCTAGTTGGCCAAAAACAAAAAGACAAAACCCCCTTCCCCACCATGAGAGACCTCTTCGGAGTGGCCCTGACAACGACCATGCTGAATAAGAGAAACGAAAAGCGGCAGCATAGCTACAAATATGCCCCTTTTCTTGACGTTAAACTTTTATTTGGGTCATAAACCTACTTCCTCCCAACAAAAGCCTTTTTAAAGCTTTTTTGCAAAAAATCTTTTTTTCTTATAAAGTAATAAGCCCCAACTTTGAAGGAAAACAAAATATTAGAGAAAATAAGTAAAAGTTTGCTCCGCTGCAAGAGAAACAAATTTAACATGCATTTTCATCGGTAGCTCACAAATTCTGTCAAAATTAAGTAAAATCTAAGTAGAGTCTGAAAGATAAAGTAAGATAAAAAAAAAAAAAAAAGAGATTCAAACGGTGCAGTTCTCCAGCTGGCCCTCTAAACAATTTAAACATGTTCGTTTATTCTATTAACTAAAATGCTAAAACTTTTAGAGGTCTAGCTAGTCTGGAACGCAATGAAAAGTCAATCGCAAGGTTCCTGGACAACTGATAGCCGACAAACAACATGTGAAGTCAAATTAGCATTTGAAAAAAAGTTTATTCTAAGGTTGTTAGGGTGTCCACAGCCTATAGTAGATGGTTGAACAGCTTTCCTTACTATCTATTTTTAAATAACTTACATATGATAAAACACAATAAATAATTATATCTGATAAACCCTTACGCTCCTTTGTTTATATAAGTTATATCAGATTGATTAAATGACAAATACATTTTTGAAAACTGTTTTAGCAATCGATGTCCTTGCGGATACCCAAAATATTATACTGTGACATATTACCATAACAAAAGACTTGATTGTAAAAGCAAATAAAAAGTAATAAACCTGGAGAAAAGCGCGCTCTAATGAACAATGACTTGATTAGCTCAGAAATTATGCCTTTGTTCCCACCCCACGTCCACCCGCCAAAGTTACATTATGGCCACTAACCTATTTCTGTTAACCAAAAAAAAAAAAAAAAAGAAATGATTTTTTTTTTTTTTAATTTTTTTATAATTCACCTTCCCAAAGCCGAGGAGGCCACTACAAATGAGAAGGCTACTTGTAGTTATAACTCTCTCTCAACTCTATAACTCAAAAACACGAACCTTAACGAATGAGGCCGCTGCGCATAGAAACAAGTTTAGCGCGGTACCACCATGGAAGTGGTGGGAATTAAACTCGGAACCTCTCGCTTATGAAGCGAGCGCTCTATCACTTTACCACTTTACCACTACCGCATTTAGTAGCCCCTATTACCACTAATGCGGCAGGGAGCCTGTAACTACACTACCGGTATTCACGCATGTTATATATTTCTCCCTAATTATAATAGAACTACCCTTTATGATATCCGTGAAAATAAAGTCCTTTTCCAATGCTCTACCGAAAACACTGCACAATTGCATTGAGTATTATCTGAAGTATTATCCAGAAGTGCCCTCAAATAGGCAATTGATTTGAATACGTTACATTCCTCAAAAATTACGTTAAATCGACATGAAAAGATCGTTTATTGAGATAGGAAATAATGTAAATTATATTTTCCTTCCTTACTTTTTTCTTAGAAACTTTATACTTAAAGTATGAAATTTCAAAGAAAAAATTTACTTTCGTTTGTACTTGTAAATAACCATTTTTTTCAAATTATTTATATTTAAGCTGTTTTTCTAATTAGTTACTTTTACACGTAAAAGTAATTTGTTGTTATGATGTAGTTCTATTTTATTTTGTAAAATAAGTATTAAATTTTTGTAATTTTTTTACAAAATTAAAACCAAAATTACTTTTCAAAGTATATTACTTTATGCGACTTTTTATTAAAAAAAAATTAGATTGGCAAGTAAAAGTAAAAATGCAAACAACTTTTACATTTAAAAGCAAACTACTTTTTCGAGTAACAGTATCTCATTTAAAAAATCGAACTTAAGTACTAAAGTTTTACAAGTTAAATAATTTAAGTAAATAAAATAAAATAGTTTTAAATGTAAGAAAATTATATACTTTTATATGAGTTATGTAAAACAGTTTACGCTTACAAGTAATTCAGGTTTTACATTAAAATAAGTAAAAGTGCCGTTCCTACTTGAATGTATAAAAACGTCTTTTTTTCACACAAACGCTGATTTTAAAAACTTTTAACAAAAAAATTAAAAGCACCTAGTTTGTTTAATTCTTTTTTGTAAAACTTGTTACTATTATTATATTTTATACATTTAATCACATACAGCTTTTGATTTTATACTACTTTAAACTTTATTTAAGACGTATATTGAAAGCAGTTGTTTGTAACTGAAATGTATATCCTAATAAAGTATTCATTTAAAAAAAAAAGCTTTTATAAAACCAAAAGAATTATTTAAACTAGTTCTTTTCCATTTACTCAGTATTTCAAGTGTTTATAAACTCAGATGAAACAAAACATAAATATAAGTGACAAAGTAATAATAAACATCTTTAAATCACAGTGTAAAAAATGCTTTATATTATACTTTTTGTTATTTGTTACCGGTTTTGTCTGGATTTTCTTGATTAGATTTTTATTATAAGAGTTTTATTACAGTTATATTTTAATTAGTTAACACGATAATACAACGAAGAGAGCATCCTTCTCACTTATTGTCTTAAAAATTTATTATAGCAAGATTTTTTTACATGGCGGCCGATGCAAAAAAAAGAAACGAAAGCTGAACAAAGAACATTGCCAGAAGAAAAACAAAAGTTTTGTTTACATTTGATTTGGTGTAAGATTTGAATTGTGTCAACAAGCGAGCTGGTAGGAAATAATATTGTTTTGTTGATTGAAAGTAGATTTGTTGTTGTATACATATTTTTTTATTGCTCATTGTGAGTATTGTGTGTAAGAGCGAGTGAGAAATTGTATAGAGACCGTAGAGTGGTATTAGATTATAAGTTATGGCTGCAATATTAGAAAGGAAGATAGCTAAAAGAAAGACATTAAGAAGTACATTTTAAAAGAATGCTTTAAAAATTAGTCAGGCTTTGGAAGACCCTGACACCTCATAGTCTGTGTGTATAGCTTTGAAAAATAGTTTGAGTGACTCTTATACCAATTTAAATAACATTGACGAAGAAATAATTAATATACTTGACCCTAATGAGGTTGAGGAGGATGTTCTAGCGAGTGTTGAAATAACTGATCCATTTCACAATATACTTTCTAAAATAAATCTTACGTTAAAATCTGTAAAATTAGATTTGGAAAATAATTTCGAACAGAGTTTTAAAAATAAAATTAATTGTAGAATGCCAAAAATTGAACTTCCAATTTTTAAGGGTAATTTCCTAGAATGGCAAACATTCTGGGATCAATTTAATGTTGCCATACATAATAATGATGACCTAAATGATATTGACCGTTTCTATTATTTAAAAAAATACTTAGGAGGCCAAGCATTGACTACTATATAAGGTTTTACCTTTTCGTCAGGAAATTGTAGAGAAGCAGTTTGTTTATTGACTGAACGATGTGGTAACCCAAAAACTTTAATCTCTGCACACATGGATTCATTATTAAAACTTGTAAAAGTGAAAAATAGTGATAATGTTAATGGGTTAAGAAAACTTTATAACGATATAGAGGCAAATGTTTGAAATTTAAAATCATTAAAAGTTGAAACTAACGCATATGGAAGCCTTTTGATTGCAATTTTAAAAGAAAAATTACCAGATGACTTGATTCTTTTATTTTCAAGGAAATTTGGTGGGGAGGTTTAGACAATAGATTTATTGCTAAAATATTTTCGAAAGGAATTAAATGCAATAGAGTGTTGCTCAACGAATAATAGAAATGTTGAAAACAGAAAAGTTAATAGTCAGTCTTTCACAAGTGCAGGATTATATTCACAAAACATTTATCAGAACTCTAAGAATAATTATTAAAAAGTTTTTCCAAAATCATTTGATAGAGATTATCAAAACAAAAGAAAAAATAGTTATCCTTGTGTATACTGTTCAGAAGATCACAAGCCATTGGGAATGTAAAAAGGTAACAAATTTCTCAATCAGAAAAGACATTTTATAAAAGCAAGGTAGATGTTTTAATTGTCGTAGAACAAATTATATATTCAAGAATTATCAAGTTAGGGTAAGGAAATTATATTTGTAGTAAATGCAAATCTTTGTGTGAAAAAGAAAACACTTGGGCATGCGACACAAAACATTTCCCAGCAAACTATCTTGTTGCAAACAGCTAAGGCAAACATCAGTGCAGTTTCAGAAAATAAATCTTTAAAGGCAAGAATCCTATTTGATAGTGGAAGCCAACGGTCTTATATAAGTGAAAATATTCAAAAACGATTAAACTTAAAAGCTATTAGAAAAGAGAAAACTATAATAAAAAGATTTGGGAAAGAAATTGAACAAACATTAAAATTATTGGATGTTGTTCATTTAAATATTCAGATCATAGCGTTTATATGGAAGCATTATGCGCACCTATTATTTGCAGTCCTCTGCAAAGACAAAATGTGTCATTAGCCGGTAATAAATTTAACAAATATCTAAATTCTCATTTGCTGATCATGACGATGGATCTCTTGATTTTTATGTTGATATTTTAGTAGGTATTGATTTTTATCATAGTTTTATTTCTGGAAGAATAATTAGAAGTCCAATAGGTGGTCTAGTAGCTAGTGAATCAGTCTTAGGGTGGGTATTAAGTGGTTCTATTCCACTAAAACACAATACAAAGACATTTCTCTGTAGTCATTCTATGCATTGTGAGGTTGAGAGTGAAATAGATGAGATTAGGCAAGATCTAAATAAATATTGGTCTGCTGAGTCCATAGAATATCCTAAGAATTATGTGATGCATCAGTTTGAAAAAGATCTCAAACATAATGGAGAACGATATGTAACAAAGTTACTTTTTAAAACTGACCATGATCTTTTACCTGATAACTATCATATTCGTAAAAAACGTCTGGCCAATTTAAAAATAAGATTAAATATTAAACAATTGGTTATAGAGTATTATCAAATTCTTGTAGAATATGAAAAGAATAGTATAATAGAAAGAGTTATTGATTCTGATATATTTAAGGAACCAGGGTGTGTGCATTATTTGCCTCCAAGGCCTGTCATTCGTAAAGATTAGGGTACTGCAAAAATTAGAGCTGTTTTTGATGCACCATGTTCGACAACAGGACCGTCTTTAAATGATTGCTTATATTCAGGTCCGAATTTACTATCTAAAGTATTTGATATTTTACTAATATTTAGGTTTAATGCTATAGGGATAATTGCTGGTATAAAACAAGCATTCTTGAACATTGAAATCTCTTCTGAACACAGAGATTACTTAAGGTTCTTGTGGTACGAGAGAATATCTGATAAGGGTTAGGGCCCACGAGGGGCGTCCTTCAATTGTAAAGTGCCTTTAGATGCACATGTCTAGTCGTCTCGTTGCATCGACCTAGAGGAGTTTTTCGATAGGTCTTGCGCTTTGGGCTCAGTTAATCGATCTGTATCCATTGTAAACACGGTCTCTGCCGTTAGAAAATCGTTAACCAGGCGTTTGTGAGCTTTAACAACCATTCCTTTGAGTTTAAAACGAACGTTTCCCCGAAAGCCACTCGAGATGGAGGTTTTCACGGAGGTTTGTTACGGTAACAACCCTGTGGTTTGCCATCTTCTTTCTTTCCGCAGCGTCGCAAACGGATCGGCCGGTCTGTTTGGTGACGAAAAAACGTCTGATCTCTCGACTGGAATGCTTAACGTACTAAGATTAGTAGAGTTAGTACTAAGAGTTGCATCTGGCCGCCGTAATTTTCTTCGATGATTTCTTGAAAATTTCGTGACGTCGTTTTCAAAGCTTTAGGGTCGATTTTAACCTTCGACCTTAAAGTCGATTTTAGCCTTCGGTGTGGCTCTGTACAACTTTTGCGGTGAAAAAGCTTGCGCGGAGTCTACAGTTGTATTTAGCCGACAGACGCTGGCAACGCAGAAACAGAATGACTCTTGGGCGGCGCAAACCGAGCGTTCAGCAAATTTCTAGCATTTTACGTCAAAGCGGACAATCTGCACGACAAATAAAGCTAACTTTCTCGTTGCAACAGTTAGTCACTGGACGTTGGACGAGTGTGTACAGCTGTTTTGCATCAAAAATTGACCGGCGGCCGGATGCGACTCTTCTTTTCACTCGAAAATCAGAACCTGGCCAGAATGCTTCATGTAGTGATTTCTCGAAACAACAAAAGCTTATAAACGCTTAGAATGCACATTCGAAAGAAGAAAATCCGTTTAAAAATGATTTCTTTTAGTTTGATGAGACTACGCAGTTAAAATATACCTTGAAAACACACCAGCTAAATAAAACCTAAAACAAACAGCTTCGCTGTACTGCTGCCTAATATGTTAACGGATTGCCAGGAACAACCTTGGTCTGTAATGAATGAGTTCGTTTTTCCATTCGAACTCATTCATTACAGACATGCACGACACCACCATCGATGATACTTAAACAGAAAATGAATATGCAAAACAGAACCACTGAATTGCAAAACATAATAACGGACAGCTAGGAAAAAGCATGGTGCTGAGTAAGCTTCTTCAATCCAATCAAGGAATCAAGCATCACACTTTCGGCAATGGTGCACGCGCAAATCAGCAAACTACGATACTTAATAATTAGTTCAACTTTTCATTCAAGGAATTAAGCATCTAAGATCTGAAAAATTAAAAGAAGAGCTCTTTGTTAGAAGTTTTTATTTTTATTTTTCCCCAATTTCTGTTTTTTTCTCTTTTCTTTTCTTTTTTTTTTTTAAATGATGGTTTTTTCTTCTTTTATCTATTTATTTTGATTAACTTTATATGACAGGCGCATTAGGTCGTGTCTGAAACTAACTCTGAAATATTATTTAACGCTTTAAATTTTAATAAATATTTGAACATAAGAAAATCCTTTTCGTAACGTTAAAATGTAATAAGAACATTTCATCTTTACAAAATACGCTTGTAAAAAATAGTTTCACTTTTAAAGTTTGCTGTATTTGACTTAAAATTTAGTGAATCGCAATTTGGATTTTCTTAGGCGCACATCTTTTTTAGTTGCATTTCCTTAAGGAAAGGTCACCAGAGTTTTTTTACACAGCTCCTGCAGCATAATCTCTAACAAAATACTCTTTTGAAAATTTTTACATTGAAATAAATCATGTTTAAAGGTAGTTTTTGAATATTTTTTTAAAGAAAAGTTAGCGTAGTAATCTTCTTTTAGATCTAGCTTATGTTTGAGGTAGTTTTTAAATATTTTTTCAAAGAAAAGTTAGCGTAGTTTTCATCTTTTAAATCTAAATCATGTTTAAAGATAGTTTTTGAATATTTTTTCAAAGAAAAGTTAGCGTAGTTTTCATCTTTTAAATCTAAATCATGTTTAAAGGTAGTTTTTGAATATTTTTTCAAAGAAAAATTTGCAAAGTTTAGCTTATTTAGCATGACATCACAAAACACTAAACTCATAAAGGCAAGATATAGTATAAGATAAACGTATAATAAGATATAGATGAAACAAATGTTAGGCTGCATAAAATCAAAAACTGCATTGGCCATCATAAACACATTTGTATAGAAAGAGCTTTTAAAGTTCGTTCTTTTCGTCTTTTTATTTAGTGAATCGCAATTTGAATTTTCTGAAACGCACATGTCTCTTAGTTGCTTTTTTCTTAAGGAAAGGTCACCAGAGTTTTTTTACGCAGCTCCTGCAGCATAATCTTTAACAAAATACTCTTTTGTATTTCATTACATAAAATAAATAAAAACCATTTGCGTAAACAGAGATAAATAAGAATACAAAAGTGCATAAAAAGCCTCGCTACTTTGCTATAGAAGAAGTGGATGACTAGATACAACTTTGTAAACTCGTGTACTATCTCAATGGATTAAGGTATTTTTCGAAAGTTTTTAAAAGCAAAAATAGCGTAGTCTTCCTCTTTTAAATATAGCTTATGTCTAAGGCAGTTTTTGAATAGATTTTCAAAGAAAGGTTAGCGTAGTTTTCCACTTTTAAGTTTAGCTTATGTAGCTTTACAAAACAACACACAAAAAGACAAGATAAAGTATCAGATAAACGTAAAATAAAATATAAATGAAACTAAAGTTGGGCTGCATAAAAAACCAACAACTTAATAATCTACTAGACATGTTTAAGTTGAATTAAGTAAAGTCCTTTGCGCAAATGTGGGTTGTAAATAAGAGAGTGAAAATCCATAAAAAACCTTGATACTTTGCTGAAGAAGAAGATGACTATATGCAACTTTTTAAAAACGTGAGCTATCTATATTGATTTAGGTCCTTTTTTGAGTACTTTTTCAATGAAAAGTTTGCGCAGTTTTCCTCTTTTAAGATTGGATTATGAAGCTTGACATAACAAAACACAAAACTAACAAAGGCAAGATAAAATATAAGGTAAACGCAATATAAAATATAGATGAAACTAAAGTTACGCTGCATAAAATAAACAGATAACAATACTCTTCTTTGTATGTTTACATTGAGTTAAATAAAACCCTTTGCGCAAATATAGGTATGTTAGAGAATAAAAGTGCATAAAAAGCCTCAGTACTTTGCTGTAAAAGAAGTGGATGACTAGATAAAATTTTTTAAACTTGTGTGCTATCTCTATCGATTAAGGTAGTTTTCGAAAGTTTTTTCAAAGCAAAATTAGCGTAATGTTCCTCTTTTAAATCTAAATTATCTCAAAGGTAGATTTTGAATAGTTTTTCAGAGAAAGGTTAGCGTAGCTTTCCTCTTTTAACATTAGCTTAAGTAGCTTGACATCACAGAACTCAAAAATCATAAAATAAAATATAAGACAAATGTAAAATGAAAAATAGATGAAGCTAAAGTTAGACCGCATAAAAAACCAACAACATAATAATCTACTAGGCATGTTTAAATTGAATTAAATAAAATCCTTTGCGCAAAAATAGCTATGTTAGAAAGTAAAAGTGCATAGAAAGCCTTGCTACTTTGCTGTAAAAGAAGTGGATGACTAGACAAACTTTTTTAAAATCCTGTGCTATCTCTATCGATTAAGGTAGTTTTCGAAAGTTTTTTCAAAGCAAAATTAGCGCAGTGTTCCTCTTTTAAATCTAGATTACGTCTAAGGTAGTTTTTGAACAGTTTTTCAAAGAAAGGTTAGCGTAGCTTTCCTCTTTAAAGTTTAGCTTATGTAGCTTGATATCACAAAACACAAAACTCAAAAAGACAAGATATAATATAAGATAAACGTAAAATAAACTATAGATGAAACTAAAGTTAGGCTGCATATTAAACTAAGAACATAATAATCTACTAGGTATGTTTAAACTGAATTAAAATAAATCCTCTGCGCAAGTAAAGGTATGTTAGACAGTAAAAGGGCGTAAAAAGCCTCGCTCCTTTGTTAAAGGTAGTTTTTGAATAGTTTTTCAAAGAAAGGTTAGCGTAGTTTTCCTCTTTAAAGTTTAGTTTATGTAGCTTGACATCACAAAACACAAAACTCAAAAAGACAAGATAAAATATAAGATAAACGTAAAATAAAATATAAATGAAGCTAAAGTTAGACTGCATAAAATAAACGGGTAACAATATTTTTCTATGTATGTTTACATTGAGTTAAATAAAATCCTCTGCGCAAATATATGTATATTAGAGAGTAAAAGTGCATAAAAAGCCTCGTTACTTTGTTAAAGGTTGTTTTTGAATAGTTTTTCAAAGAAAGGTTAGCGTAGTTTTCCTCTTTAAAGTTTAGTTTTTTTAGCTTGATATCACAAAACACAAAACTCAAAAAGACAAGATAAAATATAAGATAAACGCAAAATAAAATATAGGAAAAACTAAAGTTAGACTGCATATAAAACCAACAACATAATATTCTACTAGAAAAGTTAGCCTAGTTTCCTTCTATTAAGTTTTGATTATTTAGCTTGACATCACAAAACACAAAAAGGCAAGATAAAATACAAGGTAAACGTATAATAAAGTAGAAGTGAAACAAAGGTTAGGTTGCATAAATACAAAATATGCATTGCCAAAAATAGAATTTGTTGTCTAGAAAGACCTTTTAAAGTTTGTTTCTTTCGTCTATTGACTTAGTGAATCGCGATCTGGTTTTTCTTAGGCGCGCTTGTTTCTTAGTTGTTTTTTTTTTTTGTAAAGAAAGTTTATGCAGACGTTTTTTTTACGCAACTCCTTTAACATTATTTTTAACAAAGTATTCTTTTATACGTGTTTACATTGAAATAAAACCCTTTGCGTTAATAGAGATAAGTTAGAGAGCAAAAGTAAAGAAAAAGCGTCGCTACTTTGCAGAAGAAGAATTGGATGGCAAGATACAACTTTTTAAATTCGTATGCTTTCTCTTTTGTTTAAGGTACTTTTTGAATATTTTTCAAAGAACAGTTAGCGTAGTTTTCCTCTTTAAAGTTTAGCTTACACAGCTTGACATCACAAAACGCAAAAACCAATAAGGCATGATAAAATACAAGATAAACGTAAAATAAAAAAGAAGTGAAACAAAAGTTAGACTGCATAAAAAAAAACAAACAAACAAAAAACCTAATATACTTCTATGTATGTTTACACTGAACTAAATAAAATCCTTTGTGTAAATATATGAAAAAATAGTGAGTAAGAGTTCATAAAAAAGCCTCGCTATTTTGCTGAAAAAGAAATGGAAGTCTAGATATTTTAAAATAAGGAACTTTTTGATTTCTTTTTCCGAAAAATGGTAAGAGCAGTTTTCCTTTTTTAAATTTCACTTAAGCAGTTTAACATCACAGGAAATATTATTTTGCTTTTTAACAAACTCTTAAAAACATCAGAAATAATTCTAAACGCAACTCTATAAAAAGTTTTAACAGAATAACAAAACGACTTCTTTTTTTTTTTAAAGATAAAAAAAAGTTTGAACTATCTTTAAATAAGAAATGTGAGAACAGTTTAACAGAACTTCTTGTTTGTTATGTATTTAGCAAAACAGATAAATATATTTGCAAAAGCATAGATAAAACAAACTACACAAAAGGCCCATCTTTATTGCCTAACTGAAAAAAATAATCTAAACTACATAAATGGTCTCACTATACTGCCATATTGAACAAACTTTTCTAAACTACCCTCTTTTTGAATTTTTAGCTTCATGTTTTTAATTTTGTCTTTAATATGGCTTCGGTAGGAGTACTTTTGCAAGACATGAATAAGCTTGTCACTGCTATGATTTGCCAAGATGCCAAGGTAATCTTTGTACGAGCAACTTGAGCTTACATCTGTAAACACGTCTTGCAAGATGTATGCCAACACCAAAGCTGCACATCGAGGAAAACTTCTGGTGTTGAACCATTCTTTGTGGCCAGGGCAAGCATTCAGTTTTTCAACTATTTCACCTAAAATTTTACAAACTCAAGTCATAACACAAAGAGATTAAATCAAATATTCATTTGGTTCTGAAGTAAGACAAGATTTATTCTGTTTTTTTATTTATTTATTTTTTTTTGTTGACCTTATTGTTTGCACTGAAAGCAATAACTGGTTTTTGAAACATTACCTAATTAGCATTGGCTAACTTCTGCTTTGTTTTCCTTTGTTCTTGGCTGAGTTGATCCTGAAATAAAATAAATCCATGTTCATTTTTCTAATTCATAAAAACCATCAACAGTTTCTAAGTGTTAGAGATGATAACAAGCTGTGCATGATTTCTAACGGTGATGTTTCTAACTTCATCATTAGAAATCGGGTAGACACAACTTTCTAAAAGTGCACTTAGCAATGATGGCTAGTTTTTTTGAACAGTTAACCATCTGAAATTGTGCAAGAAGAGGTTTATGTTTATATATGTTTGTATAAATTAATTTTTGCATTACCGATGTGTTCTTGAGTGAAGGATTTCAAGTATATGTCATTTCCAACTTGATTTTTTTTCTTCTTGGATCTTTTACTTCTAAAACATAAACAGTTTTAGTATCATTCACTTGTATAAACATTTAAGCAATCACAGAATTAGTCCTACAACAAATAGATACACACTTCTGTGTTGTTTTTTTTTTTTGTTTGTTTTTTTTGTCTTTTTTTTTTTTTTTTTTTTTTTTTTACAGCTTTAACAATAACAACAGGGCAAGAAGTCAATTTGGGCAATTTCATTTTTTGAAAACGTGTTGAGATTTGCATAAAAAACAAAAATCAAAAAGAATTTACCTCTGGATGTACAAGCAAGACTTTGGCTAAATAGACTACCAACAGATTGAACAGCACCAGGTGAGGGCTGTTTTTCAAGAACAGAACCAGCCTGTTGGAGTGGAACAGCTGAAAGAAACAAACTGGGTTTGGCCATCGTTTGCTGACGAGCAACAAGATTAGGAGACAGAGGAACAGAAAAGACCTCTTTTGAAGGATTAAAAACAACTTGCAGAGAAGGAGCAACTGAACAGGTTTGGCAACCACTTGCTTATGAGCAGGTTCAAGAAGAGCAGCTTCAAGAAGAGCAGCTTCAAAAAGAGCAGCTTCAAGAAGAGCAGCTTCAAGAAGAGCAGCTTCAAGAAGACAAGCTTCAAGAAGAGCAGCTTCAAGAAGAGCAGCTTCAAGAAGAGCAGCTTCAAGAAGAGCAGCTTCAAGAAGAGCAGCTTCAGGAGGAGCATGGAAAACACGTGTGACAGCCATAAGATTTTCTTGCTGTGAAGCAACATTAGACACTGTTTCCAGCAGAACAGAAAAGACCTCTTTTGAAGGACTGAAAGCAACTTGTCGAGCAGGAGCAACAGAAACAGGTTTGGCAACCACTTGCTCACTAAAGTAAACTGGAGAAAGTTGTGCATGGTGTTCAATAAAATCCGGTTCATCAGGAAATAATGTTAATGCAAGAGGAGAACAAGCTGTGCCAACAGGAACAGCTAGAGTCTGATCTACATCCATAAAAACAGCTTGTTCATTAGGAACTAGTTGTGCAAGAGCAGGGGATAGTTCAAGAACTGGACCAGCGATTGTTTGTTCAGAAGGAGCAGACGAAACAGGAGTTGAGCTAGGTTGACACAAGAAATCTACAACATGTTCGTTGCTGTCCTCTAAAGGAGAATTGTTTTCTACAGCTGGAGAAAATGGAACCACTGTGGTACAACCGAAAGTAGCAGCACATTCTTCAGAGTCAGAACCGGAGTCTGAATCTTCCTCAAAAATGTCCTCAACATCATGAAAACCGTACTCCTCAGCATTAGTTCGGAGCCAGTCCATCACATCCTTCTCCTCCTTTAGTGGTCTCTCAGATTTTCAACAGTCAAAGACTCTATGACTCCGAAGGACTGTCCGATGCCCAGGGCAAAGCGCAACTCCTCTGCAGCGTTCCACTGGGACACATAAAAGCTATCCATTGTGTTTCTGCTGTGCTTCATGTAGAGTGTAGCAAACCGCTCGCGATCTTCTTTGCTGTTGTTGGCAAAGTAAGTGGCTATCGAACCGCGAATGCAAGTGGGAAAAAGACGCTTCATGGGAATGTTTACTTGGCTTTTTCTGAAGCAGGACGTCAGGCTAGAGGTGATAGCAGAGGATCCCATCTGGTAAACAGGCACTCTAGTTGCACCGAGTGTCACACCTTCGTCTTTGTTGGCTCTCACCGAAGAAAAAAGGGGCCTGTAGCAGTCGCTCAACTCCAAAACAGTCTTGGTGTCTGCAGCCATGTAGTGAGAGTCGTTGACAAAAAGGTCTCTGTATCTCAGCAAATAAATATCGATCAACACTTTCAAGTCGTTCGGCACTAACATGTTTATGGCTCCGTACTTGTATGCTGTTTTGTAGCGCACTTGCACAATGCAATATCCACACTCACTCTTCTCAGCAGCCATGTAGTCTCTAATGTTTAAAAGAGCAATGTTAGATTTTCTTAAACTGTTAATTACAGATATCAGAAGATGGTTTCGTAGAGACACAGCATTGTCTCTAGTCAGCGGAAGAGACCTCTTTCTAATCGATTCCACTAAGTCTCTTACGTATGCAGACTTGCCATATTCGGTCAGCAAACTGACATTGATGATGTTGATGCATTTTTTGCTTTTCACAAGGCTCCTCCTCAAAGAACGAAAGGGCCTCAGCACTTTTTGTAACTCCTCCACCTTGCAGCGCAAACGTCGGATGGCCTCATGAGAAAGTCCGAAATAGACGTTCCTGGCTTCACTGAAACGAAACAGGAGACAAAGGTAGACGAGGCGGTTGTACAACGTGTGACAAGACATGGCTTTTGTTTGGTCAAGTTCACTCAGCTTGGAATTGAGCTGAATGTTTTTAAAGTGCATGGAAAAGTATCTATCCTCCAAAACGTTGGAATTGGTAAAAGCATTCGGGTGCAGCGTCAGCGTGCTGTCACAACATGTCAATATTTCAACAACTGCATTTTTGTAGATCTTTGCTTGTGACCAAGTGTTATTGTTCGCTACCACAAGCCACTTTTCAAAGTCTCTGAAGAGCTCATCTGCTGACTGGTAATAAAAGTGAAAAGCATCTTTGTCCAGCTGAAACAAGAGTCTCTTTTTTTCGGTCAAGACATAGGAGCTGGAAACCAAGTGCTCTAAGGAATTGAAATCAGAGTCTAGGACGGATTCGGTATTCAGCTCTTTGTTTTCTACAGAGGTGCATTGGCTTGCGGAAGGAGCCTCGGACGAACCAGCAACTGGTGAGGGCAAGCTTAAAAGAGGATCAGAGGAAAGAACCGGAGAAGAAAAAGACGAGGAAGGCCCAGGAGCAGAGGATGCAGAGCCTGATGCAGACGCTTGTTCAGCTACTGGCTTAATACCAAAGAAGGCAGGTCGAATAAATTGGGGGACATAGAGCTTCTCGTTGTCGTATCGCTTTGCCTCTGCAATCTTTTGTTTGATCGTCTTGGAATCGTAGAAATGAGTCTCTTTCAAATGTATGTCCAGTCGGTCGTAATATTTCCAACATTGCAAACAGGTGTAAGGATTTGGACAGCCGGACTTGCGTTCGAGACGAGCATGCTGAAACTTCCTGACCATTGCAGAGTAAAAGATGGAAGCTTCATCCAAAGTCCAAGAATGATCCTTTTTAGTCAAGTGTCTTTTAATGCTTGTGGACGAATGTTTGCACAAAGGCATCGGAGAGCTAACAGCGTACCTGTTCTTGGTACCATAGAAAGGTACAATCCTGTTTATGGAGCCACACGCTGCAACTAATGCGGCCCAGACTTTGTTTTTGAGCTTTAAGTCTCTCTGTTCTTTTGACTGCTTTCTTTTCTTTTTTTTCGCTTTAGAGTTCGGAGAAAGGGCAACAACAGTGTTGTTTTCTTGTGAAGAAGACATATTCAGGTGTTTGTTTGCAACAGTTTATGCTAAAAAAAGAAAACAGTCAGTGAGAGTTTATTTCTTCTGCCTGCATCCCATCCTGGAATGTTCACAACTGCAGAAAAGAGCTGTGTTTTTTCGAATCCTCTGCAAAAGAGAAAGAAGAAAGAAAAGAGAGCAACAAGAAGAAACAAAGTTTCCACTAGCAAATGAAGAAGAATGAGAGCAATTAGCATTACATGCATGGTGGCAGCCGTGATTGCTATTATGAGAAGGAGAATGAGAAAAAAAAAAAGAAACAAATAAATAAAGAGATGGAGTTTGAGAGGGTCTCGCAACCATATGACTCAAAGAAAGAAACTGTGTTGAAAAAAGGCAAGAGATGGCAAATAGAACTTGCTAACAAGGACAAATGACAGACAAAACTTCAACAGTAACAACTCTCATTGCAAGCATAATAACAACAGCATCAGCATCACTGACTCAGAGAGTGTTGACAAAACAAAACAGAGTAAAAAAACAAGCAATGTGGCTGAACAGTAACAACAATCATAGCATTTATAACAACAACAACAACAACAACAAAAACAGCAACAGCATCATTAACTCAGAGGGCATTGATAAAAAAACAAACAAAACCAAAACCAAAAAAAAAAACAAAACAAATAAAAAAACATAACAAGCAAAGTGGGTGAACAGAAACAACTCTCATTTCAAGCATAATAACAACAACAGCATCAGCACCACTAACTCAGAGAGTGTTCACAAAATAAAATAGATAATAAACAAGCAAAGTGGGTGAACAGTAACAGCTGTCATTAAAAGCATAATAACAACAACAGCATTAGCAACAGCATCACTGACTCAGAGGATATTGATAAAAAAAAAAAAAAACAAACAAACAAACAAACAAAAAAAAAAAAAAAAACACCCTAACAAGTGGCTGAACTGTAACAACTATAAATACAAGTAAAATAACAAAAGCAGCAACAGCATCACTAACTCACAGGGTGTTGATAAAAAAAAAAACAACAAACAAAGAAAGCAAGCAAAGTGGGTGAACATTAACATTCATTGCAACTATAATAACACCAACAGCAACAGCATCAGTGACTCAAAGGGTGTTGATAAACAAAAACAAAAGCACAATCAAAACAAGCAAAGTGGATGAACATTAACAACACTTATTGCAAGCATAATAACAACAACAGCATCAGCATCACTGACTCAGAGAGAATTGATAAAATAAAATAGATAATAAACAAGCACAGTGGGTGAACAATAACAACACTCATTGCAACTATAACAACAACAACAGCAACAGCATCACTGGCTCAAAGGGTGTTGATAAAATAAAGAAATAAAAACAAAACAAGCAAAGTGGGTGAGCAGTAACAACTCCCTTTGCAAGCATAATAACGACAACAGCAACAGCAACACCATCACTGACTCAGAGAGTGTTGATAAAATAAAATAGATTGTAAACAAGCTAAGTTGGTAAACATTAACAAACACTCATTGCAACTATAACAACAACTACAGCAACAGCATCACTTACTCAGAGAGTGTTGAGAAAAAAACAAAAAACAAAAAAAACAAAACAAAACAGAAAACAAAAATACAAGCCAAGTGGGGGAACATTAACAAACACTCATTGCAACTACAATAAGAACAACAGCAACAGCATCACTTACTCAGAGAGTGCTTATAAATAAAACAAAAAACAAAAACAAAAAACAAAAATATAAGCCAAGTGGGTGATTTTTAACAGCGCTAACAGCAGCAACAACAGTGTCTTTATAAACAACAAACAAGTAAAACAGCAAAAACTGCTTTTACAGAGTATAACAATAACAACAACATGGCTGACACAAGTGTCAATGGCACTAACAACAACAAAAGGGTTGGAATAAAAACCTATAGGCAAAAGGAGAGCTGCATTCAGACAAGATCGATTACAAAGAGGCTTTTCTTTTGGACAGAGGAGAGTCTGCTTTTGAGGGACGGAGGGACTTTTGTTGTTGTTGTTGTGCAGAAACCAACAAACTTTTATCGAACCGAATATAACCGAATATAACCGAAAGTCTTGTTTGCTTCTGTTTTGTGCCATCAAGAAGGGAAAACAAAACATCACAAAACAAACGAAGCAAACGAAACAAACAAACAAACAAACGAACGAACGAACGAACGAAACAAACAAAAAAACAATTAAATAAATAAACAAACAAACGAAACAAACAAACTAACAAAAACAAATAAGAAAAACAGAAAACGCAGTACCGAAACCTCGCCATTTTTATCCTTCCTCGAGCTTTCTTTGGGCGCCAAAGACCGAGAAAGTTGCGCAAGCGTCACGTTGAGGGGGGGTATCTAAGGCCAGCAGACCGACCAATGGCACACTTAGGAGAGACCTACGTGAATGCTACATTTTCTTTCTATGTACGCTGGATCCGCTCAAAGTCTGCAATTACCAGCATTCACGTGTCATCACTCCAGCCACCAGATTGGCCCACACTTTGCACACTTTCAAGACTAGAAACTCACTTATACGCAAATTGAGCACAAAAAAAATTACTAAGTCTCGCATGGCGACAACTTTTCGAAAAGCAAACAAAGCAACGACCTTCCTTACGAAATCCTTTGCATTTCAAACGAACGCAAACAAAGCAAAATCAAAAACGAAAACAAAACAGAAAAGGGATAGAGAGAGTGAGTCGACTCTTTTCTCTCAACTGCCTTACACGAGAAGTCTAAAACGTTTAAAAATTTTAAAATAAGTTTTTTTAAATGAACTGCACCGAAAAAACTTGAAGACAGTTTAGCTGGTTAAAAACACAGAGGAAAATATTTTATAAATTTTAAGCGTTCTAAAGAGATGTCCTTGTTTGGTTTATATATAAACAAGTTATAAAATCAAAGTGTTGGCTCGATTTTCCTTAGTCAGTTGAACTAAAAAAAATTTTCACAACATATGATTGATTTGGCTCAGCATAAACGTTTGGTTGTTCTAGCAAGCTGTTTTTAGCAAACTGGTAGAGGTTTCAACTGTTGTTGATTGAAAACGAAAAATCTAGCGTCAGCAAGAAATTTCAAACCTTTTTTGCGCTTCTTAAAGGAAAACGCTGCCTGCATCACGCGATGGGTAACATAATGTACACAAAAGTGGCACTAACAAATGAAAATGTAAAAAAACTGTTTACCTTGATGCCAGACTCGCAGAGATGTTGTCGCTCGTTGTTATCAACTGCGAACAGCTTTGTTTTTCGAAGTGCCTCTTTATCAACGCCTTTTACTTATATACCCGATGTTTAGGCTTTTAAAAAGTGTAGGAACGTCGTTAAGCTTAACGCGCTGCTTTAATTGTTGTTCGTGCGAAAAACGAAATGCTTAAAAACGGATGAAAGTGTTGGCTAATTACATTTTTCGACCGCGATGCAATTTTTCAACTCTAGCGTACTTTGTTGGCTCGTGGAGCAAAAGCCTCATAATGATAGCAACGGCTTAATATGTCTTAATATGTCAGCAAAGGCTTAATATGCTTAATAAACTGTGGTTTACTTATTAAAGTATCGAGGAAAATATTTAAGGTGCAGAAACTAAAACTTCCCGTTTTTGTATTTTGTTTTGAATTTCTTTGCTTTGAGCTTTTTAATCGATCGATAGCTATAGGAGAAAAGGAGAAAGAAAGATAAAGAAGAAACCCCTCTGACAAAGTCTAGGCTTTTTTTAAAAACGGTCAAACTTCGGCAAACAAATCTCATACGAAACGCTACTTTGATGTCAAACTTTCATTACTCCCTACTCCCTTCTAACGGAGGGCGGCAAAAAGGTATTGCATCCTAGAGCTAAAAGGGAGGAGGGAAACAAGTTTTTTTTTTTCGTTTTGTTTGGTTTTTTTGGTTTTTTGTTTTTTGAGGGGGGGGGGGGTGTAGGAGTTTAAGGGTAATGGGGTTAGGGTTAGGGTTAGGGTTAGGGTTAGGGTTAGGGTTAGGGTTAGGGTTAGGGTTAGGGTTAGGGTTAGGGTTAGGGTTAGGGTTAGGGTTAGGGTTAGGGTTAGGGTTAAGGTTAGGGTTAGGGTTAGGGTTAGGGTTAGGGTTAGGGTTAGGGTTAGGGTTAGGGTTAGGGTTAGGGTTAGGGTTAGGGTTAGGGTTAGGGTTAGGGTTAGGGTTAGGGTTAGGGTTAGGGTTAGGGTTAGGGTTAGGGTTAGGGTTAGGGTTAGGGTTAGGGTTAGGGTTAGGGTTAGGGTTAGGGTTAGGGTTAGGGTTAGGGTTAGGGTTAGGGTTAGGGTTAGGGTTAGGGTTAGGGTTAGGGTTAGGGTTAGGGTTAGGGTTAGGGTTAGGGTTAGGGTTAGGGTTAGGGTTAGGGTTAGGGTTAGGGTTAGGGTTAGGGTTAGGGTTAGGGTTAGGGTTAGGGTTAGGGTTAGGGTTAGGGTTAGGGTTAGGGTTAGGGTTAGGGTTAGGGTTAGGGTTAGGGTTAGGGTTAGGGTTAGGGTTAGGGTTAGGGTTAGGGTTAGGGTTAGGGTTAGGGTTAGGGTTAGGGTTAGGGTTAGGGTTAGGGTTAGGGTTAGGGTTAGGGTTAGGGTTAGGGTTAGGGTTAGGGTTAGGGTTAGGGTTAGGGTTAGGGTTAGGGTTAGGGTTAGGGTTAGGGTTAGGGTTAGGGTTAGGGTTAGGGTTAGGGTTAGGGTTAGGGTTAGGGTTAGGGTTAGGGTTAGGGTTAGGGTTAGGGTTAGGGTTAGGGTTAGGGTTAGGGTTAGGGTTAGGGTTAGGGTTAGGGTTAGGGTTAGGGTTAGGGTTAGGGTTAGGGTTAGGGTTAGGGTTAGGGTTAGGGTTAGGGTTAGGGTTAGGGTTAGGGTTAGGGTTAGGGTTAGGGTTAGGGTTAGGGTTAGGGTTAGGGTTAGGGTTAGGGTTAGGGTTAGGGTTAGGGTTAGGGTTAGGGTTAGGGTTAGGGTTAGGGTTAGGGTTAGGGTTAGGGTTAGGGTTAGGGTTAGGGTTAGGGTTAGGGTTAGGGTTAGGGTTAGGGTTAGGGTTAGGGTTAGGGTTAGGGTTAGGGTTAGGGTTAGGGTTAGGGTTAGGGTTAGGGTTAGGGTTAGGGTTAGGGTTAGGGTTAGGGTTAGGGTTAGGGTTAGGGTTAGGGTTAGGGTTAGGGTTAGGGTTAGGGTTAGGGTTAGGGTTAGGGTTAGGGTTAGGGTTAGGGTTAGGGTTAGGGTTAGGGTTAGGGTTAGGGTTAGGGTTAGGGTTAGGGTTAGGGTTAGGGTTAGGGTTAGGGTTAGGGTTAGGGTTAGGGTTAGGGTTAGGGTTAGGGTTAGGGTTAGGGTTAGGGTTAGGGTTAGGGTTAGGGTTAGGGTTAGGGTTAGGGTTAGGGTTAGGGTTAGGGTTAGGGTTAGGGTTAGGGTTAGGGTTAGGGTTAGGGTTAGGGTTAGGGTTAGGGTTAGGGTTAGGGTTAGGGTTAGGGTTAGGGTTAGGGTTAGGGTTAGGGTTAGGGTTAGGGTTAGGGTTAGGGTTAGGGTTAGGGTTAGGGTTAGGGTTAGGGTTAGGGTTAGGGTTAGGGTTAGGGTTAGGGTTAGGGTTAGGGTTAGGGTTAGGGTTAGGGTTAGGGTTAGGGTTAGGGTTAGGGTTAGGGTTAGGGTTAGGGTTAGGGTTAGGGTTAGGGTTAGGGTTAGGGTTAGGGTTAGGGTTAGGGTTAGGGTTAGGGTTAGGGTTAGGGTTAGGGTTAGGGTTAGGGTTAGGGTTAGGGTTAGGGTTAGGGTTAGGGTTAGGGTTAGGGTTAGGGTTAGGGTTAGGGTTAGGGTTAGGGTTAGGGTTAGGGTTAGGGTTAGGGTTAGGGTTAGGGTTAGGGTTAGGGTTAGGGTTAGGGTTAGGGTTAGGGTTAGGGTTAGGGTTAGGGTTAGGGTTAGGGTTAGGGTTAGGGTTAGGGTTAGGGTTAGGGTTAGGGTTAGGGTTAGGGTTAGGGTTAGGGTTAGGGTTAGGGTTAGGGTTAGGGTTAGGGTTAGGGTTAGGGTTAGGGTTAGGGTTAGGGTTAGGGTTAGGGTTAGGGTTAGGGTTAGGGTTAGGGTTAGGGTTAGGGTTAGGGTTAGGGTTAGGGTTAGGGTTAGGGTTAGGGTTAGGGTTAGGGTTAGGGTTAGGGTTAGGGTTAGGGTTAGGGTTAGGGTTAGGGTTAGGGTTAGGGTTAGGGTTAGGGTTAGGGTTAGGGTTAGGGTTAGGGTTAGGGTTAGGGTTAGGGTTAGGGTTAGGGTTAGGGTTAGGGTTAGGGTTAGGGTTAGGGTTAGGGTTAGGGTTAGGGTTAGGGTTAGGGTTAGGGTTAGGGTTAGGGTTAGGGTTAGGGTTAGGGTTAGGGTTAGGGTTAGGGTTAGGGTTAGGGTTAGGGTTAGGGTTAGGGTTAGGGTTAGGGTTAGGGTTAGGGTTAGGGTTAGGGTTAGGGTTAGGGTTAGGGTTAGGGTTAGGGTTAGGGTTAGGGTTAGGGTTAGGGTTAGGGTTAGGGTTAGGGTTAGGGTTAGGGTTAGGGTTAGGGTTAGGGTTAGGGTTAGGGTTAGGGTTAGGGTTAGGGTTAGGGTTAGGGTTAGGGTTAGGGTTAGGGTTAGGGTTAGGGTTAGGGTTAGGGTTAGGGTTAGGGTTAGGTTAGGGTTAGGGTTGGGTTAGGGTTAGGGTTAGGGTTAGGGTTAGGGTTAGGGTTAGGGTTAGGGTTAGGGTTAGGGTTAGGGTTAGGGTTAGGGTTAGGGTTAGGGTTAGGGTTAGGGTTAGGGTTAGGGTTAGGGTTAGGGTTAGGGTTAGGGTTAGGGTTAGGGTTAGGGTTAGGGTTAGGGTTAGGGTTAGGGTTAGGGTTAGGGTTAGGGTTAGGGTTAGGGTTAGGTTGGGTTAGGGTTAGGGTTAGGGTTAGGGTTAGGGTTAGGGTTAGGGTTAGGGTTAGGGTTAGGGTTAGGGTTAGGGTTAGGGTTAGGGTTAGGGTTAGGGTTAGGGTTAGGGTTAGGGTAAATTAACAGAACAATTGTAAATTTAACCGCACAAAATCAACAAGGCTGAGTATTTTTTAAACCGAGCGAGGAACTTTTTAAAAGTTTTTTTAACCGTTAGGGTTATTTTGTTAGGCGAAAGAACACTTTATTAAACGAACACTTTTTTTAACCGCACGAGCCATTTTACTATCGAAAGAGGAATTTCTTGAGTTGCCTAGCGATATTTTAACCGAGCATGCATCTTCTTAAGTAACTGAGCATTTTTATAGGCGAATACGTTTTCTTAACCGACTTAGCGTTTTCTACGATTTTTGTGACTTTGCAAATGTTTCTTGGACGTTTTGCAAACAAGTCGGACTCTTTTTAAAAACTTAAACTCTTGTCCCATTAAAAATTGAATGTTCATGGAGAAGACGAGAGCAAACGCAGCACAGCTCTAGCAGTTTGCTGGTAGCTTCTCTGGTGTTGGTGTAAAGCATTAGAAGCGCTCCGTTGTCGCTGTTGAGACGTTTGACAGTGCTTTTTCGGCGGACGGTTCTCGATGCGTTGGTGTCGTGCGGTTTAAGTGACTCGAGAGTCCAGAGGAAGTTTTATTCGTCCTCTGCAATTGGCGTTGTGCGTTGTATGGGCTTGCCAGAATGCGTTTAGCGGCGAGAGATCGAATAGATTCTCTTTTCTAGCGTGGTTCAGGTCGATTGTTCCTCGTCGGTGTGAGCTTCGTGTTTACACCGCACCGAGACGTAGTCCCTGTTCCCTGTTAGAATTGCCACTGACGGGCAAACTGAATGAGCGCAGAGAGTTGCACAAGCGTTCGCGTTTGCGACGACTCTGCTGTGCTTCGATGTTAAACACATATCGGTTTACGGACGAATACGGCAAACACGAAGAGGCGCTCAGGCGCTTTCATCGTTTTGTCCGCTATTTGCCAAAGAGCGACGGCTTTGCCGCGCGCTCTTGACGATAGTTACCTGGTTGATCCTGCC